>NC_138740.1:2418687-2911187 GCF_965113295.1 Leuciscus leuciscus
AAAGAGTCTACGCTTTCGACTGCATTTACACACAAAAAACTGAAGTATACTTTGGGCTTAAAGGGATAGTTCACCCAAAAATGAAAATTAGCCCATGACTTACTCTCCCTCAGGTCATCCTAGGTGTATATGACATTCTTCTTTCAGACGAATACAATCAGAGTTATATTAAAATATAATACGTAAATAAAGGCCTTCTGAAGCGATATGTTTGTGTAAGAAAAATATTCATAGTTTACGTGTAAGTGGAATCCGTATGTTCGTTTGGCTGGAAGCTAATTATTTTACTTTTAATTTAAAGTTTTAAATATTAATATTTTTCTTACACAAACTCATGGCTTTGCTTCAGAAGGCCTTTATTAACCCCTCACATAGCCTGTGGAGCACTTTATGATGGATAGATGCACTTTTATGATGGACAGATGCACTTTTATGATGGACAGATGCACTTATGATGGATAGATGCACTTTTATGATGGACAGATGCACTTTTATGATGGATTGATGCACTTTTATGATGGACAGATGCACTTATGATGGACAGAGGCACTTTTATCATGGATAGATGCACTTTTATGATGGATGGATGCACTTTTATGATGGACAGAGGCACTTTTATGATGGATAGATGCACTTTTATCATGGATAGATGCACTTTTATCATGGATAGATGCACTTTTATGATGGATGGATGCACTTTTATCATGTATAGATGCACTTTTATTATGGATAGATGCACTTTTATGGACTTCAAAACAGAAACAGCCATTCACTGCCATTATAAAGCTTGGAAGAGCCAGGACATTTTTTTATATAACGCCTTTATTAACGTATTATATTTTAATATAACTCTGATTGTATTCGTCTGAAAGAAGAATGTCATATACACCTAGGATGGCTTGAGGGAGAGTAAATCATGGGCTAATTTTCATTTTTGGGTGAACTATCACTTTTAATACACCGTGGCACTTTTGCTGCTTTCGCTTTGACATCATCAGCATATGCAGTATATTGTATATTACATGCAGTAGTAGATAGTATGCACAGACTACATAATATGATATGTAGCTCCATTTATTTGCTGGGGCAACGAGGGCTCTGTTTATGAGGGGGCGCTTTGACTGTCTTGATTGAGATTGCTTTTCTATTTCTCCTGGTGTGCGGATGGCTAACCTCTCTGGCTTGGCGGCCTCTTTCCCCTTCATCTCCTTCACTCAATCTTCTGTCTCTGCCGCTGGCTCTTTCCCCGTGCTCACGCATGCTGCCTTTCGCTCAGACCCCGGCTCGCCAAAGAAATGCCGTGCTCGCTTTGGGCTCAACCAACAAACGGACTGGTGTGGCCCCTGCAGGTGTGTACTACTGTCCTTCTGTCCCGCATGAATCTGTCACTAACATGAGTGCTCTTTATCTGCGCTGACAGTTTCCCAGCTCTGCTTTAATGAAACAGATGCGCTACAAACGCCTTCTCTATTTCGGCTGTGTCCATCAAGCTTTGAGTCGTAGTCCTGTTTGAACCAACCAGTCATCACTAGTGCACAGTGGAGGACGAAATACAAAAAAAAATAAAGTGACTGAGTAAAAGTGCAGATATACAAAGTCAAAGTTAATTTACCAACGTCCTTTACAACACATCATTAAGCATCAAAATAGCATAAAAGAAAAGATAAGACAGACAAATGAAATATTGACAAATTCTTAATCATTCAAAAAGTCAATCATTTAGGGGACATTGAAAGCCAGTGAAAAGTAGTCAATTTCAGGAGAATGAAATCGTGCTGCGTAACGCGAGAATGAACTTTGCTGGAACTTGCTGAAGCTCAAACGTGCTGCGTAACACAAGAACGAACCTCATTGGTTCTTGCTAAAGCTCAAACACCCTTCGTAACACAAGAATGAACTTCATTGGTTCTTGCTGAACCTCAAACGTGCTTCGTAACACAAGAATGAACCTCATTGGTTCTTGCTAAAGCTCAAACACGCTGCGTAACACGAGAATGAACCTCATTGGTTCTTGCTGAACCTCAAACGTGCTGCGTAACACGAGAATGAACCTCATTGGTTCTTGCTGAACCTCAAACGTGCTTCGTAACACAAGAATGAACCTCATTGGTTCTTGCTAAAGCTCAAACGTGCTGTGTAACATGAGAATGAACCTCATTGGTTCTTGCTGAACCTCAAACGTGCTTCGTAACACAAGAATGAACCTCATTGGTTCTTGCTAAAGCTCAAACGTGCTGTGTAACACAAGAATGAACCTCATTGGTTCTTGCTAAAGCTCAAACGTGCTGTGTAACACAAGAATGAACCTCATTGGGGTTACGCAGCTCAAACGTGCTGTGTAACACAAGAATGAACCTCATTGGTTCTTGCTAAAGCTCAAACGTGCTGTGTAACACAAGAATGAACCTCATTGGGGTTACGCAGCTCAAACACGCTGCGTAACCCGAGAATGAACCTCATTGGTTCTTGCTGAAGCTCAAACGCTGCGTAACACGAGAATGAACCTCATTGGTTTTTGCTAAAGCTCAAACGCTGCGTAACACGAGAATGAACCTCATTGGTTTTTGCTGAAGCTCAAACGTGCTGTGTAACATGAGAATGAACCTCATTGGTTCTTGCTAAAGCTCAGACGTGCTGTGTAACACGAGAATGAACCTCATTGGTTCTTGCTGAACCTCAAATGTGCTGCGTAAAAAAAGAATGAACCTCATTGGTTCTTGCTGAAACTCAGACGTGCTGTGTAACATGACAATGAACCTCATTGGTTCTTGCTGAAGCTCAGACGTGCTGTGTAACACAAGAATGAACCTCATTGGTTCTTGCTGAAGCTCAAACGCGCTTCGTAACACGAGAATGAACCTCATTGGTTCTTGCTGAAGCTCAAACGTGCTTCGTAACACGAGAATGAACCTCATTGGTTTTTGCTGAACCTCAAACGTGCTGCGTAACACAAGAATGAACCTCATTGGTTCTTGCTAAAGCTCAGACGTGCTGCGTAACATGAGAATGAACCTCATTGGTTCTTGCTGAAGCTCAGACGTGCTGTATAACACGAGAATGAACCTCATTGGTTCTTGCTGAACCTCAAATGTGCTGCGTAACAAAAGAATGAACCTCATTGGTTCTTGCTGAAGCTCAGACGTGCTGTGTAACATGACAATGAACCTCATTGGTTCTTGCTGAAGCTCAGACGTGCTGTGTAACACAAGAATGAACCTCATTGGTCTTGCTGAAGCTCAAACGCGCTTCGTAACACGAGAATGAACCTCATTGGTCTTGCTGAAGCTCAAACGTGATGCGTAACACGAGAATGAAGCTCATTGGTCTTGCTGAAGCTCAAACGTGCTGCGTAACACGAGAATGAACCTCATTGGTTCTTGCTGAAGCTCAAACGTGATGCGTAACACGAGAATTAATCTCATTGGTCTTGCTGAAGCTCCTCAAACACGCTTCGTAACACGAGAATGAATCTCATTGGTCTTGCTGAAGCTCAAACGTGCTGTGTAACACGAGAATGAACCTCATTGGTCTTGCTGAAGCTCAAACGTGCTGCGTAACAGGAGAATGAACCACGTTGGTTCTTGCTGAAGCTCAAACACGCTTCGTAACACGAGAATGAACCTCATTGGTTCTTGCTGAAGCTCAAACGTGCTGCGTAACACGAGAATGAACCTCATTGGTTCTTGCTGAAGCTCAAACACGCTTCGTAACACGAGAATGAACCTCATTGGTCTTGCTGAAGCTCAAACGTGCTGCGTAACACGAGAATGAACCTCATTGGTCTTGCTGAAGCTCAAATACGCTTCGTAACACGAGAATGAACCTCATTGGTCTTGCTGAACCTCAAAAATGCTGCGTAATACAAGAATGAACCTCATTGGTTCTTGCTGAAGCTCAAACACGCTTCGTAACACGAGAATGAACCTCGTTGGTTCTTGCTGAAGCTCAAACGTGCTGCGTAACACGAGAATGAACCTCATTGGTCTTGCTGAAGCTCAAACGTGCTGCGTAACACGAGAATGAACCACGTTGGTTCTTGCTGAAGCTCAAACGCGCTTCATAACACAAGAATAAACCTCATTGGTTCTTGAGAATGAATCTCATTGGTTCTTGCTAAAGCTCAAACACGCTTCATGACACAAGAATGAACCTCATTGTTTCTTGAGAATGAACCTCACTGGTTCTTGATGAAGCTCAAACACGCTTCTTAACAGGAGAATGAACCTCACTGGTTCTTGAGAATGAACCTCACTGGTTCTTGATGAAGCTCAAACACGCTTCATAACACAAGAATGAACCTCGTTGGTTCTTGAGAATGAACCTTATTGGTTCTTGATGAAGCTCAAACACGCTTCGTAACAGGAGAATGAACCTCACTGGTTCTTGAGAATGAACCTCATTGGTTCTTGATGAAGCTCAAACACGCTTCGTAACAGGAGAATGAAGCTCATTGGTTCTTGAGAATGAATCTCATTGGTTCTTGATGAAGCTCAAACACGCTTCGTAACACAAGAATGAACCTCATTGGTTCTTGAGAATGAATCTCACTGGTTCTTGATGAAGCTCAAACATGCTTCGTAACAGGGAATGAAGCTCATTGGTTCTTGAGAATGAACCTCATTGGTTCTTGATGAAGCTCAAACACGCTTCGTAACACAAGAATGAACCTTATTGGTTCTTGAGAATGAATCTCACTGGTTCTTGATGAAGCTCATACACGCTTAAGAGGAGAATGAACCTCACTGGTTCTTGATGAAGCTCAAACACGCTTAGTAACAGGAGAATGAAGCTCATTGGTTCTTGAGAATGAAGCTCATTGGTTCTTGCTGAAGCTGAAACGCGATGCGTAACACGAGTAACAAAATAACACAAATAACAATGTTAGTCCATGCTAGAAGTGCAGAATGACGCAACACGAGTGACGTCTGTGGAAACATCCCGAACGCTCTGCTTCCGCTGGAGTGCTGAGCTCACGCCTCCTCATCCACCTTCAGAAAACCGTCTGCTCACTGTGGTCAGCACGAGCTGATAGCTGAGCTCGACATCTTTAAGCTCAGAGCTTCCTGCGGTGGCCGAGCGCTGCTAACGCTCCTGTCAGGGAGACTTTGATGCGGGCGAGTGTGTGAGACTTTGATTTGTGTCTGAAGTGACTGCGGTGGATCTGATCTCCAGGCTCTCCTGCCGGGTTGGCACTGTGGTTTGGTAGCGCTGCGGTTTACAGACAATACCTGATAACACTTTCTACTTCAACACTAACTTTAAAATTCTGTTGTTGTATCATGCATGAGGGCGAGTAAAGACCCATGCACTGAAGGAAGAGTTCATCCTAAAATGAAGTGAAGTCCATAGCTTTTGACACTATGGACAAAAACATTGTTTTTTCATGCACTTTCATGCATTTTGAGTGGAAAGAAAAATCCACAATACACATTTACGTGTTTATTTTATTGCACTTTTGTCCATTTGTGACTGTAGATTTCAATTACAATACATATCTTTAAAGATTATAAATCTCCATTTCAGCAGCTTCACACACACCAAACCTTATTCCAATCTATATTCATATATCATTCGCCTGACTTATAGAACAATAACAATAATAAAATGTTTTTTTCTATAAAAAGTTCCACACAAATCTTATGATCCCTCTTTTTTCCTCATTTTAACGATTACCGTCTTAAAGATTCTGCAAACATATGCACTCAGCTGTATTTAGCCAGGACTAAATATCGTTCCTGCTTGTGAACGCAGTGTGGAAAACATGCCTTGCTGGTTTAAATGGGTTTTTCCAGAATTTGATTGATTTTTATCATCTAATGACTGTTAGGTTGAAAGATCCAGCCCACATCTGGGCCGTGTTGAATCCACATGTGCCGGATCTGGGCCGGATCTGTTGAACTTTAAGGTTTGAGTTTGTTCAAAAATGCAGACTAAATTTAGAATACATTTATGTGTGAACTTACGGAAAAGTGGTCATTTCTGAATGAAAACATTCACACGCAGGTTTTGAGCACAAATGCGTGGGTTACGACATCGTCAGGTGACTTTAATGGTGACTTTGATAACCCAGGCTAGAGCAGTAGCTCATATTCTGGCATAACTGTTTGTTTTGGTAACACTTTATTTTACAGTGTCCTTGTTACATATGTTTCATGTAGTAATAACAGTAAATTATGCATAATTACATACAACCAAATGCTACCCTAACCCTATAGTAAGTACATGTTGTTAATTATTATTACTCAGTACATATATATAATCACACTGTAACAAAGACACCTCAGAATAAAGTGTTGCCTTTGTTTTTTTGTGTGCTTTTATTTTCTGTCATTGTTCATATTTGTGACGTTTCACATCCACGCTTTATTCACAGATAACTCTCTTGACTGTTCCTAGGAGGAAAAAGAAGTGCATTCGCTACCTTCAACGAGGACGCTGCGCCAGCCCCCATTCTTCCGATGGAAGTGCTATAGACTCCTCCCCCTCACCTGTCAATCAGCTGCCAAGCCCCGCCTCCCCCACCAGCAGGCCCCGCCCACAGAGTGGCAAACGCTCCGCCCACCCGCCCAGACTCTCGCTCCACTTCAGCAGAATTAAAACAGAGAGCACGACACGCCAGCCACAATAACCCATGCCGAGACTCATTCCTCACGTTCTCTGTGCTCCTGTTTACTCAAAAAAAAAAAAAAAAAAAAAAAATTATTATGGCACATCATTCATCTTTAAGGAAGTCGTGGCATTAGATTTTCTCGTGGGTGAATCTCATGAGGAATGTTTTCTCTTTTATTTTATTGACAATTAAGCATGTTATTGTTTCCATTACCATAATGCAAAAAAACTAAAACTAATTTTTGTTACTGTAGTTCAGACAATTATATATGAAACGATGTATATTATTAATCCTCCAGTGCTGTTCGGTCATTTTTGACCGAAATTTTTTACTTTTTTTCTTCACTTCATCGGAATGGTATGAAACTTGGTAAAGATTTTGGCACTTGCTGTGTGAACACACACAAAAAATATGGACATGATTCAAAAAGGTTAAATGTTCCTGTAAAAAACAGCCACACTTGAGCTCATTGGAAATGAATGGGAGACGAATTTCCTCTAGTGGAAGCGTTCGGTACTGCAGCCGAACACACTCTCACTGAAAGCTCATTTTTTGAGATATCAGGCTCAAATTTGGAAAACAGCTTGTTTAGATTTCTAGCTTCCATTTTTCTCACAGTTTTAGAGTAAAACGTGTTTTGGAAAAAATATATATTTCATATAAAAATTTAAAATAGTATTTTTCTGCATTTTTCATTACAATAAATGTAAATTTTTCCAACGTTTTAAACTTTTCACTTCAGCAATAATCTGCCAAGTGTCGTCTTTAAAAAGAGATCAAACTTAAGATGTATGACAGTTTAAGTTGGAAATTAAATTTTCAGGTCTATGCTCAAAAAGTGAATAAATAAATTATAACTACTGCATAAATATAATTTAGTACAAAAAACCCCCACTAAAAATCCACAATATTAAATATTATTGAACTAAAATAAAAGTTAAAGTGGTCTTTTTTTTGACCGACAAGCGAACAGTACCAGAGGGTTAAATATGATTTTCTGTATTACAGTAATGCGAATGTCTCATTATTGTCTGATTCTCATTAGAAAGTACAATTACAGTAGTAGATAACGTCACAATCCAAAGAGACTTTTCTTCACATGAAATGAATTTCTTTATTCATCTTTTGATTTTATGAAGTACGATCTATATATTTCTTCGTGAGATTCAGCCACTGTGTGTTAAACCGCTAACGACTGCCGACAATCCATCATTTAAATGCCATGTCTCTACATCACTGAAAAGTTCTCAATTCTACAATCAAGTAAATGTGTTGTAAAACGTATTCTTTTATAGATATTAAAGTCCGTAAATAACTAAACTTTTATATGTTTTTATGTAAAGAGAAAAAAAACAAACAAAAAAAAACTTTTTATTCATACATTTTAAGTTTTTGTTGTGTAGATCTGTAGTCTGCTACGCCTGTCATACATCCAAACATCAGCGTTTGAAATGAAGTATGTGCATGTATTTTGTATGTTTCAGAAACTCTGCTTTGTGTGTGTGTGTGTGTGTGTGTGTGTGTGTGTGTGTGTGTGTGTGTGTGTGTGTGTGTGTGTGTGTGTATGCGCTTCTCCAGCAGTCACTCAGTGTTCACTCGGGTCTGTCTCCATCATGCCAGCAGAGGGAGCCAGCTCTCATACTTTCGCTTCTGATGTAACTAGATTTATTAAAATATTTTGAAAACTCTGTTTAAAGCTGATCTTTCATTGTTCCTGACACTCAGCACTTTAATGTGTCTTTATCCACTGACTCGAAGACACCGAGCACGAACTATCAGAAAAGTGACTTTTATTCATTACCAGGATTTGAGCTCTTGATATCAGCTAATTCCTATCAGGAGTTAAAATTCCACTAGTAAAAACTATAAATCTGGATATGTTATTGTATTTTCACCATAGGCTGCCATTCAAATTCAATTATCAAGAATTGATTTCTTACAAGTAAAAAAGTTTTTGATTTAAATAATTACTTTATTACTAGTAAAATTATAAATTTCCGATATCAAGAACTCAATTGTCACTAGTTGAAATGTTACTTCTTGATATCTGTAAACATATTTCAACATGTTACATTTGTCATTTTTGATATCTGAAAATGTATTTCTGATATCAATAATTAGTCTAAAATGGCTTTCTTACTATTAACAATCACATTCAAGGGTCTGCATGGAAGTACTTTCATGGCTATATTTGCATTGCCAGTGTGTAAACAGCTTGTAACGAACCTTTAAAAACGAGATCTTCCCTGACTTCTTAGGTTGTCTATGAAAGCCTGTAAGGACTCGGGCCGGTTTTGCTGGTAAAATGAAACGTATGTGGGGTTTACGTGCGCTCCGGAGAACCTCTCTTTCAATCACATGACACTAATGCTTATACAATGTTCAGGATAAGAGCCGTTATGTACTGTAATGTCAATGTGTCACGCAAAGAAAAGGGATTAGTTAGAACTATAGTCTCACATATGCAGATCTAGTCTAGTCTCAAATATACTTTATTATCAAACTATCATAACAGTGTAATTTTAATAATATCTGTAGACATGATGCCGGTGAATCGCAGAGCTGGTGCATACATATCCACATCACTATGATCAGAGGCTTTCTGAACTCTCAGTTGTGTTTGTTGTGTTATTGAGAGGAAAGTGCAGCACATATTTACATATTCATCTAACCGTCGCTCTCAACAGCGCGGACGGCGTCGGGATGTTCGTTAACAGTATATCGCTGCAACTTTATTTCTAACTTTTTACTTCTAAACGAAGAACAAAACGGTGTCGGGATGTTCGTTAACAGTATATCACTATTAACTTTCTTAACGAAAAACAAAACAGTGTCAGGATGTTCGTTAACAGTATATCACTATTAACTTTCTTAACGAAAGACAAAACGGTGTCAGGATGTTCGTTAACAGTATATCACTATTAACTTTCTTAACGAAAGACAAAACGGTGTCAGGATGTTCGTTAACAGTATATCGCTATTAACGTTTTATTTCTTAACGAAAAACAAAACGGCGTAGGGATGTTCGTCTATCGCTGCAACTGTATTTCTAACTTTTTACTTCTAAACGAACAACAAAACGGTGTCAGGATGTTCGTTAACAGTATATCGCTATTAATTTTTTATTTCTAAACGAAGAACAAAATGGTTTCAGGATGTTCGTTAACAATATATCGCTGCAACTGTATTTCTAACTTTTTACTTCTAAACGAAGAACAAAACGGCGTCGGGATGTTCGTTAACAGTATATCGCTATTAACTTTTTCTAACTTTTTACTTCTAAACGAAAAACAAACGGCGTAGGGATGTTCGTTAACAGTATATCGCTGCAACTGTATTTCTAACTTTTTACTTCTAAACGAACAACAAAACGGCGTCGGATGTTCATAAACAGTATATCGCTATTAATTTTTTATTTCTAAACGAAGAACAAAATGGTTTCAGGATGTTCGTTAATAGTATATCGTTGCAACTGTATTTCTAACTTTTTACTTCTAAACGAAGAACAAAACGGCGTCGGGATGTTCGTTAACAGTATATCGCTATTAACTTTATTTCTTAACGAAAAACAAAACGGCGTAGGGATGTTCGTTAACAGTATATCGCTGCAACTGTATTTCTAACTTTTTGCTTCTAAACGAAAAACAAAATGTGTCGGGATGTTTGTTAACAGTATATCGCTATTAACTATTTCTTAACGAAAAACAAAATGGTGTCAGGATGTTCATTAACAGTATATCGCTGCAAACGTATTTCTAACTTTTTACTTCTAAAAGAAAAACAAAATGGTGTCGGGATGTTCGTTAACAGTATCGCTATTAACTTTTTATTTCTTAACGAAAAACAAAATGGTGTCAGGATGTTCATTAACAGTATATCGCTGCAAACGTATTTCTAACTTTTTACTTCTAAACGAAGAACGAAAAAGAGCTTCTCCGTGAGTATATCGGGTCCTTGAATCTCGTTCAGAACTTGAGTCTCGTTCACGAGTGTGAACAGTTGCAGTTTCACTGAACGGCCACCGGTGTCACTAATAACAAGGGTTTCTGAACTCCACATTCAGACCCTTTAAACGCTACTGTGCCAAGAAACGGATGAAGAAAGCTACATATAAAACTGACTATCTGGCAAAAACAGTCTAAAGGTGCAGAAATATTGCAGAAAGAATGGACAAATCCCACAATAATCGTTTTATTTTTTGGAATTAAAAGATTTATAATCCTAATTGCCTGCCATTTACGAGCAGAACTGTGACTTTCAGTCCTATACAATGAAGCAAAGAAAACCAAGTGAAAGCAGACACAAGTACTTCCAGTTCACAACACACGTTTTATACATCTTTCCAACACTGATCTCTCATCAGCACAAATCAGGCTGCTTATAAAATGTTGCTTATGTATTTTTTTTTTTAAAAGAAAGAAAAGAAAACCAAATCTGCCGTTTGGCGACGAGCTCCGTTAAAAATAAGAAACTGTGGCGAAGGGAGTGTTTTCTCTACATGGGTAAATACTACTTCCAGTGAGAAAATGAGAAAAGGAAATGGTGGTTTAACAAAAAAGCTTTTACACCACACATGCTAGCAAAACACATGGGATTTGACTGTTTATTTGTGTTAAATATGAACAGCGCAGTGCAATTTTTTTAATAACTTTTTTACGTTTTTTTTGGACCAATCCATAGTGTTAAAGTGTGTCAGGATCTTCACTTCTCTTCACACCACTGGTTCTCCTTGCGTACCTGCAACACACACACACATTCTGGTGAGCGCGAGCGCATTACATCACGAGACACAGGATAAAATGAGCGCTTGTTTTTACCTGGGCTTCCTCTTCCTCTGTGAAATCATTTTTGATATTGAACGTCTTTCTGATCTCCTCTGGGGTTTTGCCTTTGATCATGTTTGCAACCGTCTTGCAGGTCACATCTAGCAAACCTTTGATGTCCAAGTAATTTGCAGCCTAAACAAAAGACAAGAGATGAAAGTGAGCAAATGGAAGTGGAGCAAATGAAGAGGCGGACATCTTGTGGCCAGCAAACGCAACGCTGCTCAAATCTCACACACATTTGCATGAAGGATCCATGCCAGTTACATTTTAGACACTGGTATAAACATATCTATTGGTACAACATGCATCACATGACTAAACACACATCATTGTTTTCAAATATCTCCGTTTTCAGAGTCCACGCTCTGTTTTTGAGGCGTTTTCAAATGTAAATGATTTCTGTAGCTAAAGGACTCGCTCATTAAGACTTGCTGCCACCTACTGGCGATTTAAAGTCATTTCAATATTTTAACACCTATAGAATTATGTAATTATAATTGCAGTGTAAATACATTTGAATGCTGCTTCGGTGCCACTTCTGCAGTGCAAAAAAGAATTGATAATAAAGGCTGTTACCAATGAAATGAAATCAGTGTTTATTATTATTAGAGCTGCATGATTAATTGTGACCCTGGACCACAAAACATGGGTAAATTTTTTAAAAATTGAGATGTATGCATCATCTGAAAGATGAATAAATAAGCTTTCCAGTGATGTATGGTTTGTTAGGACAACATTTGGCCGAGATGCAACTATTTGTAAATCTGGAATCTGCTTTAAAGTTGTTCATTTATGTTCACGATTGTGCTGCATCCACTCACACAAATAAATGTTGTATTGATTAACGAAGGACATCATATATCTTCATGGAACATGATCTTTACTTAATATCCTAATGATTTTTGGCATAAAAGAAAGAAAATTGCTAATTTTGACCCATAAAATGTATTGTTGGCTATTGCCACAAATATACCCGTGCGACGTGTGACTGGTTTTGTGGTCCAGAGTCCTACGGTCCTACTCCTAAATGGCAGCGAGCCGTCTGTCTATTAAACCTTTGACAAGTCCGATCACAGCGGACATTCAGATCTGAGTTCTGATCCAGAGAGAGCCGCTGGCATGTGTAGATATGAAACAGCTTCACAAACGGTCTCTAACACACAGGATCATTATTTCTGTCTTACAATCATTCATACGATCACAGAAGTACCTGGCTAAAAGTTTATAGTTCTGATGACTACGTCAGCATTCAAAATATAAAAAAATATAAAAAAATAATCACCTCTTGAAAGTAACCTGACGTTTCAAATAACGATTGTATCGATTACATTACACAAGTGGCGACAAGTGACTTAAAAACATGTTTTTGTCATTGAATCATTCACTCAAGAGATTATTTCAAAAATGCTAATGAAATAGGTCTTTATGAGTGAATCATTGAATCATTCTCTCATTTTAAACATTTTAAAAATGTTTGAGCTCATTCACTGTTTATATGTGAATAAAGTTCATCAAGTGACCCGGTCTCTTCTGAAGCCTCGGATTAAACCACTTCATTCATATGGATTTATTTTCTGCTCTTTTTATGAATGTTTTGACGACTCAGAGTTTTGGGTGAATAGACTTTCAATATTTGCGATTTGAAGATGAACGAAAGTCTTACGGGTTTGGAACGACACGAGGGCGAGTAATTCATGACAGAACTTTAATTTTGGGGTGAACTAACCCTTTAAACAGGTGCTTCTCAACTGGGTTTGCTTCATTAAGTGCAGAGAAGGGCTGCACAATGTATAGAAATTATTTAAATATCGCAAATGTATATATATATATAGCGATGGCTTGCAATAACTGTGGTCATGAACAAAAGTCAAAGAGAGAAATCACTCACTGCTCTCAGCTGAATAACTTTTGTAGCTTTAATAAGAATAAGTGTATATTTAATTCATACAGTGAAAACTAAGCAGTGTTTATTTTTACATTTGATTATTCAGTTTCTGTTGTTTAATAACTCTAATGTAGGCGTTCCTGAACCCCTGAACCCTGTGGTTTACACTGATGTTAAAATAACACTTCTTACGCTACAGTAAAACACTGCTGTTCACTGTCAGAAGCTGTGGGGATGTTTTCTCGTCACTAAAAGAATGTGAAACACGTCGGTAGGTTAAATAATTTTATATATATTTTAAAGATAATTTGTTTATTTTACACACTTTAAGCATTATCGTATCGCACATCGCATTATTTAATGAGTTATCGCACATCTCTTCGATATCGTGCAGCCCTAGTGCAGAGTGACACCTTTATCTACAATCTGGACAATGTTGTCCTAAACTCCATTAGGCTGCATTTAGTAAAAAGTGAGTTTGACAAACCAGAATGAGTTCGAAGAGAGTGCCCTGGTCGACTTTGAGGAACTCCTGGTCCCACACGGGAATGTCATCCGTTCTTTTCTCTTTATTCTCGTCGTCTTCGGGTGGAGGAGGGTCATCTTTATGGTGTGTGCACCACTGAATCACCTGTGGACATATCAAACACACCACACGGCTCAGTCCCATGCACGACGGACACTGGAGGATTACATTACACACCAGGGATGGAAATTAACTTTTTTGTCCACCGGCCACTGTGGCTGGTGGATTTCAAAATCTACCAGCCACTCAATGTTTTTACCAGCCACTTTCTTGTTTTTAACCGACAATGTGTAACTGCATGTGAAAATTAATACTACAAGATCTACAATACTTAAGCAGTTTATTTAACCTCAAGTCTCAATGAAATACTGACATTTTCTCTTTCTCTCTTATATATATTTCTCTTTTTTACCTGGATGTGGCATTTGAATGATTCGTGGTCTTTTATGGCTTCCAGTTTTAGGTTTTTAGTCCCAACAATGAAACTAGGGCTGGGCGATATGGACCAAAAGTCATATCCCGATTATTTAGGCTGAATATCGATATACGATATATATCCCGATATTTTTTCCGCAAAGTGAGAGCAAATGTTCAGTCAAAGTCAAAGCCAAATATGACATGTCACAAGTAGTTTTATTGAAACCGGCTATTTCCACACACACAAGTACTGTCCCCCTTTACTTAACATAAATTGTAAGAATATGACTAATAGTAAAGACTAGTACTAATAAATAAACATTAGGCCTATGCTAAAGCTATTAAATAGCAGTTCCAAACTAGTTTTTGTTAATACAATGTTGGTATGAGCCACTAGAGTCATTTAAAAATATAAAAAATAACACAAAGAAAAATAAAGTGGCATTTTGGGGTTAATATGGAAACGACAGTTACCATGGTGAATACACAATATTAACAATAACTGTTAATGAACCATGGAAACTGCTCCTGGTGAATAGTATGAAAATCATACCTGCATTACTTTTATTTTGTGTAATTTACAACGTAACGGCGTTGCATGCTCGTAGTTTATTTTGCACTTTATATACAGTGAGGCGATACACAGCGCGCGGCGCCACATTTGCGCGTGCATTTGAAGAGTGTTCGCTATGAGAACAGGAGAACGGCTGACAGGACAGGACAAGAAAGTCAGTTTTTCTGAGGTGAAAGACTTTATTTCAGCGTACACTTATGTCCTCTAAAAGTGTCCGCCGTCTGTGTGAAACAGTATATTTTTATTTACCCGCCACGGTGGCCGGTAGGTGAAGCGAATTTACCCGACACAACACAAAATCACCCGCATTTGGCTGGTGGCGGGTGCTAATTTCCATCCCTGTTACACACACACACACTAGGGGTGGGAATTGGCACAAATGTGACGATTCGATAGTATTGCGATATTTGGGCCACGATTCAATATTATTGTGATTCTTAACATATTGCGATACAGCAAGTATTGCGGTTCGATTCTGCGATATATTGCGATTCATGTCCCCCATATTATTCAAAGGCATTACAAAAAATAAAGAAAATAACACTGCTCAACTCACTTCAAATGTCACACTTAATTCTGTGAACATCATCTTCTACACATTAACTGAAGTGCAAAAACTTGACACAGGACCTCATTACAGGACAGGATGTAAATATTCATAAATAGGAGACCTCTCACATGAATGGTGGGCTCCCAGCACATAACTTAAAATTATTTAAATACAATAGAGTAACATAAACCTGAGAATAATCATATTAATAAGAGTAACTTAGAGCATCAATCAAAGTGAGAAAAATAAACAAAAATGTGTAGCCTACTGCTAGAGTCCAGTGCCCGGTTGCATAAAGCACCTTAAGTGTAATTTTCCCTTAAGTTCTCCCTTATGTTTCCCTTAAACCTAAGGGTGTTGCAGAAAAAAAACCTTAAGTGTTATTTAAGGGTTTCTTTAAGTGAAACGTCATAAATTCTTAGAATTTCCCTTAAACGCTGTTTTTTTCACTTAAAGGAACACTCCACCGTTTTTTGAAATAGGGCTTATTCACCTTCTTTCCTACATTTAGATAGATGGGCAAATGCATTTTTGTCTCAGTGCATGCATTGTTTTAGTTTGACAGGGTTGGCGCTAGCTTAGCTTAGCATAATGAATGGAATCCTTTGTTGCCAGCTAGCATGTCCTGAGTAAAAGTGATATAAAAAAATAAAAAAAACCCACCTAATTACTTCTTGTGGCCTGCGTATTCACAACAAGTACAAATAGCGATGCAGATTAACACTAGGCGATTTCCTATGCAGATTTTGACTTGGGACTATATTAGGGGGAAGCACAGGCGAAGCACTGCTACTTGGGCGCAGAGATATCACGCCCAAGTAGCAGTGCTTCGCCTGTGCTTCCCCCTAATATAGTCCTTAATATATAAGTCAATATCTGCCTAGGAAATCGCCTAGTGTTAATCTGCATCGCTATTTGTGCTTGTTGTGAATACACAGGCCACAAGAAGTAATTAGGTAGTTTTTTTTAGTTTTTTTATATCACTTTTATTCAGGACATGCTAGCTGGCAACAAAGGATTCCATTCATTATGCTAAGCTAAGCTCACGCCGACCCTGTCAAACTAAAACAATGCATGCACTGAGACAAAAATGCATTTGCCCACCTATCTAAATGTGGGAAAGAAGGTGAATAAGCCCTATTTCAAAAAACGGTGGAGTGTTCCTTTAAGTAATCCCTTAAAAAGCGTTAAGTGTTGCACAAAACCCCTTAACGGTCATTTCCCTAAGTATAACTTAAGGTTTGGAAATCGTAACCTTAAAGGGATACTCCACCGAAAAATGAAAATTCTGACATCATATACATCATGTGCCTCATGTTGTTTCAAACCTGTATAAATTTCTTTCTTTTGCTGAACAGAAGGGAAGATATCTAGAAGAATGTCAGTAACCAGACAGTTTTAGATACCATTGACTTCCATAGCAGGAAAAAATATATACTATGGAAGTCAATGGTATCTAAATCTGTCTGGTTACTGACATTCTTCTAGATATCTTCCCTTCTGTTCAGCAAAAGAAAGAAATTCATACAGGTTTGAAACAACATGAGGGTGAGTATATGATGACAGAATTTTCATTTTTCGGTGGAGTATCCCTTTAAGAGTAACGCGGACAAAAATAAGACGACATGGCTGAATTTATGGAACCAGCTGAAGATCATTATGTGCCAAGAATCATTTTTATGGATAGGGAGAACCCTTTGGACCATCTTAGCGATGAAAAATTGAGGGGGCTCTTTCCCATCATTTAAACTCAACGGTCAAATTATTTTTTTCTTTTACCATATTTCGTCAAGAAGAATGCATTTCTCCTCCTCTGTCCAATTTTTCTTTCTTTTTTGTTTTCTTTATCCATTCCGATATCCTAGCCTACTTTATTTGATGAAACTGCGAAACTGTAGTGTTAGTGTTTTGCGTATCTATGGCAACAACAGACTTTTATAACGTGAATCCAGGATCACTGTCGTGAAACACTTAAATGTTTCCCTTACCTAAGAGAACTGTTTAAGAGATTATATGCAACACCCTTAAGTTATTCTCTTAGGTAAGGGGAAATCGCCCCTTAAGTATCACACTTAAGGGAAAAACTTAAGGTGCTTTATGCAACCGGGCACAGTCCTGTTGACTGCAAACTTTGGTTTAATTTGGGAATATTGGCATTTTTGTTTAGAAAAAGGAGTTGGTCAACATCCACACTTTCGATTTGAAAGAAGACGGAGCGTCCTGTGCATGTGTGTGTGCACCGGTGTGATGATGAAGCCATTTTCATTAGAATTTTCTGTTGAATGTACGACAACAAAGCACCGCAACAAGTATTACTTGTGGATGTAAATGTAAATTATCAGAGTAAACTCCCGAGAACCTTGACCTTTAGGATTACCACTGCACCAAAACTTAAAACTACAGTGCTGAATCTTTACAACCTTGTGATGAGAAGCGCTGAGCCAAAGTAGAAGCTTTAAAGTGTTAGACTTTCATTCATCTTTGAAACACAAATTAAGATATTTTTAATGAAACCTGACAGATTTCTGGCCCTCCATTGACAGGCTACGCAACTACCAGTTTGACACTTCGAAAAAGTTCATAAAGAGAACGGAAAACTAGTCCAGATGAATCGAGCGGTTTAAGCCTGGTTCACACGGCAGGATAATTAGGCCCATTTTAGCCCCGATTCACCCCTTCCGACAATCTTAGGCCACATCCACACGAAGCCAGAGCTTTCCCTATCCGATTTTTTTTTTTCCTGTTCAAAAAAAAAATTCCGTAAACAAGGCGTCGTCTCAAGAAATATCTGCGTACACACGAAACCACTGAAACCGACTTAAAACGATGTAGTATACATGCCAGACCAGTATGTGGCGCTGTAATTCTGCCTCAGACATACACTAAATACGGAGAAGAAGACTTGGAGCTCGCGCATAAACCTTGCGCGCTGTATACAACAATAATATTAGGCACAGTAGCTTCTTTTTTTCTTTTTTAATCAAGAACTTTGTTGAACAATATGAAAAACCATAAATGTAGTTGCTGTGACTTAACGGTGTCTGACTAGTTGACACTTGGTGTGATGACATCATCGTTTCGCAAAATATACGGATTGGCCGTACACACGAAAACGCAAGGGCGGCGTTTTCAGATTTATCCACCTTGGGACCCGGTTTCAAAAAATAGCGGTTTCAGTCTCCGAAAACGCCGGATCCGTGTGGACGAAACACCAATACGATAAAAAATGTATACGTATACAGCGAAACGCGTCTCCGTGTGGACATGGCCTTAAGGATGCTCCGATTATCGTAAAATAATCTGATCAGATATTCCTGCCGTGTGTGGTGTGTTAAGGCTGCTCTCGTCTGCTCGGAAGGACGTCGGGACCGCTCCGATCTCAAATCGGGGATATCCGACATGTTGGATTTATTTGGCCCGATTTCTTCTCGTGTGTGGTGTCCCCCGAGCACGCAGCCTGTGGACTGTGGAGTGTAGCCAATCAGAAAGCGAGGTGACGAGGCGGCGAGGAAACACCGGGAAACATAATCAAAACAGCCGGCGGCATGGCGCACCAGAAAGTCCGGTGGACGTCGGAGATCATCGCCTTTTCTTCTGATAAAATTTTTTTCCGGTTAAAAACAAACTACAAACTATTGCCACTGCATCCTCTTCGTCCGCCATGATTGTTTACTCTGAAGTCACGTTTGATCTCGAGGTATTTTGCGCGATTTCCCGTCTGATCTGGGAATGCTCGGGAGTCAAATCGGTTCGTGTGTGATGTGTTGATTTTGCCGTGTGGCTGCGCACCACACACTGTACGACCAAAACTGTTAGACCTGTGATTTTTTATCCCCGTGTGTGGGGTCTCTCAGGATTGGAAAATCGGCCGACAATTTTTAAATCGTCCCGTGTGAACCAGGCTTTAGCCCAAAGTTTCCGAAGAAACTCAATCCCTTTATATGATGAACAGATTTAATTCAAGCTTTTATTCACACATAAACATTCATCAGCCCACACATCAGTTGTGGAAACAGAAGATCAAGCAAATACGGTTTAGCTTCTGTTAATGTTTGCTAATGATCATGTTTATATGAGGGGGAAAAAAGCCAAAATTAAATTGTTCATCATATAAAGTGATCGTAATTTAACGCGATCGAGTCTCTTCGGAAAATTTGGACAAAACCGCTCAATTCTTATGGATTAGTTTTTGAACTTTTTGAAGTGGAAGTTGCGTAGCCTGTCAATGGAGGGACAGATATCTCTCAGATTTCATTAAAAACGTTAATTTGTGTTTAGAAGATGAATGAAAATCGTACGGGTTTGTAACGACATAAGGGAGAGTGGCCATTTTTAGGTGAACTAACTTTAAAGGTCCCATGACATGCTACTTTTTGTAGGCTTTAATATAGGCCTTAGTGGTCCCTAGTACTGTATCTGAAATCTCTTTCCAAAAATTCAGCCTCGGTGCAGAATTATAGCCACTACAAGCCAGTCCCAGAATGAGCTTCCTTCAGACGGGCCGTTTCGGTGTCTGTAGCTTTAAATACTAATGAGGAGGAGAAAGGCAGCGCAAGGTGGAGGGTGGGTGTGGCCTTGACCATCTTGCGCAACGGTAATGTGACGTGCATGTTTACGTTGGATATAGCAATGGCACGAAGACACGCAGTCTTTCAAGCATTTCAGTTTGACACAGAATCTGATCCAGATGGAGAAGCAACGGATGAAGAAGTTGCAACTCAGCGGCTCCAGCAGGACGTTTCCGAATGGTCAGTTTAAAATATTATGTCTGGATACAGTACTTTATTCGGATGGTTTACAGTTATTATCATGTAGCTAACGCGAACCTACTGTTGCCTTTTCATGAGAGATCTGTAACGTCTGTATTTATCTTATTACAATTACATCAAGCTCTGCGATCTTGAAATGCGGATATCGCGCGCGCCATATAACGTTAACCAACAGGAAAACGGTTATAAAAATAACAAAGACGTGTACAACACTCGCGTTACAGTGTGTGTAACGTTATTCACACACATAAACTGCATAGCTGCATAGCTAATGTTACAGCCAGATTCTATGTGTAACAATCTAGGTAACCATAAACAGTAAAGCAACACACTTATATATCATTAGTTGACTTACTTGTCCGAGGTGTGTAGCTGAGCCAAAGAGAGTGATCCAGACTTTAGTTTCAGACGTTCAGCAAGCCCAGCTCTGTATTGACCCTTCGGTGTTCATTTGTACATCCAATTATTGAGCAATTGTTATGCTTCGCTCGCTCAAAAGCCATGATATCTCTCGTCTCGTGGACAAACTAAAATCGCGCGCGCGCGCGTTCCTACTTCCTAGCGCATTTTCTCATGGGCGGAAAATATTCTCTGGGCGGGCAAAGCAGAGACAGGGGAGGTAACATTTCCTCCTTATGACGTCATAAGGAGGAGATTCAAGATCAGCGCGTATGAGCCTCCATTTTCTCAAAGGCAGAGAAAGATAGCAAAAGCTCGATTTACACCGATTGAAATTTTTAGAAACTTGGGGACCATATACAGGCTAGGGGAACTCATATTAATGTTAAAAAACCTCAGAAAGTGAAAATTTCATGTCATGGGACCTTTAAGTCCCTGTGAACCGGAAGTTGCAAACGACTTTTCTCCAGTGTTGTGACGTATTTCCCAGTGAAAGGGAACATTGAACAGAGGGCAGAGTTTGACTTCAGCGCTCCTCCTCTCCATCTCTGCTCATAACAGACTGACGGTTTGAGGAGTGGTTACTCGTTTTCAACGCAAGCCGTCAAACTGACGTCATCAGAGAAGGAACGCCATTCCAGACCGGAAGTAACTTTTCAGATTTTGATTGAAGATTACCACGGCAAACTATCATTTTCTGTGTATCAACTTGCACAGATTAATGGTTCACCACAAGACTAGTAATAAGCGCTAACAAAGTAAATAGGGTCAATTTTGATTTCATGTCCACTTTAAGGGCTAGCTGCGGTTTTCTGTCAAAAAAACTTATAATTTGTGAATGAAAAAAATGAAGACAGCAATAAATATTGGAATTTTAATTTTACAGTAGTAGTGTAAAATATATTTCTTAAATATTTTATTTTACAGTGAAATATTACTATTGTTGTATTTCTGAAATTTTATTTAGATAAATAACAATGATAATCATTAATAATAATCATTATTATTGATTCATAAAGTCACAAACTGTGCAGCCCAACAAACAAGCACAGCAAACCTGACTTCCTCCATAATCATACGGTAAATGGTACTAGACGCCATAGTAAAGCTGTCCAGGTAGGCAGTGCACAAGACTTTTGAACACAGACAAAGTATTTAGTACATATATATACACTCACCTAAAGGATTATTAGGAACACCATACTAATACTGTGTTTGACCCCCTTTCGCCTTCAGAACTGCCTTAATTCTACGTGGCATTGATTCAACAAGGTGCTGAAAGCATTCTTTAGAAATGTTGGCCCATATTGATAGGATAGCAACTTGCAGTTGATGGAGATTTGTGGGATGCACATCCAGGGCACGAAGCTCCCGTTCCACCACATCCCAAAGATGCTCTATTGGGTTGAGATCTGGTGACTGTGGGGGCCATTTTAGTACAGTGAACTCATTGTCATGTTCAAGAAACCAATTTGAAATGATTCGAGCTTTGTGACATGGTGCATTATCCTGCTGGAAGTAGCCATCAGAGGATGGGTACATGGTGGTCATAAAGGGATGGACATGGTCAGAAACAATGCTCAGGTAGGCCGTGGCATTTAAACAATGCCCAATTGGCACTAAGGGGCCTAAAGTGTGCCAAGAAAACATCCCCCACACCATTACACCACCACCACCAGCCTGCACAGTGGTAACAAGGCATGATGGATCCATGTTCTCATTCTGTTTACGCCAAATTCTGACTCTACCATCTGAATGTCTCAACAGAAATCGAGACTCATTAGACCAGGCAACATTTTTCCAGTCTTCAACTGTCCAATTTTGGTGAGCTTGTGCAAATTGTAGCCTCTTTTTCCTATTTGTAGTGGAGATGAGTGGTACCCGGTGGGGTCTTCTGCTGTTGTAGCCCATCCGCCTCAAGGTTGTGCGTGTTGTGGCTTCACAAATGCTTTGCTGCATACCTCGGTTGTAATGAGTGGTTATTTCAGTCAAAGTTGCTCTTCTATCAGCTTGAATTAGTCGGCCCATTCTCCTCTGACCTCTAGCATCAACAAGGCATTTTCGCCCACAGGACTGCCGCATACTGGATGTTTTTCCCTTTTCACACCATTCTTTGTAAACCCTAGAAATGGTTGTGCGTGAAAATCCCAGTAGCTGAGCAGATTGTGAAATACTCAGACCGGCCCGTCTGGCACCAACAACCATGCCACGCTCAAAATTGCTTAAATCACCTTTCTTTCCCATTCTGACATTCAGTTTGGAGTTCAGGAGATTGTCTTGACCAGGACCACACCCCTAAATGCATTGAAGCAACTGCCATGTGATTGGTTGATTAGATAATTGCATTAATGAGAAATTGAACAGGTGTTCCTAATAATCCTTTAGGTGAGTGTACATTATATATATATATATATATATATATATATATATATATATATATATATATATATATTAGGGGTTGCACGACTACTGATTTCTGCTAGTCGATTCCTTATCAAAACAATACTCGAGTTACTCGACTACTCGTGGTTCATGCTACTTTAAATGAAAAGACATGAAATAGCTAGATCTTATCAATAAACATTTATTAATTCATAGCCTAATGCAACAATTACATAAGTAAACTCTCAAAACATTATAATTATGACATTTCATTTTTAAATTTTCATGTAACAGTCTAAAGCCAAATAAATAGCCGTTCTTGCCTTTCATTTCAGACGTCTGCTTCTAGGGGCCGTTCACATATCGCGTCTTTTTCGCGCTCAAGGTCGTTATTTCAAATGTAGGCGCGGCGAGCGCGCTCATATGGAAACAACGTGGTGCGCTAGTTTTTCCAGGCGGGTTTTTCCTTCTCATCTCCAGAAATATATCTAGTAGTAAAGCTAATGCAAGGGCTAGAAATCAATTAATCCTTTGCTGATACTTCTTCATCGTCATCATGGAGAGCGCAGTTCACGGTTGCATAGCACCGACAGACGCCATGGGAGCGCGAGCGCTTGTAGGAGACAGCGGCCGCGCTTTCCACACGTTTTTAGACGCAATATGTGAACGGCCTCTTGCAGAGTTGGCCAATTACAATATTTTTGTCATCCTTGATGAAATACTTCCACACATCTGACGTGTTGCGTCTGTTGGTGACGTTCGCCATTTTTAATTCATTTATGGTTAATGGACGCTCGAGTAGTCGATTGTTTCCGACAGCGTCGACTAGTGGTTGAAGTAGTCGATCTATCGACTACTCGACTAGTCTATGCAAGCCCTAATATATATATATATATATATATATATACATATACACACACACACACCATTAGTAGTGAATATTCATTAACAACGATGGTACCTCAAGGAACAGACACCCTAGTGCAAATTATTTCCATATGTCCGTAGTCTGTGGATTCCACTTTATTTTAAGATGTCATTGTTACGGTGTAATTATATATTTAAGTACCGATTAATATTAATTAACAACATGTACTTACAATAGGGTTAGGGTAAGATTTGGTTGAGGGTTCGTTGCATATAATTAAGCCTAATTTACTGTTATATTACTATGGTAAGCAGAGTCCTGCAACGGGTCGGGTATCCGCGGGTACCCGCATACAAGTGGCTAAAACGGGTGGATTGTGACATTCCTAAAATTCACGGGCGGGGACGCGGGCAGATAATGAACTCCTTGCGGGCGGGTAGCGGATGAAAAATATGTGCAATATTTTGTATGTCTAAATGCATTACACATACGCAAATATGTGTTTTAGTCAGGCCATCCTTAAAAATATTCTTGTTTGCCGTAACCCGACCGACCCTGTCAGTTTAGGACCGACCCAATTTTATTTTTTTCACCCCTTTTAGTCCGACCAAGTTGCGACATTAAATTTCTCTGTACTGTAGGCTAATAGGCCTATGTGTTGTAGCCCAGTCATTAAAAAACGATTTAGTTTCATATTCATGTTTAAATAAAATAATATACTTTTTATTTTTATTTCATGTTGATTATATGAAAAGTGAAAAGCATGAATAAGATAAGATGATCCCGAATACCGTAAGACAAATGGAGTGGGCAGACATGATTTTGACCACTTCATTAAGTTTGTTCAGCCTTTCTTTAAAGTGAATTTCGTTTTGTATTAATTGTATCTTAATTTTAATCAATGTTTCATCTACCAAATTCATGGATTTAATAAATAAATATAGGCAGGCAATATAATCAGGACACGGCCGGAGGCGCCCGCGCGTGAACTGATCGTCTCTTAAATGAACCGAAACTCATCGTATAAGCTAGGCTACTTGCCTCACAGACCTGAGAAATAGAAAGCATGAAATGTGTACTTTTAAACAAAACAATTCAAAACGAAAGAAAACAGACTGTTCTCTGCTTATAATCCGTATGAAATGTGCATTTCTCTCTGGCGCATTCACTACTGATGACAGCATCGTCATCTTTGACACAAAACACTTGCTTATTAATAAACAATTGAAATGTCTCACTGATATATTTGACAGGCCTATTAATAATCATTACTTTTCCCAGTTCTTTGTGACAGCTTTTAGGTGCGTTATTGGCAGCGCACCCTTATGTTACATGAACGCGTCACCTGTGTGGTTTATCGCGGGCACGGGTCGGGTAACGGGCCAAATATTAACGGGTCTGGGCGGGTGCGGATTTAATTTTGATATTATCACGGGTGACGGGTCAGATCTGGTGCTGAACTTTGCGGGTACGGGCGGGTCTCCAAAAATGGACCCGTGCAGGACTCTGATGGTAAGTACATGTAAAAGGGACACTGTAACATTAAGTGTTACCTTACTGTGTGGTAATATATGATCTGGACACGTTTGGGGAGGCTGGAAGTTTACCCTCGTGATATGAAATTCAATTAAGCAAGATATCAATGTAAAAGTCTGACCTTCTTCAGGATGGCTGCGTTTACATTGGGCAGAGGAACCGGATCATCATCTCCTTCATCGTCCATCCCCAGATCTGAGCAGAAGACAGCAGAGATTACAACACACTTCATATATCATATTCACAACACGCATAACAACATGCTTCCTATAACACACAACATCTCAGCTCATCTTACCTTCAAGCATGGTTTTGATAGTTACAGACTGCTTAGCGATTTCAACATCCACCTCAAACATCTCTCCATCAGAGCTCTGCAGTTTAATAGTCGGCATCTGCATGAATAAAACACAATTACAGTCAAGTTATTAAAGAATGGGAATGTCAGTCAGAAGCTAAATGACTCATGCTAGCTATGTTAGCTCACATTCACCAGCACTCAGACTTCTACTACACATATATAAAGCGTAAAATGTTTAATATGAAGAATATCCGCTGTCTCATATTGTATTATTCAAAGTAGGAATCAGAAAACACCACAGCAACATAAAGCACAGGCTGTTTGTGATGCTAAGCTAACGTTAGCAGCGCGGCTACAGGCCTCTCATAGCAACCGCTGAATTCATCACGTCAACCGGTTTAAAACATCGTAATTTCACACAAAAATACATTCACTCTGTCACTTCACTATCAAAATACGACATGTTAATATGGCTGATTTGTGCCGTTCTTACCGTGACTGTGTGAGCGATGAAGATATAAACCGAACGTCAACAAGGCCTGAATAAGACTGAGAATCAGCGTGCGCGCGCGCGCGTGTGTGTGTGACTAATGCACGAGCACGCGCAGTGGACCACGGGAACTACAGTAATGGTCAAAGGTATTGCAGTGACACACATTTTTTGTTTCGTAATGTTTGCTGCTTCAGCTGTTGATTCACACTGTCTGTTGTGCAGAGTGATCAGATGCATTTTAAAGAATTGCAAATTTCACTGGATATTTTTTTCTGTCACAAAATGACCAGGTAACATCATTTCACAAATCATGGGCCATATGTATAAAACTTTTCAGAAAATGCTTGAGAAAAATAATAGGTTTAAGTTTTGAATTTAGTGTTACAATTCTTAGTAAAAAGTAGGACTTGTGTAAGAGTAGGAGCTATATAAAGACACTTTCAGCAAAGTCTCAGACTGACTCTTATAGTGACTTAAGTGTTGTGAACTGAGGACTACAATGATGTCAACCCAAAATGGCCGCCCTCAACCTCTGAATCAGGCATAGACAGTAAAAGAAATGGACACAGCGACCCCATTGGATTCAACGGAGACAAGTGAAGTCAATTAGAAGCACTAACTTCCTGATGGCTGAGCGTACTGCGCAGACTCACACTGAGCTTGACGACGTAGATGTGACGTGAGCAACCCGTCTGTCTTCTATAGCTGTGCCGAGAGAAATCTGAATCATTCCCTTCTGAAACTTGCAGAGACGGAGAGTGTGAGTAGGAGCTGTCCATGAGCTAGGAGCAGGAGAAACTTTTGCTAAGTATTCTGATTAATTACTTTGTCATTTTGCCTCCACGTCCCCCCGATTGCGCGCAAGCTTCTCCTCCTGTCCATACGGTAATCTCTCTACTGTGCGACAGAGAGTCGCGTGGTTATGACGCAATCGTTAGACTATTTTTACAAAAACTGCTTCTACGGGGCCATAACGTAAGATACAAGGTAATGGAGCCTTTTATACATTTTCGTGTTTCTTTAGAAATAAGTAATGGACAAATGGAGTCTTTAAACGCCTCAGATGTAAAGTTATTCGCTGTCAAAGTGACGCCAAAATTATCTGATAATCAATGGCGGCGCCCGGGGAAGCTTCGGTTTCCGGCTGAAAGATTACCCCCTTGGAATCAGGCAGTGAAACATTTATTTTAATATCAAAAGTTGTTTATAAATTTACTTTGCATTGTGCAAAGGCATGAGTAGGGTACAACGGGGTCAAAGGAACACTGGGGTAAAAGGCACCTTTGATTTTATTATCCTCTAAACCACTAGATGCACAAAACTTGCAGCACTTTCATAAACATCCGCTTTTCAAGATGCACGTGGAAATTTGTCTGATCCTGGGGCCTGTTTCAGAAAGGAGGTTCAACCAACTCTTGAGTTCAAACTTGAACTCTGAGTTGACTTACCCTGAGATGGGAAACTCTGAGTTTTCGGTTACAGAACAGCTGAAATGAGTTAGTTCAATCATCTCTGAGTTGACTGACTCTGAGTTAAGCGCGTGCACCACAACTATAAAAAGCCATTATCAATGGAGCGCAGATATTATGAGTCACCATGGCAACAGCGCCAGACAAAAAGAGGTCTGCACGTTTCTCACCTTTACTCTTTAATTAGTTATACAGTGATGGGTGTAATTAATTACCAAGTAATCTAAATACTGCAATTTAATTAAAGGGATTACTCTTAATTCTTCTGTAATTTAAAGTAGGCTAAAATCTAATGTAATTCCATTAGACTATAGAACAATTCTGTATATTTAACATACATTTTTAAAAGGTATATTTTATGTAACCTTCTCCCTCTACACACTTTGGTCAATTCAAGAATAATTCATGCAATTGTATATTGTTTATTTGAAAGCATTAAAAGTGCAGTTTCTTGTCTCTCCTTGTATTGTTCAAGTGGTTGAGGTTGATATGGGATTTAGTAATTAGTAATAAGTAGACATTAATCTAATTACACTGTTGAAGATGTCATTTGTAGTTAGTAATACAAGTAACTTACCCAACTGTTATAATATCAGAGGTGAAAGAACAGTATGTTATTCAACCTAATTTTAATGTTCATGTAGGGGCAATCCTGCAGGTGTTAGAAGAACATGGCAGCAGCTGAAAATGAAATATAAAAACATAATTCAATTAGGTAAGGCTTGAGCATATCATGGGTGTAGGCTACCTGACTTTATATTTGACATATTTAACTAAATAGCATCCAGTGTCTTTTGGCTGAGGGAATTCCTGGAGGGACTTCAGAGCCAGTCACTCCCGAAGATCCAAGGGCCTTAATAAAATGTAAGAGGTTTACATGTGTCCTTTTTTACATAGCCTATTTTTGATATTTCCATTTATTTTACTTTGGGTTGGGTTTTTTGCGGGTCCCAACATATTCTGATGGTAATATCTGTCTTTTGGAGCCTCCTGTCCCAACAGAACCCCAGGCAGTTGTAAGTAGCCTACTCAATACACCAGAAATTATGATAAATAGTGTTATAAAGTGTACTCAACCAAATGCTCATCTTCACAGGATGATGGGGATAAAGAGTTTCTGCTGCCACAGAGAGGTAATGTTAATATTATGTGTATCACACAATCTACACATTCTGATTTTTTTCACATATTTATGTGGAGTAGCCTATAGAATATAAGTTTATATCCAAGTATAAACGGGTATTCTTATGATGTGTATTCTTATGATTTGTTTATGATGATGATAATAATAATTATATTATTGTAAATAATACATATAAACATTTGAAGGCTACGTGCTGTTTGAAAGTAAACATTGTTTATAAATCACCACATTTATTAAATAAAATTACAAATGTTACAATTTAACATAGTTTTAAATTGTATTAAATTGTACATTTACAACTGTACCTCTTTATACCATTTTATCTTTTTACACTTTTTATTAATTTTATCACATAAATTAAAGTCCCCCTGTGGTGTAAATCCAGCTTTTAATGTTGTTTATATGTCTATGTGGTGTTTTTAATATGCTTTAAGACAAACCATGTGTAAATTCATAAGTCGACACCATTGCTGAGTATTTCCTCCTTAAAACTGCAGTGAACCAAAGACAGTCTCAAACACACGCTTTGAAATCGCTGGTGTTTCTGACGTCACAAACTACCTTGTAACCAATCAGATCAACGTGTGATCGTCAACCAGTGGATCTCTGAGCTGAGTGAGTGAGTGGAGGCGGGGCTCATTTGCATATTCATAGAACCGCGCATACTAAATGAGGCAAGGGTGTCGAGTTACAGTTAAGATATTTTAAGGCATGAAGAATATGTCATTTGCATATGTATTTTCACTGTTTCTACAGTCAAAACTGGTTACGGCCAGTCAAGACTTTTTAAAGTCAGTTACATAAAAAGTTAAGATTGTCATCATTTGAACTGGAAAAGTATGTTAAGAACTTGTTTCAGCTTATCTGTAAAGCTTTGTCTTATTTTAAGTTATCTTGAGGTAACCCCTGGTTGAAAAACACATTTAAAAGACTATTAATATTAAGGGTTTAAAATACGGTTCACATTCAGGAATATTATCGAATTAATACATTATCAGATAACAAAACCTGAGCTGAATAAAAAAGACTGAATTTTAATATTCAATGATTGAATATTAAATTGATTTTGAGAATGTATTAGTAAATGTTGAAATTAATATTAACTAAGATGAATAAATGCTGAAGTATTGTTCATTCTTAGTTCACATTAACTAAGTTTGATAACCAATGAACCTTATTGTAAAGCGTTACCAAGATTTTATTTGAATAAATGGTCTTATCTTGAGCCATTTCATATCTGAATTGAATAAGTTTCATAATTTTACAACAATAACACTGCGATTTTCCATAGTTTTATTAATGTGAAGCGGCTTTGAAACAATGATTACTGTATAAAGCTGATGAAATAAAGCAGAGAAACAGACACAATACAGGAGCAAGATCCATCTTTATTGTTGAACTGGTACCCTTTATACAGACACACACACCATCATCATCTGAAGATATCCCAGCATTCCTGCGCCGGCAGGCCATCTTAGTCCGCCACAAATCACGTAGTTGGCATCGGTTTAACATGTTTCCCCCGTAGGAAAGATCACCCTCTAGATACTGGATGTTGAGATACAAAAGCATCTCATTCCTCCCACACCACATGGAAAAAAGGTGGACAGAAATTGTAAAACTGACTTGTTTCGTTCAGCAAAAAAAAAAAAAAAAGTGCAAACATACATAAAAAAAAGGAAGAAAAAAAAAAGGAGAGTATACAAAGAGGGTTGAGAAGGCGTGAGTGTATTGAGGACAGGAGCGAGATCTCGTGGTCGTGTGTCGGACTGAAGCCGGGTCGGATTGGATATGGCACACACACACACACACACATACACCTTTTGGTCCACAGACATTTCTTTCTGGATCAGTTTTCTCTTTAATCTTTTTTCATATATATACTGTTGCCCACCGTTCCTCTCCTCTTATTTTAAACTGAATGAAGGTTATTATATCATGCCAATACTGTGCGATTCACAGGAAGTAGTCGGGGGTCCGGCGAGTGACGTGTGGCTCTCCTCTGCGCGGCGCCGGGTCAAACTGCAGGCTGGAAACACACAACACAACGTCAGATCACACACACACACACGTTCATCATTATCCTCTACTTAACCAGGAGAATCACACTGAGATATCACTCTCTCTTCTTCCAGAGAGATCTGGTTAACACGGCACATAAAATGACAACACCACAATTCACACATTCAAAAATGAAATGAATCAAATAAAATCCTGAGAAACAATAGTAACACTTTACAGTAAGGTTCATTAGTTAACATGAACTGCACTTACACAGCATTTATTAATCTTTGTTAATTTCAACATTTACCAATACATTATTAAAGTCTTGTGAACATTAGTTAATGCACTGTGATCTAAGGCTGGGCAAACAAAAAAACTATTTTTCAATTAATCTATTTTTTTCCCATATTTATTTATCCCCCAAAAGCCAGTATTAGCTTTCCTCCACTGTTCCGAGGCTTGCAGTCTCCATGTGACAGATAATACCATGAGATTTTGTGTGTTTTATCTTAAACATTAAATAACCAGATCCTGTTTGATCGAGGCGTGCGACGGCTCAGACTTGTCCAATTTTCAGCATCAAGTTTTCATCTTGCATCAAAATCCTGTCTATTCATTACGTGCATCTGAAATATAGTGTTGGGTTCTGTTTTAATGTACTCAAGTATACCTAAAATAAAAAGAGTTTAAGAGTTCTTGATTTCTTTTTATTAATTAACCACTTGTGAACTTATGTTCACTGTTCTTTATTATAAATCTAGGATTTGTGTAAAATCTATATTCATTGAGTCGAATCAAAAAACGCAATCAAAAATCTAATTTAGAATCGGACCATCTGAATCGACACCCAGCTCTACTGTAAACTAACATGAACATACAAAGAACAGCTGGATTTTTATTAAATAACATTAACAAAGCTTAATAAATACAGAAACAAATGCATAGCTCATGAGTTGTTCATGTTAGTGAATACATTAGCTAATAAACCTTATTGTAAGTGTTACCGAGACAATTGCAAGTGTCCTTTAAAACAGTGCGAGAGACATTTAAAAGTGCTGGAAGTGCATCTAGATTAAGATTAGAGAACTAACTCTTCCTACAACTGAACCATTCAAAGTTGGAATTGCCATATCAGTTCCCTTAGAGCGACCACGGGTAAAAGTCATGTGTTTTTAGTTTAAAAAGGGCTTGTTTTAAAGAAGATGCTGTTGTATGAATAGTTGCATCATCTGCACACACGTGTGTTTCGGCTGAATCTGTTCCAATCATTGATAACCACAGAGAATAGAAGAGGGTCTAAAGCAGATCCTTCATGAACACTCACAACGAGTACTTGAGGGTGTCGTCGAGCTCCATGATGGCCGCCTGATTCCCACACCGGTAACAGTAGTTCGGCGCGCTGAAGATCGTTACCACATTGCGATCATGGCACCAGTTGTAACCCTAGGGGACAAAGAGAGACAAATTAACTGACTGACACATTACAGATTTGTGCAAAACTTGTGATAAATGTCGATTAAAAACTATTGTGAAATGACAGCGTTTCCAGTAAATGATGTTATGCGACTAAAACATCATTTTTTCCTCTTGCGATAAATCATTCCAACAATCATAGCAACAGATGTTTGTAGGTTTACATGTATCTCTAGACATTATATTTAATGGAAGGAGACATGGGCGTTTCATCCAAGCATTAATGGCAAGGAAAGGCCGTTATACTGAGAGCGGCTCATATGAGGAGTTTCTGGGTGTTTCTCCCTCAAATCTGCTTCAAGATCTTGATTGTGGGATTTCTTAGTGGTTTAGAATCCAGTATTCCTGTAATTCTTTCGTCTTTTATGAGTTTAATGAAGAACTCTGTCTCGTCTTCTGTCCAAACACACATCATCATCTACGTCAGGTGACTGTAAATGTGCAAAAACTGTTTCCATTGCAGTTGAGAAATATTCCTTTTTCAAATTGCCTGAAAAAAACCCTCATGCGAGCGAAATAACGATAACTATAAACAAACATAATCATAACGATATCTGTATGAACCAATGAGGTTCTACAGATATCTAAGTTTTCTGGTGAATACACCATCAATGAAGAGACAGAAATCTCTCAGATTTCATTAAAATATCTTCACTTGTGTTCCGAAGATGAACAAAAGTTTGTAACGACAAAAGATAAAGATAATATAGATTCTCTGCCCAAAAAATGACTCATTACTGTCTCACTCCTCCATAGGCTTCTAGGTAATCGAGATCTGCCATCCCAGAAAAGTTAGTAAAGACATTGTTAAAATAGTCCAAGTGACTACAGCGGCTCAACCTTAAGTTCATCAAGCGACGAGAATACTTTTTGTGCGCAAAAAAACACAAAAATAACGACTTTATTCAACTCTTCATTTTCTTCTGTGTTTCTCTGGGTGAGCTCACGTAGAGTAACAGCGCAGCGCTTCTGGGTTGAACGCAGGCTCTCTATTGGCCAGAATCACACACATGACCAGCGTCGGCCAATAGTGAGCCTACGTTATCATTGCTCTCAGATTTCATCAAAAATATCTTAATTTGTGTTCCGAAGATGAACGAAAGTCTTACGGGGGTTGGAACAACATGAGGGCGAGTAATTACTGACAGAATTTTCATTTTTGTGTGAACTAACCCTTTAATGCATGCAAGTTCCAGGTAAGGATCTGATTGTGTGTGTATATGGTGTCATGAGGAGAGGAACGCACCTCCATCACCAGCTGGTGAGCTCTGGAGACCAGCGTAAGGCCGTTTGCATGGTTGAACGTCTCGGATATGTCCTGCCCAAAGGTGTATCCCGCACCTCGAGGAGAAATCCCCCAGCCTCCACGGTCATCCGGATCAGACCACAGAAGATCACACATGGGTCCCTGAGGAACAGAGAGACGTCAGTGCTCGTTTCAGGACCTTCAGTGACTTCAAGCACTACTTTTCTGGTTAACGACTTCAATCAGAGATCTCACTTATCAAACTATATCTTTATTATCGGTCAAATTCTAAAAAAGGTAAACAAAAATAAACTAATAAAACAAAAGGGTACAAATAATAAAGTGCAGCACAAGCAATGACTGTGGAAACATAACCATTGAAAGGATACTAATGACAAAGACATCGCTTTACTTATTAAAACTGATTTTTTTCCTCATGAATATATGACTGACCTGAAGAATGAAAGCTGTATCATATCAATAAAATTGAACAATTTCGCATATATTGTGTTTCAATAATTCAAGCACTTTTCATAAATACGGCCGTTTTCAAGGGTTTTCCTAGCCTGGGTTCCCCCATGCTGCCTTGAGCGCAGCGCGATTTTATTCACGCTGCTAGTCAGCATGGATTCCATGGAGCAGATTTTCGCCTCAGCTAGGGAACCAATCACAGAACGGGGAGGGAGCAGCAAGACGATCACGACATCTATGCGACACACCGAAGCAGTTTGTTTATATCTATGGATCCAACATGACAGACGTAAAAATATATGCATATTTTTAGGAACACATCTACAAAAATATGCCCGTATTTCAAGTTGATAAAATTATTTAAAATCCACATCAGTTTATTTGTGCCGACGTGCCACGCCCTCCCAGGATCTATAACGTTACCTAGGCTACTTTCACTTTAAACAATTCCTCATAACCGCGCGCGCGATCTGCTTGCAGTCGTCGAGATGGATGCTGAGGAGTTGAAGAAAAGAATAGCTAGTGGAGATTGTAAAGTTGTCGACAATACGTCATCAAAAATCAAGTCCAGTGTGTGGGAGAAATTTGGAGTTATCTGAAGAAAACAATATTGTGAAAGGCTTTGCTGCATGTTCGTGTTGGATAACCGCACATGTGGGACTTCATCCCTACTCAGTTTTGTGGTAACGTTAGCATGTTCTTCTGACAGCTTCGGCTGAAGTTGTCCTTGTGTTAATGGTCGTGTAATAACTTCTGTATGACCTGGCAATAAACATGTTTGTAAGTGTGTCTATAATGTGATAGTATAAACTGATTTTATTTCGGGTGCGGGTCGGGTGCAGATTTGAATTAGTGCTGCTGTCGGAAAACGGGTCGGGTGCGGATTTACAAAATCGGACCCGTGCAGGATCTGGTGTACACATAAATCTCTGACCCATCGTCGTCTTCTTCGTTGAATATATGTCGCTCTACATACGTCATCTGGTATAATTGAAGCGATTGGCTAAGAGCTACGTACAGGCGCATTTGATAGACATTTGTAGCTCCCAATAAACGGCTCTGGGCATTCGTAAACCACGCCTCAAATACGAGAAAATGAACGTGGTTCCCAGACCACGTATCAAAGAGAAAGGTCTGACGTTAGCCAGGCTAGGGTTTTCCAGTACTTCAATTTCAAAACGTCAAATTAAATCCCTTCAAGCACTTTGAACGAACCCTGTTGTTTTAGCTTGACTTGATTTAAGCGATTTTGCTATTTGACTCAAAACAGCACAATAGGGTTTCAACTACTGCCACAGTTAGGAGCTAAAACAGTCATTTTCCTAAGGCTAAGAAATGACATGATGGGATAAGCGATGATCAATACCTCGTGAGGAACTTCCTGTAAACGATCCAGCGCTCTGATGTGATCAAGAGTGTCTATGGACGGTGACAATCCTCCATGGAGACAGAATATCTACAGAGAAAACAATACGATTTGAACATCACAGCAACACATTGATGGGTTTAAAGCTGAAGAGTTTCATGATCTTCTCAGTCATCGACCTCCGAATGTCTTACTCACAGATGATTGCATATTAAAGATGCTTTATGGATATTTGAATATGTAAAAACACAAGAGTTGTCCTACCTGACCATCTACCAAGGCAGTGAGGGGAAGGTAATCGAAGAGGTCTGTGAAGTATTTCCAAACATTTGCATTGCCGTATTTCCGTAAGCACTCGTCATAAAAGCCGTACACTTGTGTGATCTGTCTGCTTTCGTGGTTCCCTCGAAGTATTGTGATGCGTTCGCGGTACCTTACCTGGAATATGAAGACATGACCAGTGATTAAACATTAACCATCATATTTTCACTTTTAAATCACCAGCTGTGATCAATCCTTCCCAGAGATCCAAACATGGATCTCGACTATATGACAATACGTGTTTTTTTGCTGTTGTTTTAATAGAAAAACATTAAAGTAATTTGGATTTATTAGATTTTAATTTTTTAGAGGAGTTCTGTTTTACCAGTAGGCCTATATGATAAAGAGCCTATAATAAATCATAAGGCAAAATAAAACATGTGTATGGGTTGACATTCTCTTGATTTGTGCTTAATACATTAATTCTGCTGAATATACATTTCTGATATGACAATCATTACGATTATAGTTGAGAAAAATAACCGGGATTATTAATTTAAGCATTATGCAGCATGACGAAAACTAGACTGAAACACGCAGACATTCAGTCGACTAAAAAAAACCAGGACATGGTTGACGAAATATGATAACTAAGAGTACATTGGACTCAGGACTGAGACTAAATAAATAAAAATAGCTGACAACCTGAACACTAACAGAAAGGCAGACTGCATCTGCTAGACTACAAGAGAGCAGAGGGCTCTAAAGTTAAAGGCATGTGGAACTACTGTCATTTAGAGTGTGTGCTGCACAATATAGAGAATAATAATGAGCTGAAGCTTGACTTTACTAAATGAAATCCAGTGTTTCCCCTAGAAATGTTTCCGGCAGCGGCGCCGTTACGTGCCGGAGGTTGTTACCAAGCCGCGCATGGAGGGATCCGCATGGTTTAATAACCCCTTAAACCATGACTTTGGGCAAGTTTTGTGGATAAAAATGGACATTGAGACATACAAATATGACACACCTAGGGGTGTAATGATACAACGAAATGGATCGATGCATCGATATAACGTCTAACGATACGATGCATCGATTCCACACGTGAAATATCGATATACACCTTTATTTTGACACTCTCCACATTCTCACGTAACATCCTTCCGCCAAAGCACACATTTTTGTTTACTCACCAACCATACTGTCTGCCGGTGTGTGTTTATAACGTTAATCTCCTCATCTGAAATAGACGCCTGACAAGACTGACTGAACCCTGAACAAGTTTTCACACAAAAGCCGGTATTGTCCGCTGTCAAGGCATCGCGAGTTCATGTTTTACAGCAGAAACAGACGAGCAGTTGTTAACCCTTGTTGGTGAACACAACACGATAAGTCCGTTTTAGCCACTCAGCGACTTATTCAGGTCAGATGTCACTTTGAAAAGACGCGCTGGCTAAGAGGAGTTTCGTCAAAGCTGACTAAAAGTGATCGAGGATGGATAATTTCAATGAACTCGTGATATCTTCTTCGGGGCGTAAAAGGAAAATAAAAGCTGAAACATGTTCACGGACACTTACTAAAGCAGCTCGTGTAGTGGTGAGGGAAAAGCTCTCTGTACTGCGTGTACGTTAATCACAACAACAAAGTTTGACAGGCGTCTATGTCAGCTGAGGAGATTAACGTTACGAAGATTAACCGAGTGTTGTATTATTTATCATAGCAATTACTTAGTTTTGTTTGACTCAAAGATGAAATGTGAATGTCTCGGCTCTGCAAAAAAAAAAAAAAAAAAACCTTTCAACCTTTCAATTAACTTTAATTTTGAAATGTACCTGTATTTAAGTTATTATTATTAATCAAAACAACTCAGCTGCAGTTTGACTGATATTACTTGGAATGTACAATAATAATAAAAAACATGATTTATGAAAATGAACTTGCAAATTACCTCTTCTGTTGTAAATGTCCCAATTGGGAGAGGGTGTGCAATTTTCAAAGAGTTTAATTAAACGTTCATGTTATATATTTTGGTGGCATTTGTGAGTTAATAAAAACGTAACTGGTTGTGTGAACATAATATCTTAATATAGATTAATCGATCGATAAAGCCCTGAATCGAATCGTATCGCAGAATTTTTTGAGGTATCGGCAAATATCGTATCGCTGGCTGAGAGAATCGATATCGTATCGTGATGAACTGTCCGATATACAGCCCTAGACATACCATCGACAGACTCAAGGCATGATTACTGCAGCACGCACCTTGAACTGGTCACAAACAGAATCCTTCATTTTCTAATGTTAGACAGGATTATTCATGTTTTTCTTTTGTGTTAATTTTCAGCTATACGGTAGACATTGATGGGGGGGGGGGGGGGGGGGGGGGGGGGGGAATTAAACGGCACAACACCCAGAAAAAGATTATTTACAATTTATTGAAAATGTTATCTTAATGTCAAAGGCCACACCCAATCTGTGAGCGCTTCATTTTTCATGTTTCCCCCGGATCGCACAGCCCTAATAACGGGTTTATATCTCGCAATTCAGAATTCTGAGATGGAAACTTTTTCAATATTTGTATTCCTTTATTCAGTGGCGTCCACAGACTACTACTTCACAACTATCATCTTCTAACACCACTCTTCTCATGCACAGTATAGAAATGAGTAAATGCACGGTGTTCATGGCCGATTCAGACACAGAGTGATGATTTCTTCTTTGTTATAGAGCAAATAAACAAATATATTTGCCTAATCAGTCAAACTGGCCTTAAACAAAAAAATATCTGTAGTCTTTTGAAATTAGAGGCATTTTAATGACGATCCAAACAAAGATGCTGCACACATGTAACATGAGCAGTTGTTTTACATTAAATAAGATGGTATAGTTAAAAACAGACTTGAATTATGCTACAATAAAGAACTAAAACAGAACTGGATGAAAAGCTAATCCAGTGTGTGGTGCTTAAACAGGCATTATATGGAGCTGAGGGTCAATATACCCCCTCATCCGGCACCAACACAAATGTTTCCATGGTTGTGATGTAACATTTAATCGTTAACCTATTATTCCTTCTGTGAACAAAGCTCTGTGCTCGACCCGAGTGGTAATGTGCTCATAGATCAACAGTGTGCTTTCCCTAACTCCATCATCAACAAATCTGGCTCTTCCCAGTGCCTGTTGATGACAGACTTACTCATTTCCATATTTATCACGGCATCTGTCAATAGTGACAACATAACTGTTTTTTCCCTAGTTTTTATACGAAATATTGATCAACATTATTATAATATAATTAAATAAATTACTGTCACTGCAACATTTATTAAAACGTGATGCAAAGATGTAATGATCCTCAGAGCAACATAAGAGGTTGATAACTTTGATTAAAGACTTTTTAGTTTCTGAACCTGAAAATCTTAAAACACTTCATTTCAATCGTGTCTTTGTTCAGCTGTGTCTATTTGTTGCGATTGCTTATTTCTTTATTTGTTTTACTTTAATAACTGAGTGTTTACTTGTCATTAATAATGCTTGAAATGTATATTAGTTAGGCTAGTTGTTTTCCTTGTGTAAGTGTTCTTTAGCCCGTTGATTTTGCTCATGATATTCAGATACAATTAAATGTTTTGCAATAAGACTAAATGTGAATGATATCCTCCACTTTTTGTTTTTACCTCATTGGAATCGAAATTAGAAATCTATAAGATTCTGAATCGATAAACAGAATCGGAATCGTTAAAATTTAAACGATACCCAACCCTAAAAATAATTATATAACTTAATAAATGACTGTCTCTGTACCATTTTTTTATTAAAACGTAAATCAAAGATGTTGAAACAAATTCCTCAAAGCAACATAAGATGTTGATAACTTGATTTTTTTAAAAAGTCTTTACACACAAATCTGCAAGCGGTCGACCAATCACAACAAACTGGGCCACCTGACCAATCAGAGCAGAGCAGGCTCAAGGAAAGGCGGGGTTTAGAGATTCAGATTGTTTTATTTAGTGCCATGTCAGCATTCAAGGCTATTTCCATAGCAAAAAATGTATTACAAAAATACAAATATCATATAGCCTAAATACAACAACAACCAAACAAACAAAAACAGCACGTCATATTCTACAAGATTTATTAAATTAATATGATAAAAAGAAAATACAAAACCTTTTCAGGCATTATCTTACTCAAGTCCTTAAGTGAGGTAACTTTATAAAAGAGCATTCTACTTGTATTAAGTCATTATGTTTGGGGGTTTAGAGCGCGCGAATCCTTGAATGAACCGTTTCAGACACTGAGAGAGAAAAGACACTACACCGTCATCAAAAACGAGCCCTTACCTTGAGAGCGACAAGCAGCGTGACTGTTTCCACAGAGTAATAGCCTCGGTCCACATAATCTCCCATGAACAGGTAGTTCGTGTCCGGTGACTTTCCTCCGATTCTGAAGAGCTCCATGAGGTCATGAAACTGGCCGTGGACGTCTCCACACACCGTGACGGGACATCTCACCTCCTGCACGTTAGACTCCTTGGTCAGGATTTCTTTAGCCTGCAGAGGAGAAAATAATAATAATAATAATGTCATTCTGATTTCTGACCTGCCAATGTCTTAAATGTAAATATACCATGTTCTCTCTGAATACTGGAGTGTGTTTAAAACCGTTCAATGCGCAGGTAGTTCCAGTCAGTTTAATCACTTCTGTATTAATGCACTGCTTTCACTGAAGACTAGATCTAACGAGTCTCAGCAGTGTGAGAGAGAGTGTGTGTGTGTGTGTGTGTGTGTGTGTGTGTGTGTGTGTGTGTGTGTGTGTGTGTGTGTGTGTGTGTGTGTGTGTGTGTGTGTGTGTGTGTGTGTGTGTGAGAGAGAGTGTGTGTGTGTGTGTGTGTCCACACACATGCACAGGTCCAAGGCCTGTATGTTTGCAAGCACACATGAACATGATGAACACTCCTGAACACTAAATGTTTCTCTTATTTTCAATCTCCCCCATTCATTTTAAAATGGACGTTTATTTTGACCAACATAAGCTCAGATTAATGAGGCTACGATAAATCAATTTCAAAGATAAAGGAGAAAACCTGTCCTAATTGAAAGAAAACCATTTTAATTTCAATATTTGGTTATAATATAGCATAACGAGTTTGCAGTCCGGCTAAGCTACACTTCCAACATGCTTGAATAAACCCAACGTGAAAACAAGCGTTTATGAGCCACAGTTTTTTAAATGTTAATTTAATTATAAATAGTTTATAATCATTTACTCACACTTTCAAAGTGATCTTATGAATCAGTGACAACTCCTAAACAACTGGTTTGTAAATAATGCAATACTTCATTTAGACATGATAAATTGATCATTAATAAAGTATGAAAATACAATTATTAAACACATTATAGATATGCTTATAAATCAAGAATAAAGCATTTATAGCTGTATTTATAAACAGCTTATTAATGTCTATTAATGCTTTATAAATGATGAATTAACTGTTTACTAATGCTTAACTAATGATTAATAGCGTGCAGTTTATATAAAGTGTTAACAATAACATTAATAATTTGTTAATAAACAAGTGTTTGTGAGTCAGTGTCGGCTGCAGAGATCAAGCTTCGGTCATCTCTGTACTGTAGGGAGAAATGCACTGTACTAGTTTAGCTCCTACACTTGGATATGCACCTAATAATAGGCACATTTATCTAGGCTAATGTTAGAGCGAGCAGTCATGTACAGAAGTTACCGTAAGGCTGCATGTTTGAGGTCTATGAACGATTTTTATGAGCCGCTATACGCAAGCTGTCCTCCATATTGGAACAGTCACAGCCGGTCCATGAACACAAGAGAGCAGGTGAACTGTGTGTCTGCAACCGTAGATATGAGCATATTTCAATATGTTTTCACAGGATATAGTTTATCATTAATGTTAGATAAATCTGCATATGGTTCCCATAGTTTAACAACCTGTAATACCGAGCGATAAAAACAAACCAACACGTTCTCACTGGTGAAAGGTGATCCATTATTTGGGAATTTAAATCTCTGCAGTTTTTACAAACGAAGGCCTGCAACATGTTGAGGCATCTTGGAAACCTCATAGATTTTTACTGTGAGTGACGACAGCATCTGACTGTTCCAAGATGGCGGACGCAGTCGACTGGCATCTACATCTATACACATCTATGGCATGAACTCTCAGACGTCACGGCACACAAAATTAGAAACACTTCAGATCTGATAGGTTGAATTCTAGGGTCCATCTGGAAACAAAGATGCCGTGATGCCAAACCCCCTCATGGAAGAAGAAAGCCATAATACTTACAACCGTGACAGGATCAACTAAACGCTGGATTTTCAAAAGTAAGTGACGGATGTAAAGTTTGCAACATAAGGCATCTTCACACAGCCGAGTAAAGGCTGCTCTAAAGCGGCTCTGTGTCTGGCTCAGAATTCTGTGTAAAGACGCAATAAAAGCAGACTTAAAAGATGCCGGGTCTGACCCACCTCAGCCCCTAGTGTCAAACGCCACTCTGATACGGTTTTGGTTCAGTGTGAATGAACACGAACTTGTGCCGGCTTAAACTATGTCATTGTTATGACAACCAAAAGCACGCCTGTCAATCAAGAAGCGGGAGACAAAACGTATAGGCCTAGCTCCTTATTGTTTTAGGAAAATAAAAAAATGTCTACCAGCAAAGCAGTGAAGTAAAAACCGCCCTGTACTCACATCGTGAAGCAAACCATAAACATATCAGCAGAGAGTCGCCGACTCGCCGTTTGTAATCTTCCTTTCTCTCAGGTACGATACATGCTTAACCCAATCGGCGTCACTGTGATCGCATTGTTATATTATATTCCATAATCATTACCTTGAGGACGATATTTCCCGACGGTCTGGTGACATCTGCTGTCCTGCCAGAAATGCTAAAAAATTCTCTTTTCTTGTGCCTTTATTTTATTAAGAAATAGAAGAAAAAACTATTAACTAAATTAATTTAAAATTGCGTATTTTTATTTTGAGGTTTATTTCATTATTTTTCAATTAATTTTATAACACGTTGTTAAAACGGAGGTCATGTTCAGAGCATTGTGTCCCGCGATTTTAATTCCTGTGTAAATGCATTTATGCCGCTTCAGAAAAGCAATAAACATTCAGTGTAAACTTGAAATTCATTTGTGTGATTTTATGCCGCTTCAGATTTGGTTTCTGTGGTGCTTTTTCAGTGTAAAGATGCCTATAGACTCTTTAAAATACATCCAGGAGTTTCACACACTGGTCTGTTATTGTAGGGACAACCATGATACATTTTCACAATGACGTGGAACAAAACAAACTGTGATTGATTTCTTTACATGTTACTCAGCCTCTGGCCAATGACGATAAGTCCTGTGCAGGGCTCTAGAGTGCGACCAATTTGGTCGCACATGCGACCAAATTTTGTAAGGGTGCGACAAAAATTTTTCCTAGGTCGCACCGGTGCACCTAACGTCCTCGCATCCGCTGCCTCTCCACGAACTTTGTTTGTTTGTTTGTTCTCCTTTGACGGAACTCACACTCTTCTCTCACGCTTAATGAGTGATGACGGAGGACAGAATTAAACATTCAAACGTAGCCTGGTTACACTTAAGGTCTGTGATATTAGTCTGATTTTATTTTAGATTTCGGCTTCCAAAGATTATAAAAAATAATATATTGAGGTAAAACCATTAAAAACTATAGCCGCATTCTATCTAGTGCAACTTCTTCTCTTCGCAGCATTACACTGTCATTTCTCCCTAAAACTCAAACCTAACGACAGAATCAGCACGATCGGTGATTGTTGTAAAATGCAGTCTAGCTACTGTTGCTAACTTGCGAGACGCGTTAAATAATTAAAAGAGCTATTAAAAGCACAAAATCTGCGCAAGAGATGTTGTTCGCAAGGCGGCACGCGCTCCGAAACCGAAACCAAGACAAGCAAATTATAGCCTACTTTGGGTTTAATGTGCGTGTCTAAACGATCAAATGTACACAAAAGTATGTCAAAATGACCGGCTTGGAGATTCACTAAAAACAGTTTATGTCTTAAATGGACGTAGTTATGGAAATAGTTGGGAGAATATGGTGCATCAGATCAATAGCAGATCTGCACTCGGTCTTAAAGGGGCCGCAGTCTAGTAAACATGCGGACGATTGCGCCATTACTGCGAATCAAACAACAAGAGAAAAATCACTACAAAGCTCTTGAAAGAATAACTTCAGCTTTATTAAGCATTAATCTATTTATGAAAAATTATGCAGTGTTATTTTACATTTGATTACTTTATTAGATTTCTTTTTAGACTAATATATATGTGTATATATATATATATATATATATATGAAGAGTTCAGATGCAAAAGCCTCTAAATGCCATTTGAAATTTTCTTATAGAATGATCATTTTTATCAAGCTCGTATATTTAAATTCAATAATTTCACTCTAATGGCAATGAAGATTACCTATTAATTGTCATTTAAGTGAAATTACTTAACTTAAATATACAAGCTTGATAAAAATTATCATTCTATAAGAAAATTTCAGATGGCATTTAGAGGCTTTTGCATCTGAACTCTTCATATATATATATATATATATATATATGTGTGTATATATATATATATATATATATATATATATATATAAAAACAAAAAGAACCGATAAGAATACAGTTAAAGTACCGGATCGATAAGCAGTATCGGTAAGAGTAGGAATACCGTTAAAACCCTTTACTCCCCGGTCAATGCTCCGACAACAGCCCAGACATGAAGCTACTTCAGCCACCATTCTCCCCAGTCCCTGGTAAGATGCCAAGCCCTGGTCCTTCGTCGGAGATGGCATCCGACTCAGAGACGGAGGTAGAGCCTATACCGCGCCTGAGCAAATAGTTAGTTTGGCAGCTCAGTGAAGCACTTTAAAAAAAAATTTTTTTATTTTTTTTTTATTTACCTACACCTTATTCTTGTTTAAAATCATTTACATAATATGAATGTATATAGAGCGTGATAAAAAGGTGACCTTGAAATTGTGGCGTTAAAGGTGACGCGAGCCGAGAAAAATTTTCAGTGCACCCAAATTTTGTGCTGGTGCACCTAAATAAAAAAGTTAGGCGCACCAGTGCAACCAAGGCAAAAAGTTAGTCTGGAGCCCTGCTGTGGACTCACTACTGTGCTGGGTTAAACCCGACTCTGAAGTAGGTCCTAATGTAGTTTCCCAAAATGCGTTTCTAGAACTAAAACCATTCCCAGTTCCTGCAGTGCAAACACACCAAACAGTGGGTAATTCCAGCAGAAGTTGTAGGAACTATGAAAAGGTTCCTATTGTAAGCTAATAATTAGCAGCTATTTTAGTAGATTCAAATTCAATTAGATTGGCTAACTCAAATATGTCAATAACTTTTAACTCGTTGGGTCGACTCAATTTATTTGCTATGGTACAAGCAACTGTAGTCATTTAGATTTACATTTTAACTCTTATTTCCTCAATTCACTGATTTCACACCTTTAAAATGTACACATTATTTAAGTGCTATAACATTTCTCCAACAAAAAGTACATCGAAGTTTAATTTCCTAGTGTTCATAAACTGAGCACAACAAATCTGTTGCAGCAACAAAAACATCCTGGGATGTTTCAACATGTTTGAGTAGCAAATGGACAAACCCAACGACTGGGTTAAATTTTTTAACCCAACGTATGGGTTTGTCCATATCGCCATGTCCCAAACATGGATTGAAACAACCCAGCATTTATAGAGTGCAATAAAAACTGTCCCACACTCGTGATTCAACCATGAGACGCGATCAGAGAATGCTGAGCTAGAGCAGGTTAGCATTAGCATGTGTGCTCTGCTGTCATCAGATGATGGCCTCTCACACGGCCGCCATTTTGAGACACTGTGAGTGAGGATGAGGAAGAAGCTGCATTCAAACGATTCGCTTTTTCAACAAAAAAACATTTATATTCAGAAACTCTCTCTAAACACGTTGTTTTGATCCGAACAGAAGTTATTCTGATTTAACTAGTCACGGTTTACAGCATATTGATTCATTCATACTGTAGCTTTCAGCCTACCGTAAATAAATTAACGGCACATACCGATTCAACATTCACACGTGATTTCATTAAAGATTAACGGAAGACATCGCCTTGTGTTACTAAATCAAAAACAATCGTAGTTTCTTATGAGTGTTGCGGCGGTTTAAAAATCCGCCATCTTGCATCTTAGCAGCTAACGCGGCTAAAGCGGGGGAAATGAAATAAACACCGAAACTCGATGTTGGTGGTGTATTACTCATACATACCTTCTCACAGAGGCTCTTGACTTGGCTTTCGGAGAGCTGTTTGCATTCGTTGAGCTGTTCGATCCATTGATCCAGCTCTTTCGTGAACGCCTTTTCATCCATGTCTGCTTTTTCTTTAACTCGATTTTCACACGGATTTCTGATCTAACTTCTCCCAGCTTTCCACGAATATCCACCCGAAATCGATTGATTACTTTAACACGTACATGTGGCCAGGGATCTTGAAGTAATTAGGTACGGGAATCCAGTGAGGAAACGAGAAGCCGTCGGCCTTCAGAGTCCCACCCTGACCACGGTTGTTTTCACTTCAGCCTTTCCTTCACATCAGACTCCGACGACCGGCGCGGCGCTGATTGGCCAACCGCAGCTGTCCCATTCTTAATACTGCGCTCTGATTGGCCACCCGCAGCCGTTCTACCTTTCTGATTGGTCGCTGGATACGTCGTTGGGCGTTTTCCTTTACTGCAATAGGATCTCATTAACACGTCAACGGTTCCATTATTTTTTGTGTATATTTTTTATATAATAATTTATTTTATTTAGAATTGTTGATAAATATTACATTCATAAGTTCTTAATGAGGAAACTTTATTTTGTAGAAGTTTTAAAGTGACTATGAAAAAAAAAAGTATTATTGAATGTTGCCGTGTTTCTTATAAACGATTATAAAAAAATATATACATTAGAGAGAATTATTACTGATATACCCAACAATGTAAAAGAAAAGGAAAAAATCATGTATAGAAACGGTTGTATGATGTGGGTTTACACGGGCCTGAGGACAAAACGGTGTTTTTTGTTTTTTGCTTTTTTTTTAATGACTTTATTGAACAATATTAACAACCATAATTGACCTGGTACAACATATGACATGTCTTCTCAGACAACAGACAAGCACCATAACATAGGATATAGAAAATACAAATAAATAAGGTTAGAAAAAAAGAAAGAAAAAAAGGATTCAAATAAATAATAAATAAAAGAAATAAAAGACTAGGGGTTTTCAGAAAGTTTCACATCCTCTATCAAAGTAGATATTAAGATTAAGGCATTCTTTTTCTTCATTAATTTTAGCGATGAGAAGTAGCCTAATGACACAGTTCTTTATGAAACACGTAAAAGTTTGGGAGTGTTTTCAGGAATGTATTCTTGTGTAAAAAGAATTTCCCAAGAATAATACATGTGTCAACTGCCAAGTCACGTGTTTCATCTTTCATGAAAATACCACAAATTGACAAAACGGTGATATGTGGTGGTTCAAAATGCTGTAAAATATTTCGAATTATTATTATTATTAATCAACTTCAATATGCTTAGCGTTAAAATGGTGTTATTTATGACTAAGACAGGTTTAAAGTGGATATTGTTCAGCATTTTAAGGCAGTGAGATCATGATCTTTACTGGGGACACAAAAGGCACCAAATCCCAGGAAAGACCCAATCAGATCAGAGTAAAAGTCGAAATTATTACATAAAAAGTCGAAATTATTACATATTATCATTATGATTTTCTGCTCTTTATGTCTTAGGCTACTTATAACTATTTGTCATAATTATGACTTTTTAAGACATAACTTTTTTTTATTATGCTTGCAAACAATACAGAGATGACGAACATGGTATACAATTTTGTAACAGAATTACTAAAATGTCAATACAAAATATAACAATATGTACAATGTCATCTGAACATGCAAAATAGCAGTGCATAACTAAGACAAATAAAAATATAGAGAAATAGGTGTTAGCAAAAACAAAAAAAAAGATCATGAGGGTAAGACATTTTATACATAATTTAGTGTACACAAATTAAAGTCATTACAATTTGAAATTGTTTTAATTGCTTTATTATTTACTGAGGATGAAATGGTGTTAAGGTACATTTTTAATTATTTTAAAAAATTGTTGTTATTGGTGAATTTACATTTATGGATATAAAATTTGCCAATAAAATAAATTAAAGTCAGAATCAAAGTATCCAAAAATAATGTCTTTAAAGGTTACTGATATATCTTGCATGTATATTATCTTTAATAAATATTTCAATATTTTTCCATAGTTGTTCAGTATAGAAACATGTGCAAAATTAATGATAAACAGTTTCTGTGTGAACTTGGCAAAATGAGCATCTTGTGTCAATATTAGGCTACTTTTATATTTAATCATAAAATATTTAACAGGGTAAAATTGATTTATTATTTTAAAGGGCACTTCATTATGGAAGCTTGTTTCCGCCACAGAATAAAACATTTTAAAAGATAATTGCGACTTTATATCTCACAATTCTGAGAAATAAAGTCAGAGATATAAAGTCTGATTGCGAGATATAAAGTCAGAATTGCATGATATAAAGTCGCAATTGCGTGTTATAAAGTCAGAATTCTGACTTTATAACGCAATTCTGACTTTATATCTCACAATTCTGACTTTATATCTCGCAATTCTGACTTTATATCTCACAATTCTGACTTTATAACACGCAATTCTGACTTTATATCTCGCAATTCTGACTTTATATCTCACAATTCTGACTTTATATCTCGCAATTCTGACTTTATAACGCAATTCTGACTTTATATCTCGCAATTCTGACTTTATAACGCAATTCTGACTTTATATCTCACAATTCTGACTTTATAACGCAATTCTGACTTTATATCTCGCAATTCTGACTTTAAATCTCGCAATTCTGACTCTATATCTCGCAAATGTGAGATAAAAAGTCGCAATTATCTTTTAAAATGTTTTATTCTGTGGCGGAAACAAGCTTCCATACATAACTGTCGACTTTTCATCTCACAAATATGACATAATATGTAATTCTTTCAACTTTATCATATGTTTCTTTCTTTTTTTTTTATGTGGCAGGAATTTCCATATAAAGCAGATAATAAACTTGACTCGGTTCATGGCCCTTTGTGTTGTTGTTGTTGTTGTGTGTTATTTGAGTGTAAAAGCTGAGCTCGCGGTGAGCGCGCCACTGCAGGTCTATGGCGTCACGCGTGACGTCACCGGCTCATCGCCCCGATCCTCCCGAATCTGACGGTGTTCTGCTCGTTTTATGACATAATCCGGCGATAATAAAGCATGTCTACTCCTGCGAGAAGAAGGCTCATGAGAGACTTTAAGAGGTTTGTGATTTCACATGAGTGTTGTGTGTTGATGTGACGCCTCACGCGCGCTTTGTTTATACCCACGACTAGCCTTTAGCAGCGTTAGCTAGGCCTGCGCCAGAGTTCATCCCTGGTGTTTTCCTCCACAGTACCACAGTACAGTACCATAGTACTTTATCTTAGGGTAGACAGCAACTGTGGGCATCATAGGCAGGCTTGGAAAGCACTCCTGGTGTAGGTTTGGAGGTCCAGCTCTTACTAACAGGATTGCTGCTCAATAACGTGAAACAGCTTCACAGTAAACATACTGTTTTATCGCCATTCTGGACTCATTTATATTAATAAAACAAAGTGGCAACACTTTACAGTAAGTTCCCTTTAGTTAATATGAACTAACCATGAGAAATACATATGTTACTGTATTTTTTAATCTTTGCCAACATTAGCTAATAAATAAAAAGACGTTTTTTTTTGTTAGTTCATGTCAGCTCAGGTCTATTCAATAATATTAACATACATCTTTTGATTTTAATAATGTATTAATATTAACTAAGATTTAAAAAAAATACTTGAGAAGTTGTTAGTTCATATTTAAATGTGGGGTAGGCATTTTGTTTTATAAACACTTTGAAGCAATCAACAATAGAAGTGGTCTAAATATTGTAACCTATATCTTCTGTGGAAGTCTCAGGACCGAAAAAAGAGCTCTGTGTTTTGTTTACATTTATTATTATTGTAATATTATGTGCAAAAATACTCCCCTTCAAGCCATCCTAGTGACTACCTTCTTTCAGCCGAACACAATCAAGAGTTATGTTAGAAAATGTCCTGGAGTGTCTTTTTCCAAGTCAGTGATTCTAGTTTATAAAGTTATAAATATGGATATTTTTCTTGGCTTCAGAAGGTCTTTATTAACGCCCTGGGACCGTATGGATTACTGTTATGATGGATGGATGCACTTTATAGGGCTTCTCAATCTCACCCCCCATTCACTCCCATTATAAAGCTAGGAAGAGCCAGGACATTTTCCAGTGTAACTCTGATTGTGTTCGGCTGAAAGAAGAAACTCATATACACCTAGGACGGCTTGAGCGTGAGTAAATCCAGAGATAATTCTTATTTTTGGGTGAACTATCCCTTTAAAAGAAGAAATGCCAAAGTAACAAATAATGGTATGTTGTCATTCATTACACTGGGTCCAGTAGCGTTATTGTAATATGATTCTGTACAGTATTTTTAGGCTGACTAAATTGTGAGACAGCCCTTATTAAACACACTCGACTGCTGATAAATGCAGAACTCAGAGTCAGCCGTGTGTGTGTGTGTGTGTGTGTGTGTGTGTGTGTGTGTGTGTGTGTGTGTGTGTGTGTGTGTGTGTGTGTGTGTCAGGGCTCGACATTAAGCCTTGTCATGTGCAAGTAAATAGTAGTAAAAAATAGGATTTTTGCGTTGTAAATATAATTTATTCTGTAGCAATATCCTCAACAGTGTTCAATAAGCTTTGACTTATTAAATCTTTATATTTATGCTATTTACCCTGAGGGCTTAAAAAAAAAAAACCTTTTATAAAGGACTCCCCCTTCCCTTAATCTTATTAAATATATGCTTCATCTTTCATTTGAAATTCTTAAATTTTATCAATAAATTAAATTAGGATAATAAGACACTACAGGGCTGTTACCAATCAAACTAAATCATTTACACTGAAAAATTACAACTGCATTAAATAATGCTATGAGATTGTTTTAAATATTTTTTGAATAAGAAATATTGGAAAGGATGATACTTTTAAACATGAAACTCAAACACCAGTAGGTGGCGGCAGGTGACCGTCTTAATGAGAGTCATTGAGTCATTCATTCAAACGATTCGTTCAAACTGCTGATTCATTCAGGAATGAGGCAGTTGTTTATGAGTGCGTCATTGAATCTTTGACTCGAACGATTCATTCAAACGGCTGATTTGTTCAGGAATGAGGCAGTTGTTTATGAATGAGTCATTGAATCTTTGACTCGAACGATTCATTCAAACGGCTGATTCATTCAGGAATGAGGCAGTTGTTTACGAATGAGTCATTAAATCTTTGACTCGAACGATTCATTCAAACGGCTGATTCATTCAGGAATGAGGCAGTTGTTTACGAATGAGTCATTGAATCTTTTTCGACTCGAACGATTCGTTCAAACGGCTGATTCGTTCAGGAATGAGGCAGTTGTTTATGAATGAGTCATTAAATCTTTGACTTGAACGATTCGTTCAAACGGCTGATTCGTTCAAGAATGCGGCGGCAGTTTATGAATGAGTCATTGAATGTTTGACTCAAACGATTCTTTCGAAACGCTGAATCCTTCAATAAGGTGTTGGTGTGAGATGCGCTATGGTTCTGCTGTGTTATTAGTTTGGAACTTTATTCACTGCTGAAACACAAAAACTGTCAATATTGCGTCTCAAATGTAAGTGACAACTACTATTGAACTGTTGTATGAAATCAGTGTCACATGTTCAATCATGATGGTATTCAAATCAGGATGCTTGTCCGGTCGAGCAAATACAATTCTCTTTCACTCGCCTCTTCAAAAAATCCACTTGTGTCCCAGACAAGCGTTAATGTCGAGCCCTGATGAGCACAAGCTTAGTGTCTATTCATCATTACTGTTATCAGCCGAACAACAGCGTCAGTCCAGTGAAGTCCCTCTGAATGTGTTGATTCTGATGCGAGATGTTCATTATTCACCAGATGATTCTGCCTGTCAGCAATAACAAACCAGTAACGGGTCTATCTAAAGGCCTATTGTCCCGCTTTACAGTTTGTTTTCTGGTCTCTTTGTGAATGAATTGAAGCCCTAAATGATGGACGATGATCTAAAGCTTTCTCATATTGGTTTACAGACTTCAGGAAGATCCTCCGACTGGCGTCAGTGGTGCTCCTTCAGAAAACAACATCATGCTGTGGAACGCTGTGATTTTTGGGTAAGTTTGATGAAGTGAGACTCATGGCAACCATTACAGTAGATGTTTATTATTATTATTATTATTATTATTTATGATATCTGTTTGCTTGCAGGCCTGTAGGAACGCCCTTTGAAGATGGTGAGCCAGTCCTTGATTCCTCCATAATACACAACACTAGTTAATAACCATCAAATCAGCTTTGATTATTCATCTCAGAGCGGCTTATATAAGCTATGTGAGGCTTAGGTCCAACTTTCCTGGTCAAGTCAGCTTTATTTCTGCAATACAGATTGTTTCAAAGCAGCGTCACAGTCATAAATACTCCTAATGTGCCATTTTAGGGCTGCAACTAACGATTATATTGATCATAACCGATGTCCATCGCATATGCAGAATGATATCTAAATGTTTTTTTTTCTCACTATCAAACGGCTACTCTAAAAAGAACTAGCTAGCTAGGTTAGCCGATTACCTTAAAAGTCAGTATATTGCGGTCAGTTCGTCTGCTGTTAACGTTTGTTAATAACATAATAATAACATAAGTCTCTAAAGTTATTTTGCACTATTGCTTTGGCAAAGTTTGTCAATTGAACTAAAATTTAAAGCGTGATATGGCTTTGTGCCCTTATCAAATCACAAAAGACTGTGCTTTAATTAAATAAGTATATAGTCTGTTTGAGCTGCGTTTCAGCTCGTGGTCCCGTGTTTTCCACGTCTCGAACGGCTCAGTTAACAGTGAATGAACACAGTGAACTCCATCTCTGCTTGTGCTGCCAAACGCTTTTTCACATTTGCATAATTCCCAAAATTTTTGTGGTTTCTATGAATATCTGAATATGCAATATATCAAAAGAAATAAGACCCACTGCTTTTAAATAAACAAACAAAAAATGTTTTATTCTAGCTTCATGCATTCTTTTTTTATCAACACTTGAATGTGGGCAAGTTTCATAAAAACATTTTTTTTAACCAATATAGCTGCAAGCAGCAATTATCGGGGCCAAGCACAAGACATGGCTGGGAGCATCCGACCAACTGCAACAAAGACATTTTAAGATCATTTTAGGAAAATTGGCTGGAAAATCATAAGTACGAGCATTAGTAATTTGGTTTATCACTTTCGACCAATAGGTGGTGCTGTGACCAAAATTGCTGTGCTGTGGTCAGAGTGAGGTGACAATGACACATGCAAAGTTTGGTGTCAATATGACAAGGCATTGTAGAGATAAAGCCGAGTCGTTTTGGCATCATGCCTCAAATTTGTCGCAGCGGTTTACGAAAACGGTTTCGTCTATCGACACGAAATCCATAACTTTTCGTCTGCAAAGTCTGAAGATGATATGATTCGATTTTGGTGAAAATCAGAGAAGTTTTATTTTTTATTTGTTTTATTTGTGCCAATGGCACATACCAAGTTACGTAACGATATGCCTATGCGTTCGGAAAATATACAAGATGGCCGACGCCTAAAATGGCTGATCTGGGAAAACTGGGTATTGTTGGACTCGGCGTGCTGCACTGAATCTAAAGAGTTTTGTGATATTTGTGCAAAGCATTCAGAAGTTATAAGCAAAAGTAGCCATTTTTCATATTTCCTGACCACTAGGTGGCGCTGTGCCAAAACGGCAGATACCTTCAGATTAGCATAAACATGAGTGCAACTTTGGACAGTTGGTGGTGCTAGAGGGATTGAGTTAGAGACTCCTAAATTGCTGAGGTTAATGTTCAGACTGGCCTCTATCTGTGTGCCAAATTTCATAACTTCCCCGCAAGCGGTTCTATGGGCAGCCATAGACTTCCAGAGTGGAAGAAGAAGAAAAATCAGAAAAATAATAACGCCAATGAATACAACACGTGCTTACACACCTTCTGTGCTTGGCCCCTAAATATAGCGGAGAAAAGCACTTATTTTTTTCAGAAACTACAATGTGCATAAGCAATGCTTCTATCGCCTGTTTCTGTTTCTTTTTGGCCTGTTTTGATCAGGAGATTCAGTCCTCCTTCATAAGTAATAGCGCCCCCTACCGTACAACAGTGAAAACACAGAAAGACGGGAAAGAGTTAATATGAAATCTGTGTTTTTGATAACTTGAGCTCAGTCTGTCTCTTCGATTACATTTCAGATGCGTTTCAGACAATTATCGACTAATCGCTAATCAAATTCGTTGTTGATTATTATTGATTCGTTGTTGCAGCTCTAGTCTTTGTCTTTTTTTTTTTTTTTTTTACATGAAACCACAAAAGGTTGTTGCTTGATGTGATGTTAATTTGTTGCTACGGTATACGAAAACGGTTTCGTCTATCGACACGAAATCCATAACTTTTTGTCCGCACAGTCTGAAGATGATATGATTCGATTTTGGTGAAAATCGGACAAACTGTGTAGAAGTTCTTTTTTTTTTTTTTTTTTTGATGACACTCAAAATGGTGGACAGGGAGTTTGGCTGACTATGGCATAACTGGAGTTCTCGGCATGACCCAAGAAATCTATTAAGACCAGTTTAATTATAATAGGCTAATTTATTCAAAAGTTATTTGCATTTTTGGAAATTTCATTATAACTTTTGACCACAAGGTGGTGCTGCCGCCCCGAAACTCTTTGAGTACTGTCAGGGCATGGAGGTCGGAAGGCTGAAGGTCGTGTCGGATGTTATTCGTGTTCATCTGAATCATCTCTCTCTCTCTTTCTCTACAGGAACATTTAAACTCGTTATTGAATTTTCAGAAGAATATCCCAACAAGCCTCCTACGGTTCGCTTCATCTCCAAAATGTTTCACCCGAACGGTGAGCTTCTGAGAGTGGTTATGAAGTAATGAGCCATGTTTGCAGTGTCTGTGACTGATGATGTTCTGTTGTGTGTGTTAGTGTATGCAGATGGCAGTATATGTTTAGACATTCTCCAGAACCGCTGGAGTCCCACGTATGACGTTTCCTCCATTCTGACATCCATCCAGGTGCATGATGGGTTTGCTACACTTCAGTTTATAAACAGTCCTGTTGTGGGACATCAATTTTGCACATATACGTTGCATGTTGTCTCTGTTAATAAGTTGATAGTTAAATTTAAACGTTTCTGCAGTAACCGGGTCAATAAACGCTGTAAACTTCAAAGGTTTCTATTTACAACTAGACATGTGACTGTATCAGACGTTCATGTTGCGATAATTGCTGAATTATGGTATACACTTCTTATACGGTATTAGCATGATATTTAAACAAGTTGCAAAAAAATTTTTTTGTCATACTTTATTATTATTTATTTATTAAATAATATATTATTATTATTTATTATAACTTAATAAAAAGAGCTGGACATTAAAATACAAAAAATAATTAGTTTTTGTCATACTATAACAGGTTTAATAACTTAATTACTTTCTTTCTTATAATAAAAAGTGCTAGACATTGATTAGTGCTGGGCAACGATTAATCGCATCCAAAATAAAAGTTTGTGTTTACATAATATATGTGTGTAATCATTTTGTATATATAAATACACACACATGCCTTTAAGAAATATTTGCATTTATATACTGTCTATATTTATACATAATTTATATCCAAATATTTTATATATAAATAAATAAAAATGATTACATTTATATATTCAAAATAATTATGCACAGTACACACACACACACACACACACATATATTATGTAAACACAAACTTTTATTTCGGATGTGATTAATGGTTGCCCAGCACTACAAATAATACACAGCATTATAAAGAATAGGTAACACTTTACAATAAGGTCTCATTAGTGAACGTTAGTTAATGCATTAATGAGCATCAGCTTCAGTTATTATTTTGATAATGTAAAAAAAATTATAATAATGCAACTGATCATTATTAGCCCATCAATTCACACGTCATGCAGTAATAAATACAAAAGCGGTGGAGAAACACAGATTCTGCATTACGTTTCCTCACCTGTGCTGGACTTACTTGTTTGATTTTAATAACAAATAAACAAAAGTTCTACTTTAATCCGATGTAAAGGCCCTTTCACACCAAAAGGGAAATTAATAATCCTCTGGATCACAGAATAGGACGCAGGAGAAGAAAGTTCGACACTCTTATTTTAGCAATAAAAACAAACAAAAATTAAACAAATGCGATATTAATCTAAAGTCTTGTTTGCTTAGTATGGTTTAATTGGATCAAAGGTCAACAGCAAAGACATTGGTTAATAAAGTGAGATTAAATAGTAATTTAACATATTTATTAATGAAATTTGACTGTTTTTAAAGTCCCCCTGTGGTGAAAATCTAGCTTTTAGTGTTGTTTATATGTGTATGTGGTGTTTTTAATAAGCTTTAAGACAAACCATGTGTAAGTTCATAAGTCGACAGCATTGCTGAGTATTTCCTCCTTAAAACTGCAGTGAACCAAAGACAGTCTCAAAAACACATCACAATGTTTCTGACATCACAAACTACCTTGTAACCAATCAGATCAACGTGTGATTGTCAACCAGTGGATCTCTGAGCTGAGCTGAGTGAGTGGAGGCGGGGCTCATTTGCATATTCATAGAACCACGCATACTAAATTAGGCTAAATAAGGGTGTCGGGTTACATTCAAGCAATTTTAAGGTGAAAAAAAATGTAATATGTAATTTTGGTGATCAAAGATGAGTTTTAAGGGATAACATGATTGACTACAGGGGGACTTTAATCATTTTGAGGAATACTGAATGTTTATGTGTGAGTCGAGTAAATGCTCACATTTGTCATACAATAACCATCATGTTCACACTAGTTACTTGAGAAAAAAGTAATCCGATTACTTATGTGCACAAAACCCTCCACACTGATTTTGTGAAGATTGCAGGTCATTAAAAAAATTAAATAAAGTGACAATCGGCATTTTAATTAACCAAATGTTACATCTTCTGAGGAACTGGACAGGTGGAGGAGTGGAGAATGACAAAAAAGTGACAAAAACATAAAAATGTGCGACGACAACAGAAAAACCAATGATGAATCGCCACAGAGTTTTGCTGTAATCAGTCGTTTCATTGAATTGGTTGTGTTGTGCTCATTCAGATCTCTTCCCATAATGCCTGTGTGATTGTGTTTAGTCTCTATTGGACGAGCCCAACCCGAACAGCCCGGCCAACAGTCAGGCGGCGCAGCTTTATCAGGAGAACAAGCGTGAATACGAGAAGAGAGTGTCTGCCATCGTGGAGCAGAGCTGGGTCGACTCGTAACGCTCGACACACACACACACACACACACTGGAACTATATTTGTGTGCTTATTTATTTTAACTGCATGGTAAGTTATTGCTAACACAGTTTGAGATGTGCTGTTGTCGGATTGATGCGGTTGATGATTTAAAGCAATGCAGATTATTGGCAAATGTTGCAATCCCTGAGTTACACATCAGTAATATATCCGAGGGTAAATCTCATGCCCGTTCTGCCTTTAAAAGCACCTGGAGATTGACTATGGGAATCATCTTTTTGTATCTGTATTTGATAACATCTTTATGCTCACATGTTTGTGCTTCAAATATATATAAAAAAACCCAGACCGAGTAAACGGAGGGCATGTGCGTATGAGCCGTGTCCTACATGCAGATGTTTTGAGAGTTAGCTTTTGTGAATTTATCATGAGAACATTTATACTTCTAATATGCTGTATAAAAAAATAAAAAAAACATTCAGACTTGGAGTGAAGAGAATGAGTTCATTTTTATTGTTGCTAATACAAAAACATATTGTAAACAAAATATAAACGACGTGAAGGCTGGTCAACGAAGGCCGGTGTGTTTCAGGAGTGCTTCAGTCACCGCTGCAGGAGAGAAGAGGAACACACACACACACACACACACACACACACACACACACACACACACACACACACACACACACACACACACATTAATCTTCATCACATCAGGAGACACTGAAGGGTCATTCGGTCTCGACTCAGTGTTTCACTGCTAAAAATGTGATGTAGATTGTGTGTTTTTTTGGTGAAAGAAATATATAAATGAAGAAGAAAGCCAAAATATTAAATGTAATGAATGTATATGTACTCAGTAATCCACAGTTTTGTAGAGGAGGGTCAAAATTACAATTTTCACCTGAGATTTAGAGCGAAATAACACGGTGTAAAAATGACTTTAGAAAGATGGAAGCATCATTATTATATTTTAACACAGAGATTGGTTGGTCTATTAGGGGTGGTGGTGGCGCAATGGATAAGACACATGCCTTTGGTGTGAGAGACCCGGGTTCGAATCCACTGTGAGACACCAATGTGTCCCTGAGCAAGACACTTAACCCCTAGTTGCTCCAGAGGCGTGCGACCTCTGACATATATAGCAATTGTAAGTCGCTTTGGATAAAAAGCGTCAGCTAAATGAATAAATGTAAATTAGTGAAATCTGTTGACTTTATCAATCTTCGTTTCATTAAATGCCAACGGTGTCAGTTCAAAAATGGAGAAAAGCACTGTTACTTTCCCCAAGTTTGCATGGCTGTAACTCAAAAAATATTACAGATTTAAAATTATCCCATGATTTACTCACCCTCTAGTCATCCTAGGTGTATATGATGTTCTTCTTTCAGAGTTTATCTATCCATCATAAAAGTGCATCTATTCATCATAAAAGTGCATCTATCCATCATAAAAGTGCATCTATCCATCATAAAAGTGCATCTATTCATCATAAATGTGCATCTGTCCATCATAAAAGTGCATCTATTCATCATAAAAGTGCATCTGTCCATCATAAAAGTGCATCTATCCATCATAAACATGCATCTGTCCATCATAAAAGTGCATCTGTCCATCATAAAAGTGCATCTATCCATCATAAACATGCATCTGTCCATCATAAAAGTGCATCTGTCCATCATAAAAGTGCATCTATCCATCATAAAAGTGCATCTGTCCATCATAAAAGTAAAAGAAGAATGTCATATACACCTAGGATGACCTGAGGGTGAGTAAATCATGGGCTAATTTTCATTTTTGGATGAACTATCCCTTTAAACTGCAACTCTTCTGAAGTAAAACATGATCAGACGTGTTGCATTGTCACGATACTCCTCAGCGTGCACAGATCTCGTGTGTGTGTGTGTGTGTGCGTGTGTGTTGATGTTCTCCTCTGTATATCTGCAGGTATAGCCCAGAGACTTGTGTGTGTGTGTGTGTGTGTGTGTGTGTGTGTGTGTGTGTGTGTGTGTGTGTGTTTACCCTCTGCTGTTGTTGTTTGATCAGTTCATCTCTGGTCTTGAAGACAGGAGCGTCCTCCACTACGATCCCCTCGGCCATCTCTCCCACCTTCTCCAGCAGATCTGGGCTATACCTGCAGATATACAGAGGAGAACATCAACACACACACACACACACACACACACACACACACACACACACACACACACACGAGTCTGTGAAGCGTTTTGCAGTGTTAAACTCAGGAATTACACCTCAAGTTAAATGGTGAGGTCAGTTTAAGTTTTTACCAGTATTTGCGAGAGATCTACAAACCACAAGAATCAGTCGGGCTTTATATTAATTATATGTCATTTATATGTTTATATGAATATTATTTTAAACCTAAAATGATGCAATAGTATTTATTGTATTTTTTAATTAAATTACTTAACATACAAATAATATGTATCATTTAAATGTACTAAAAATGAATCCAAACTGAATGGGTTTTTATATAATGGCAAGTTGTCACAAATTTAGCATGTATTATAAATGTAAACAACTTAGTTACAATTTTCGTTAGTCCCAACAATGGTTTGATATCACATTTCCGTGATATAGTATATAATACTGTTTGCCATTTCATAATGGTTTAGAATATAGAAGCTTGTTATCTCCACGGAATTAAAAACAAAAGGTTAACTGCGACCTCTATCTCACAATTCCGACTTTTCTTTCTCGCATTTGCGAGTTTATGCCTCATAAATCTGAGAGGAAAGGAATAAAGTCGCAAATGCACGTGAGAATTGTGAGATACATTTTTTTTTTATCACAATTACCTAACACATAATAATAATATTATTCCCGTGCGAAACACGTGACTCGCGGCCTGACCCCTGACCTGCAGCCCAGGAACACGTGATTGGCCCACACCATGGACAGCGCGAGCAGGTGGTCCACGCGAGGCTTCTCCTCGTAGTTGGAGATGTTTCTGAATAAAAACTCCCTCCTGGACTTCCAGTGCTTGTCGCTCTCGGAGACGCCGCGAAACGTCTCGATGAAGTCCGACAACAGCCGGTTCTGTCCGATGAAGTCTTCTACATCCGCGGCCGCCATGTTGGAGAGATGACGTCACTCGCCGCGCTGTTCTTCTTCTCCTCCCTTTATAGGCGGTTGGCAGGGCAGATTGTGGAGCACTACCGCCACCAACTGACCTGGAGTGTAATAGCATCGATGGGAAATTAAAGGGGTGGTATAATGCCCTTTTCACAAGATATAAAATAAGTCTCTGATGTCCCCAGAGTGTGTATGTGAACCTTTAGCTCAAAATACCCCACAGATATTTTTATATAGTATGCTAAAATTGTCAGTTTTTGTGTGTGTCCCTTTAAATGCAAATGAGCTGCTGCTCCCGGCACAGAGGGTGGAGCTTCAAGAGCTCGTGACCTTTTCCCTCACACACACATGCACTGAAAATGTAAAAAACGTTTAGCCTTTTATGTTCAAACTGGAGTCGAACAATGATGGAGAGACTCAAGAAGAAGTGACAACATGTAGAAGCAACAGGATGTTTCTGAATGGTTAGTCTGTGAATTTAGTCGGTGATTAGCATATTCTGTCATGATAATCTATAAATCACGTTCCCGGGGGCGGGGTTTATGTAAATTCTAGGGTTTGTGATGTCACTAACCCGGGTAAAATAAAGACATGTTATGTTACACTGTGATGTGATGGTGTTTTCTGGAAGGGACTAAAGAACAAAGAATTTTTATCAGCTGAAAGGCAGAATACAGATGTTTTTTATTAAGTTAGATAGACATTATATAACAGTTTCAGGTTATGTTTTAGTGTTGGTAACATGTCCCACATTTGTCCCACACAAACTTATAATCGTCCCAATTTCTGTTCGTGTGTTGGTCAAATTTATTAAAATAAAATGATTGTACTAGCCTATATTTTAGTTGTGTTTTTTATTTAATATTTAATATTATTAGGAGATTTTATGGTACTATATCATATTTATGAAGCAGTTATAATAGATTTATTCACTTTTTGAGCATGGACCTGAAAATTTAATTTCCAAGAAAATTAAAGCCATAAATCTAAGCAAGTTGTTCCAAATTTGAGGTTGATATCTCAAAAAATGAGCTTTCAGATTTAGTTTGGTCGCAGTACCGAACGCTTCCACTAGATGAAGTTCGTTTCCTATTAGTTTCCAATGACTGCGAACAATACATAAAATAAGTGGGACTGTTTGTTCCAGGACCTTTTAAAGTCTCCCGTCAATAATTTTATCCCTTAAAACTCATCTTTGATCACCAAAATTACATATTTAAACGTTTTTTCCTTGCTTTAAAATATCTTGAATGTAACTCAACACCCTTGCCTCATTTAGTATTCGCAGTTCTATGAATATGCAAATGAGCCCCGCCTCCACTCACTCACTCAGCTCAGAGATCCACTGGTTGACGATCACACGTTGATCTGATTGGTTACAAGGTAGTTTGTGACGTCAGAAACACCAGCGATTTCAAAGCGTGTTTTTGAGACTGTCTTTGGTTCACTGCAGTTTTAAGGAGGAAATACTCAGCAATGCTGTCGACTTATGAACTTACACATGCTTTGTCTTAAAGGGTAACTAAACCCCTGGTCAGAGCCTGACTCCACCCACTGGCAATATTTGAAAAATGCTGGAAAAGTAGGCAGAGCCCAGTGGAGAGGGGGCGTGCATCTGTGACGTATCTCTCTTTAGGCAAGGGCGTCAGAGGGTACCACAACTTCCAATAGGAAAATTCAACTGCAGTAGCCACTGTTCAACCTGAAGAGGGCAGCACTCAGACGTTTTTACACCATATTTTGTAAAATTAAAACACTTTAAACACAAATGTCAAAAAAACTACTTGAATCAATGAACAGCACTAATAAAGCCCCATTCTTACAGATCATCAACTAAAAAAAGTTGGTTTAGGGTTTAGTTACCCTTTAAAGCATATTAAAAACACCACATAGACACATCAACTACATTAAAAGCTGGATTTTCACCACAGGGGATTTTAACCTTTTCGAATCATTGTCCATGATTTTGTTGTTCTTGTTCACACAGCAAGTGCCAAAACCTTTACCAAGTTTAGCAAACCAGCGTGTGGGTGAATTACTGCCACCTACTGGACTGGAGAGTGGATCGGAAGAGTGGCAGCAAAAGAAAAAAACATACAACCCCCCCCCCAAAAAAACCAAAGACCTTCTATACTTTCTCCATCAGGCCTGTTTCTTTCAAGAATTTCATGAAGGGTGAATAAAGTCACCACGAAATCAAAATGGACAATTCTGGTTATTATTGCAGTGTTTAGTCTAAATTATTTATCGGTGCACATCATTATTGTGTTAATAATGTTGAATCAGAATAAGTTCCTCTTGCAGCATCTCTTCTCTTCTCTGATGACGAGGGCGGGGCTATAACCTGTCACTCAAATGAGATCAGCCAATAGCAAACCACAACCATCCAATCAATTCCCCACGGACTAAATCAAGCCCCACCCACATTAGTTCTTGTTCCAGAAGCGTTTCACTTGGATATACGACACAATAGAGGAGAAAAGACGAGTGCAACTTCATTCATTGTGTGCAGTGATCTGAACCAAAAGCAAAGACAACAATACAGTATATAGTAGGCAGATATTATATATATTTATTTTTATTTATTATTATTATTACTACAATAAGGTTCATTAGTTAACATTAGTTAATGTATTAACTAACATGAACTAACAATGAGCAATACATTTGTTACAGTATTTATTAATCTTTGAAGTTAGTTAATAAAAATACAGCTGTTCATTGTTTGTTCATGTTAGTCCACAGTGCATTAACTAACGTTAACAAATACAACCTTTGATTTCAATAACGTATCAGTAAATGCCTAGTAAAACTAAGCTTAATAAATGCTGAAGAAGTATTGTTTATTCTTAGTTTATCCTTATTGTAAAGTGTTACCCTAAAATGTTTAATAATTCATAAAATCAGGTTTATTCTTTTGTTTCCATAAGCAGGATTTGTGCTCTTCTTCATATGCATGTCTGGTCATTATTGTAACTCACGAGCTTACAGTGTGATAGACACTGAAACAGACTGCTATGGCAAAATAATGGGCCGTTGTATGTGTAAATCTGATGAGTCGTCAGCTCGGTCAGGCAAACGCTATAATTTGGTGCACAAATGTGCTTCTGTTGCAAAACTGAAAGATTATTTACAAGCATTACAGTCTAGCATGACTCATATTGAGCCTTCGAACTATACTGAACAAAATTATAAACGCAACACTTTTGTTTTTGCCCCCATTTTTCATGAGCTGAACTCAAAGATCTAAGACTTTTTCTATGTAGACAAAAGGCCTATTTCTCTCAAATAATGTACACAAATCTGTCTAAATCTGTGTTGGTGAGCACATCTCCTTTGCCGAGATAATCCATCCACCTCACAGGTGTGGCATATCATGATATCAAGATCCGGATTAGACAGCATGATTATTGCACAGGTGTGCCTTAGGCTAGCCACAATAAAAGGCCACTCTAAAATGTGCAGTTTTATCACACAGCACGATGCCACAGATGGGGAAGTTTTTAGGGAGCGTGCAATTGGCATGCTGACTGCAGGAATGTCCACCAGAGCTGTTGCCCGTGAATTGAATGTTCATTTCTCTACCATAAGCCGTCTCCAAAGGCGTTTCAGAGAATTTGGCAGTACATCCAACCGGCCTCACAACCGCAGACCACGTGTAACCACACCAGCCCAGGACCTCCACATCCAGCATCTTAACCTCCAAGATCGTCTGAGACCAGCCACCCGGACAGCTGCTGCAACAATCGGTTTACATAACCAAAGAATTTCTGCATAAACTGTTAGAAACCGTCTCAGGGAAGCTCATCTGCATGCTCGTCGTCCTCATCGGGGTCTCGACCTGACTGCAGTTCGTCGTCGTAACCGACTTGTGTGGGCAAATGCTCACATTCGATGGCGTCTGGCTCTTTGGAGAGGTGTTCTCTTCACGGATGAATCCCGGTTTTCACTGTTCAGGGGAGATGGAAGACAGCGTGTATGGCGTCGTGTGGGTGAGCGGTTTGCTGATGTCAACATTGTGGATCGAGTGGCCCATGGTGGCGGTGGGGTTATGGTATGGGCAGGCGTATGTTATGGACAACGAACACAGGTGCATTTTATTGATGGCATTTTGAATGCACAGAGATACCGTGGCGAGATCCTGAGGCCCATTGTTGTGCCATTCATCCACGACCATCACCTCATGTTGCAGCATGATAATGCACGGCCCCATGTTGCAAGGATCTGTACACAATTCCTTGAGCATGTTTGGGATGCTCTTGATCGGCGTATATGACAGCGTGTTCCAAGTCCTGTCAATATCCAGCAACTTCGCACAGCCATTGAAGAGGAGTGGACCAACATTCCACAGGCCACAATCAACAACCTGATCAACTCTATGCGAATGAGATGTGTTGCACTACGTGAGGCAAATGGTGGTCACACCAGATTCTTACTGGTTTTCGGGACCATAAAAATATTCTTAAATATCAATGAACATATACATACATACCTATATGTACTGAACAATATTTTATTTTTTATATGCGATTATTAAATTTCTGTACTAATTCTAACCACATTTTAAATGAACCTATTGTACCTGAAAACTTAATTTGTTTAATTAATATTTTTTGTTATGTTGTATTTTCCCTACTGTTTGTAATTTGCTTCTTTTTTCTTATTTTTAAATAACAGATATTAGATAAAATAACACAAAATAACTATATGGTGATATACGTATATCGTTATCATGAAATCAAATTTCTCAAATCGTGAAATAAGAATAGGGTCATATCGCACTGTAACGTAAGGATCCACTGAAGGCAAGTATTAGAGAACGTGGCGTGGGCAGACCTGGCAGGCTATGAAGCCTCCAGGGTGGCATCAGTAGTTCAGGGGGCCAGGGCGGACCGGACAGTTCAAGGAGCCAGGTCGGACCCGACAGTTCAGGGAGCCAGGGCGGACCCGACAGTTCAGGGGGCCAGGGCGGACCCGACAGTTCAGGGGGCCAGGGCGGACCCGACAGTTCAGGGGGCCAGGGCGGACCCGACAGTTCAGGGGGCCAGGGCGAACCCGACAGTTCAAGGGGCTAGGGTGGACCCGACAGTTCAGGAGGCCAAGGCGGACCCGACGGTTCAGGGGGCCAGGGCGGACCCGACAGTTCAAGGGGCCAGGGCGGACCCGACAGTTCACGGGGCCAGGGCGGACCCGGCAGTTCAGGGGGCCAGGGCGAACCCGACAGTTCAAGGGGCTAGGGCGGACCCGACAGTTCAGGAGGCCAAGGCGGACCCGACGGTTCAGGGGGCCAGGGCGGACCCGACAGTTCAAGGGGCCAGGGCGGACCCGACAGTTCAAGGGGCCAGGGCGGACCCGACAGTTCAGGAGGCCAGGGCGGACCCGACAGTTCAGGGGGCCAGGGCGAACCTGACAGTTCAGGGGGCCAGGGCGGACCCGACAGTTCAGGTGGCCAGGGCGGACCCGACAGGGCCAGGGCGGACCCGACAGTTCAATGGGCCAGGGCGGACCCGACAGTTCAGGGGGCCAGGGCAGACCTGACAGTTCAAGGGGCCAGGGCGGACCTGACAGTTCAGGGGGTCAGGGCGGACCCGACAGTTCAAGGGGTCAGGGCGGACCCGACAGTTCAAGGGGCCAGGGCGGACCCAGGGGGTCAGGGCGGACCCGACAGTTCAGGGGGCCAGGGCGAACCTGACAGTTCAGGGGGCCAGGGCGAACCTGACAGTTCAGGGGGCCAGGGCGAACCTGACAGTTCAGGGGGCCAGGGCGAACCTGACAGTTCAAGGGGCCAGGGCGGACCCGACAGTTCAGGGGGCCAGGGCAGACCTGACAGTTCAAGGGGCCAGGGCGGACCTGACAGTTCAGGGGGTCAGTGCGGACCCGACAGTTCAGGGGGCCAGGGCGAACCTGACAGTTCAGGGGGCCAGGGCGGACCCGACAGTTCAGGGGGCCAGGGCGAATCTGACAGTTCAGGGGGTCAGGGCGGACCCGACAGTTCAAGGGGCCAGGGCGGACCCGACAGTTCAGGGGGTCAGGGCGGACCCGACAGTTCAGGGGGTCAGGGCGGACCCGACAGTTCAGGGGGCCAGGGAGGACCCGACAGTTCAGGGGGCCAGGGAGGACCCGACAGTTCAAGGGGCCAGGGCGGACCCGACAGTTCAGGAGGTCAGGGCGGACCCGACAGTTCAGGGGGCCAGGGCGGACCCGACAGTTCAAGGGGCCAGGGCGAACCTGACAGTTCAGAAAGCCAGGGCGGACCTGACAGTTCAAGGGGCCAGGGCGGACCCGACAGTTCAGCAGGTCAGGGAGGAACCCGACAGTTCAGGGGGCCAGGGCGGACCCGATAGTTCAAGGGGCCAGGGCGGATCCGACAGTTCAAGGGGCCAGGGCGAACCCGATAGTTCAAGGGGCCAGGGCGGATCCGATAGTTCAAGGGGCCAGGGTGGACCTGACAGTTCAAGTGGCCTTTAATGACTTTAATGTTCCCTCATTAGAAGATAATTTAATGTCAAATACTACTTCCTATTTTCCGATTTATTTATTGATAAAAAACAGAAATCCAAAATCTCCTCCGTAAAAAGTATAATATGTCAAAAAAAATTATAAATACAACAGGAATTTTGAACCTGGCTTTATCCAATGTTCAGATTTTTATTCTAGAAATGTATGCAAATTAGTGCATATTTAATTAGATAATGCCTCATTTACATATTTGAACATAACATTTCAGAAAACTTGTAATACAAATTTCTTCATTATGTAATCTTAATGTAATCAATCAGCTGGACAATAATGGTGAAATCTATATCTATTAGTTAATTTTCTTTTTACCCTATTCACCCTATTTTTTATTATTATTTTTTAATGTGTGTGTGTGTGTAGCTCAGTGCTCATTTATAGACTATATTCTGTGTTATAACCTTATGACATGATGCCGTGACTTCAATGTTCCCTCATTAGAAGAGAGTTCTTGTCAAATACTACTTTTTTTCTGGCTGGTGACAGTATTTTCAGATTTATTTATTGATAAAAAAAATACAAAGAAATCCAAAATCCCCTCCATAAAAAACTTTGGGTATAACATGTCAAAAAAATTCAATAAATAAAAAACATTAAACTGGCATTTTGAACTTGGCTTTATCTAATGTTCAGATTTTTGTTCTAGAAATGTATGCAAATTGGTGCATATTTAATTAGATAACGCCTCATTTGCATATTTAAACAACATTTCAGAAAACTTGTAATACAAATTATTTTATTATGTAATCTTAATGTAATCAATAAGATAAGAATGGTGAAATCTATTAGTTATGTTTACCCTCTTCACCAGGGGTGATAAATGAAAGGTTCTCTTTCCTTTTATTTTCCATGTGTGTGTGTGTGTGTGTGTGTGTGTTGCTCAGTCTTGCTCATTTGTAGACTAAACTGTGATAACCGAATGACATGATGACGTGACTTTAATGTTCCCTCATTAGAAGAGACTTTAATGTCAAATACTACTTCCTATTTTCCGATTTATTTATTGATAAAAACAGAAATCCAAAATCCCCTCCGTAAAAAATATATGTCAAATATATATATATATATATATATATATATATATATATATATATATATATATATATAAAAAAAAAAAAAAAAAACAGGAATTTTGAACCTGGCTTTATCTGTTCAGATTTTTATTCTAGAAATGTATGCAAATTAGTGCATATTTAATTAGATAATGCATCATTTCATTTGCATATTTGAACAACATTTCAGAAAACTTGTAATGCAATTTTTTTTATTATGTAATCTAAATGTAATCAATAATCTGGATAAGAATGGTGAAATCTATATCTATTATTTAATTTTTTTCTTTACCATATTTTTTTTTTTAAATGTTTTATTTAATGTGTGTGTGTGTGGCTCAGTGCTCATTTATATATTGTGTGTTATAACCTTATGACATGATTTCGTGACTTCAATGTTCCCTCGTTGGAAAAGACTTCATGTCAAATACTACGTCAATGTCTAATCCCAAGCAAAGTTGTGCGCTTGTAGGGAGAAGAAGAAGGTCTTCCCAGACAAACTGAAGATGTCATGTTTGTTGTGTCAAACGGCATTTCCTCTTTCGTGTTTGTTCATGGCTCCCCCCATCGGACTCTGTGTAAAATGGTCGGTTATTTGAGCGAACCGCCCCGTTCTTCACTCATTTGAGGAGAGAGAAGCCGCTGACTTTCTTCTTCATGCTCGCTGGCTCTTGATGGACATTATAAAACTTGACAGGTAAACAACGCAAAGCGCTTTCGCGGTGTTTTCTTTCACGCGCACGAGCCACAACAGGGGTTTTATCCGCGCGCTTGTAACGGAAATTTTTGGTACGTCATTAATATGGCGCCAAAAGAGTTATAAGTGTGAGCTTAATGTTGCGATCCCGCACCTCAGTCGGTCTTGTTTACGCGGAAACAAACAAACAAACAAACAAAAACAGAATGTAAACGCCTCATTGGACGGAAACGAGATTTAGACGCTATCGAGACGTTAAACTCGATGACTTGTCACGTCTCTGGAGCAGTTAGTGCGCTTCACTTTGCAGGGATGTGAGGAAATGCTTTCCTCAGAAACATTTTTACGGCTGACGACCAGATGAACGTTGCTATAATAAGTGTGGAAACTGCGATTTTAGCAACTCGACGGACCGCGGCGCAGGACGCCATTTAATGTGGATTAAACCCGCCGACTGTAACTTTTATTCGGGCTGTGGAGGGGAAATCATCTGTCACACGGATGCTGAGAGACATACATGTGCCCTGGCCTCAGATGATCATGATCCGCTGATTTCTGTGCATCGAGGACATCACGCCCTCTTGTGCAAACCGCAAATAAGGTAAAGCGAAAGAATGTGCCATCTTTTCTGGTATCACGCAGTTTCAGGATGTGCGTTTGTGTTACATGAGATTTAAGTTTGCCCGAATTCTGCAGCCTCAGACATGCATCCTCACGAGCTGAAGCGATATGCGTTATTAATGATCGCAAATGTGTCTGTTTTCGACCTGTCTGTCATTATTGATAAACTCTTCCGTGCAATAATAATAATAGTCTTGAGTTTTTATAGGGAGGTAGAGCTTTTTACTCAGCTGACTACAACTTGATTATTCCAAAGTTATTTGAAAGTGCAGTGCGCTAACACTATATTTGTTTAAGATGAAATTAGTGGTTGTTTTAGCATCGTTAAGTTATAAACGCTGGATGGCCTAGCATGCGATGCTTCTGCAAGAGAGATTCACTAACAAGCCCTGCGGGTCATCGGCCACGCCCCCTCCAGTCGGCTCGTGACGTATGCGGAGGGGGCGTGGCTGCGTGTGAGCAGCGGGAAAACGCGTTTCATATTTTATACCTCACTATTTTATCTTAATTATATCGGTACTCAATATTGTTTTACTAGTCTAGTCTAGTTTTCCATTTCAAATGTCTACAGTTAAAGTTAAAAATAAAATAAAAAGTCCCCATGAAATCAAAATATATTTTTATGGAATATTGTGGCATTTATTATAAGTTATTTTTCTGTGCATCAATATATTTGTTTTACATGTATGTGGATGGTGCTATGGGGTAGGCCTAATTTTCAATTGCTCCTAATACTTGGAAACAAGTTAGCATAATTACAGTTCCGGTTCCATCGTCCTGAAGTCAATGGGTTTTTTGAATGGGTTTTGGTTAAATGTCTGAAATTAGGTTTGTATTGAACATAAGCTCAAGATGTTTTCACGTTTTATTCTACAACATCAAATTAGAGATGCACAGAAATGAAAATTCTGGGCTGAAACCGTCAATTTTGGATACTTTTGGCCAAATTTATTTTTTTAATATTATTTATGTACAAAGACTTTATTAAAGTCAACTATAAAGTCCAAATGTTATTAAAGAAAAGCAAACACTCAGTAATAAAATAAGAACATATACATTTAATTTCAAGCAATGGCCAAAAACTAATTTAATATAGAACAAAGATGAAACAGATTAATCTTTCATGTCAAATTCTTACATTTGATCAATAAATTTAGTTATAATAATAAAACGGGGCTTTTACCAATGAAATTAAATAATTTACACTGCAAAACTACAACTGCAATAAATAGCCTAATGTTTTGAGATTAATGTTTTAAATAAATGTTTGAATATACAAGAAAAAATGCAATGATGCTAAACATGAAACTAAACCGCCTGTAGGTGGCGGCGGGTGACCGTCTTAACTAGTGGTCGACCGATATTGGTTTTTTGATGGCCGATGCCGATATCTTAGAGAGCAGGGTGGCCGATATTTATATATTTATATTTATTTTAATCAATATTTAATAAATTAGAAAACAAATCTTTAAAATAAACATGCTTATACTTTAGATGGCAACTTCTTGAATCTGCAATCCTATTACAGTATTTTTCACAAAAAAAGTAATTGTTTAAAAATATATGAAAATGTGAATAAAAATGAAGTAAACACTGTAATATTGCTCTCAGTAATCTGGTAATTTCGTGGACACTTGTAATCATATTTTTGCATAACGCTAATTTTACATACAGCACACAGTGAAAATGATATGAATATGACACAGTGGGCAACTGGATATAGCACAGCATATTTTAAAATGAAGGATTTAAAGTTTTTTGATCGCGTCTCCTGAAGCTGATCTTCTGTTCATACCATAAACTTTCTTTGTTTACCAGTTCTGTGTAACAAAGTATTAGATATGACTGACAGAGATCGGAAGCTAATGAAGACGGAGAATGTGAGTGAGTGCTGTGTGATCAGGCGCTGCCGTTCTCAGCACCGCCCCGTCAAAATAAAAGTCTGGAACACCGTCAAAATAAAAGTCCCGCTTCCAACACATCGGCCAATCAGAAAAACGTATCGGCCGATGCCGATATTAAAAAAATTCCAAATATCGGCCGATATATCGGCCATGGTCTTAATAAGTGAATCATTGAGTCATTCATTCAAACAATTCGTTCAAACGGCCGAATCCTAATCATTCAGTAACGAAACACCGCGCTGATGGTTGTTTTCCTTAGTCAATAATGCATCTAAAATTTAAGTTACTTAATATTAAATAGGCTACTTGTTTATGATAATAAACATTTATGATAATTAAATAGGCTACTTGTTCGTGATAATATTCAGCAAACAGCTAGCCTGGAAATCCAGACCTAAATCTGAAAGATTAATGGTCTGGTGTCGATCAATGAAAATCGGCCAGCTCGAGGGGCGGCACCAAGCATGCATTTGAAAATCTCACAGCACGCAATTGGATAACACTACGACCAATCACAACAATAAACCCCATACGCTTAGCTACCAGCGGAGCTAACTGGTAGATTAGACTCTTCCGGTCGGCAAAACAGCAAAACACCCTTCTTGCAAAGGAACGATTCGAGCGCCGTCTTCTGTTCCTCTTTTGGGAAAAAGCCAAGTCTAACTCGTTCATTGTAGCGGCCAAAGCCGTTTCAAACCACTGCTATTTATCCATAGGCTTCTTGCAATGTTTACTGATGACTTCGACGTCACAGCGCTGTCGTCTTCTGTTTAGCTCGCCTCTGGCCCGCCTATATCAGATAACCCGATGTGATTGGTGCAGCTCAGATCGAGGGGCATATTAAATGAGCTCCATTGATCGACACCAGAGTAACTCGCTGAGCAAATTCAACTTGTGCTCTCGCGAGAACTCTGGTTTACCAGGGTAGCAAACAGCTCCCATGGTCGTGTTTTGTTTAATAACTATATCATATGTTCTGTGAGATTCTTGTGTGCTGTTGCGCTCATCAGTCGCTCTTTACACTGAATGTGGCTAATAAAAGTTTTGATGCTTCCCTAATTATTTTTAAGTTACTTGTCCGGTCTTCAAAAAAATAAACACGTGTCCAGCAAACAAGGGTTATTGTCGAGCCCTGAAATGCGAAGTTGAACCAAAGTTAACCGTTGTTAAATGTTGATCAATTTAAAGACTTACAGTGATAAAATAAATAAATAAATAATAATAATAATAGGTTAAGCTTATCATTTTACCCTTTTCTGCTCTGTTTCCCACAACGCTTCCCACATCTATCCATTTTTGGTCATGGGACAGACTTAGGGCCAATCCCAATTCTACCCCTTACCCCTTCACTTACCCCTTCCCCTCTGTTTTGCGTGTGCACGTGAAGGGGTAGGGCTGTCTCAATTCTCTTTTGGTTGGAGGGGTAGGGGTAAGGGGAAGGGCCAGATAGCCCTTGAAAGGAAGATTTTTCGGGACCACACTTCAAACGAAGGGGGTATGAGAAATGTACCTGCATACACCGGCTACAGAGGCAACATGACTGCCAATAATCATTTTCTTTGTCACATTCAATCTTGTGTTCATATTTACGGTCATGTTCTTCAAATAAACAGTTTCAAAAAAATCGTTAAAGTTCGTTAACAATATGACGCGTGTAAAAAGCAAAAGTTTGAAGCGAAGTGGACGCGCGAATGAGGCGAATTTAACATTGAAATCACTCGCGCCAGACGCTCTATTCGCGTTTGGTGTGAACGCAGCTTTTAGGCGTCGAAGATATCGTCATCTTCGTTATTTTCTGCAAACTTCAGAAGAAAAATACAAAAAATAGCTGTAACTCACGCAAGACTACAGCTGACGACGGCATCTTGGAAGTTTGTAATAAACATTGGCGCATCTCCTGTGACGTAGGCGCTAGCGACGATGTATAATGACATGTAACGGTGTAGTAGTGGTGTCCCATTTCTTAGGGGAATATTTTCACCCCTACGCCTTGACACTCTGTTTCAAGGGGCAAGGGTTAGGGGTAGGCGAAGGGGTATAAAATAGAATTGGGATTGGGCCTTAAAGTAGTCGAAGGGTGAGCGGTTGTTATTGATATAATAAATAAATAGGCCTAAATAATCAGTTAAAATGCTAAACAAAAGTTCCTTTCATAATTTTTAACAAATAATTTTGATTATTTATAAAGTTTTATTAAAGGAGATTTTCAAAGAATTATTTTGCCAATGGCGCCCCCTATGCACTGCATACCCTATTTTTGCGCCACTGGGGGCAGCAAATATTCTCAGCCTTTTTTTTAGCATTTGTGTTGTAAGGGGTTTGACAATAGTTACATCAGTTTATTTGCCATGATACTGTATTTGCTCAAGTTAACAATATCTTCAACTGCTTGTAGAATAGCTATATCTGTTCAGTGTGTTTGGCAGCTGTCTTGTGATTGGTGGAGAAGGAGGCGAGGCGGTCACATGGGTAGCAGTGTGCGTTTCTCATTGGGTGTGGGAGTTATTGATGAATGAAGCTCTGCCTCTTATGTTCCCCCTCTTCGTGGATTTGTGTCACGCGTGCCATTAGAAGGGCAGTGTGTGACTGCGTGTGCTCGTGTGGCGGATGTTTGTGAGAGATGGATGTGGTCCTGATGTTAGGATGACGTCTCCAGAAGAGTGTTTTCACCCAGAGAGATGACATTACCATGCTTTTTGATTTATTTGAGATGAAAACTGTTGTATTTTCCCCCCCAAATTCAATGTTTTCTGTGTTTTTATTTTTCTGGATTCCAATTTTATACAATTTTAATGATCAAAAAGCATATCTAATTAATTGAATTTGGAAATCTTTAAAGTGGACCTATTATTATGCCCTTTTACAAAGTCTTCTTGGTGATGTTTTCAGGCTCTACTAGAACAGGTTTTCCTGCTTGAATGTTGATTATTTTCCTCATATTCTCCATTGTTGCGGCTCCTCTCTCCCCAGTCTGTCAGTAATGCTTTGTTTACTTCCTGTCTCTATGAAGCCCCTCCTTCTGAAAAGCACACTGTGCTCTGATTGGTCGGCTGGATCAGTGTGTTGTGATTGGTCGAGTGCTTCTAGTGTGTTTGGGAAATGTCCCGCCCCTTACCATAACCACCAGTTTCAACACACTATTAACTAACTCAACCAGGCCCCGCCCCTTTATTCTGCGTATGAATATTGCGACTAAAGCTGAAAACACTCTTCCTGAAAAAGTTTTATTGCTTTTCTATAACATTAAGCCTCAAACCTTTGTCAACTATACATTGGTTTGGTTTCTTCCTTAAAAAAAGAAAAGAAAAGCCTGGTGTAATAATAGGGGCTTTCGCACCGGTTAGTTCTAGGAACTCTGTTATAGGAACTATATGCGTATGCCGTGTGGTTGATGTGTTGCTAGCATCATAATCATGTTTCGCTTGGTCCCTCAAAGTTGTGTTGGATATTCTCCTCAGCGTAAAGGTTGAGATGCTCATCTATCACTGTTTTACATGTTCATGGAGGAAAAAGTACACAGCTTTTTAAAAATGGCAGGTGCTGGTGTTTCGCGTGTGTTGGACCAATCAGCATCATAAACTTACGTCACTGGTAGTCGTGATTTGCCTCTCACAACGTAACATGCTCAAACACAATATTAAACCGCAAAGAGACTCTTTAAATATTAATCCTGCATGTTCTGAGTGTCTCTGTGTAAATGAATGGTTTGATTTCCCACACACACACACACACGCACACGCGTGACGCTCGCAGTGTTTTCTCTGCCGTCTCACTATATGAGGACATGAACGCATGAACTTCATCTCTAGAGTCTCTTTATTAGCATTTTACTGTTTCATCTGAGGAAAACTATCATCATATCATAAAACACGTAGCCTAAACTCAAAGGTCTTCACGGCAACCCTTCAAAATAAAGGTTTGGTTTAACTTAAAGATTTTGTGACAGAAATATATTACTTTTGTACAGTATAATAATAATACTAAGACTAATAATAATAATAAATTATTATTAAATATAATATTTTTTAAATAAAAGTTTGTTAAATTTCATATGATTAAAAGATAAATAATTTAATGTTTTATGCCCTCATTTAATTGCCAGAAATGTTTTAATACACAACAGAATTTCTGGAAAAAAAAAACTTTTCTAAGAAATACAATTTTATTTTTGAATTAATAAATCAATGTTTTTATTATTTCATTAATTACACATGATTTAATTATTAAACCATTAATTAAACCATTAAAATGGAATAAAACGTATTTCATGGGGCCCTAAACATGAATTTTTTGTTAAACTTTTAATAAATTGTTGTTAAATTAATTAGACATGTTTTTTTGATTACTAAAATTTTATTTAACCATTAAAATGGAGTTAAAAATTCCAAATAAAATGGAATCCAGAAAAATGAAAACAATTTTGGGGAAAAATCCAACAGATTTCATAGGGCTCCAGTTCATGTCCTCATATATCGAGACGCAGACGAACGTCACGCATGCTTCAGTGTGTAGTAGAGCAGTAGGACAATTATTATATAGGCCTAATCACTTTGATTCAAGACACTTAGATTTGTTTTTATCATCCATCCATTTTTTTTTATTTTTTTTATTCAAAACATTTTTCAGAATTCTTTTTGTAAAATAATAAATCAAAACTGTTCACACTCTCTCTTTGTGTTGGTGAGCCTCACTCACAATCGGTCTCAGTCTATAACACGAGAGTTACAGGTGTAAACAGGGCCGTGGTAACATCAGTGGTCTGATGGTAACACAGACGGTTCTGTTAGCCTGATGGTGTGTGTGTGTGTGTGTGTGTGTGTGTGTACTCTGGTCTGACAGTGTCTCTTTCTATATTCCTATAAATAGCAGCATTGGCTGTGCTGTGCAGGAGAGAACAGCTGAAGATATCTCTCTCTCCCTGGGGGACTGCAGTCTATTCTCTCTCACCCAGAATACTCCTGTTCACGCTCACTTTCTCTCTGGACACATCCAGCTCTCTATACACACACACACACACACACACATACACTCTGAGCTCGTGCCGCAGAGCTGTACCCATCCCATCCTAGCCCAGCCCCGCCCCGCATGCTTTCATTCTGTCACATGTTCTCTGTTTGTTTGGATTTCTAGTTTCCTGTTTCCTGAGTCTAGTTTTGTAGATCTTTTGGTTCCCCTTTATTAGTCCCTCATTGTTTTCACCTGTGTCTTGTTAACCCTTTAGAACCTGAAGCTAAAATTGAAGCTTTTGTTTTTTTGACTGTAAAATTCTAAAACAATGTGCTATCTTAGGTGTCATCTTTTGCAGAAACAAAATGCAGTAACAGTAAAGTAAATTGTGCAGAACAATTTCATGATTAAAATAAATTAAATTAATGTTTTATATCTTTATCTGATTACCAGAAAAAACACAACACCGAATTTGTGGGGAAAAAAATTCATAGAATGTTTTTTTTAAATGTTGTATAAGTTTAATAATTGTATAAGTTTCATGATTATTTTATTTAGTAATAATCATAATTATTATTATTATTATTATTTATATTTTTAATTATAAAAAAAAAAGCTATACTGATGCATAATCACAAAATTTTAGCCGAATTGTGCAGACCTACAATCAAGCACAGCAAACCTGGAATTTAGTTTAAACCAAATGTTAAATTGCAATTTAAAATACATTTTATATTTTTATAGGGATGCACCGATATGAAAATCTTGGCCGATACCGATAATTCTTTATATTTTAAAAGGCAATAACCAATATATATTGGCCGATAAATCTAAATCCAAATATTTATATCATTTTTGAGAGCCTGGTTACAAAAACAAAAGTCTCACTATTAAAAGCCATGTCCCAAACACACAAGTATAAGGTTTATGTATGAATTTTAATTTTATGTAGCCGATATGACAGACTTGCGCTGCACATGTTGCACTTTACTGTATTTTCCTTTTTTGAAGTGATTCCAATCATATTTCAAGCAAATCAAAAGCATCATGTTGAACAGTGCGCATCTGAAGTGTCTCAGCTGAAGGAGTAATACATTATTTATCAGCTTTAATATATCGGCCGAATTTATTTATTTATCAGGCCGATGACAATAACATAAAAAATTATCATATATGTCACATGGGTATTTTTTTTTAAATTGAGATTTATACATCATCTGAAAGCTGAAAAAATAAGCTATAAGCTTTCCATTGATGTATGGTTTGTTAGGACAATATTTGGCTGAGATACAACTATTTGTAAATCTGGAATCTGAGGGTGCAAAAAAATCGAAACATTGAGAAAATCTCCTTTAAAGTTGTTCATTTATGAATGAATGAATGACTGAATGAGGCATTTATATAGCGCTTTCATATGTACTACTGTACACCCAAAGCGCTTTACAATCATATCAGGGGATCTCTCCTCAACCATTTATGTTCACGATTGTGCAGCATTCACTCACAAAAATAAATGTTTTATATATTTACGGTAGGACATTTACAAAATATCCTCATGGAACATGATCTTTACTAAATATCCTAATGATTTTTGGCATAAAAGAAAAATCGATAATTTTGGCCCATACAATGTATTGTTGGCTATCGCCTCAAATATACCCGTGCGACATGTGACTGGTTTTGTGGTCCAGGGTCACATATCATAGTGATCATATAGTATCCGATATATCGTACATCCCTAATATTTTCATTTAAAATTAGAGATGCACCGATTACAATTTTCTGGGCCGATTCCGATTTCCGATTTTTCATTAAGTTTGACCTGCCGATACCGATTTTAGCTGATTCCGATTTCATTTTTTCTAACCACTTTACAGCACACACAAATATTTATTTTAAATCTTTTCTGTAATAGAACATTTTACAATTTGCATAGTACATACACTCACCTAAAGGATTATTAGGAACACCATACTAATACTGTGTTTGACCCCCTTTCGCCTTCAGAACTGCCTTAATTCTACGTGGCATTGATTCAACAAGGTGCTGAAAGCATTCTTTAGAAATGTTGGCCCATATTGATAGGATAGCATCTTGCAGTTGATGGAGATTTGTGGGATACACATCCAGGGCACGAAGCTCCCGTTCCACCACATCCCAAAGATGCTCTATTGGGTTGAGATCTGGTGACTGTGGGAGCCATTTTAGTACAGTGAACTCATTGTCATTTTCAAGAAACCAATTTGAAATGATTCGAGCTTTGTGACATGGTGCATTATCCTGCTGGAAGTAGCCATCAGAGGATGGGTACATGGTGGTCATAAAGGGATGGACATGGTCAGAAACAATGCTCAGGTAGGCCGTGGCATTTAAACGATGCCCAATTAGCACTAAGGGGCCTAAAGTGTGCCAAGAAAACATCCCCCACACCATTACACCACCACCACCAGCCTGCACAGTGGTAACAAGGCATGATGGATCCATGTTCTCATTCTGTTTACGCCAAATTCTGACTCTACCATCTGAATGTCTCAACAGAAATCGAGACTCATCAGAGCAGGCAACATTTTTCCAGTCTTCAACTGTCCAATTTTGGTGAGCTCGTGCAAATTGTAGCCTCTTTTTCCTATTTGTAGTGGAGATGAGTGGTACCCGGTGGGGTCTTCTGCTGTTGTAGCCCATCCGCCTCAAGGTTGTGCGTGTTGTGGCTTCACAAATGCTTTGCTGCATACCTCGGTTGTAACGAGAGGTTATTTCAGTCAAAGTTGCTCTTCTATCAGCTTGAATCGGTCGGCCCATTCTCCTCTGACCTCTAGCATCAACAAGGCATTTTCGCCCACAGGACTGCCGCACACTGGATGTTTTTCCCTTTTCACACCATTCTTTGTAAACCCTAGAAATGGTTGTGCGTGAAAATCCCAGTAACTGAGCAGATTGTGAAATACTCAGACCGGCCCGTCTGGCACCAACAACCATGCCACGCTCAAAATTGCTTAAATCACCTTTCTTTCCCATTCTGACATTCAGTTTGGAGTTCAGGAGATTGTCTTGACCAGGACCACACCCCTAAATACATTGAAGCAACTGCCATGTGATTGGTTGATTAGATAATTGCATTAATGAGAAATTGAACAGGTGTTCCTAATAATCCGTATTTTTTTGAACAGATAAATGCTATAAAATAGAACTATATAAATTACTCCAGGTGTGGGTAATTCACACACATCTAAAGTGCAGAGTTATGGAAGAACCATTTCCTTTTCACATTCAATATCCAATCATTTTTTATACATGTATTTAGCAAACTAAACGTCTGTATGAAAACAGGGAATGGCGATAAAATAATATATAAATATTTTTTTTTATAAATATAGCCTTGCAGTATAAAGATATTTCTCAAAGCACACACACACAGGCCTATTGCAATCACTTGTACAAACTGAATAATAAAACAAGTTTAAATGGGTACATTTTCTATAAATATTAGTCTTCGTTTTCTTTTCTGACATAGCCTACTCCAGTTCTTGTTAAAACACGCAAATTCTGTGCATTTTGGGCACTTTTTTGTGAAACCCTATTTAGGCTATTTTGTCCATCAAAAGTGTGCTTTCCCTTTAATTGAGCGTGAGCAGTGCAGCAGATAGACTCGGCACCGAAACACACGCTTCACTGCTCGCGACGCTCCTGCTTGACGCTCACGCGCTGCTCCTGCTCCCGTTGTGAATGCACTCATTGATTAACATGCACGGCGAAAAAAAATACGCGCTTGCGGTCTGAACGGACGTAATTCACGAGGTTTCCTACATGTGTGTTCCGTGTGCACGTGTGATGCTGATGTTGCGCGATGTTAATCATGCGGCGCCCGAGTGCATTTGACCGGCATAAAATCGGTATTTGTCAGACTGACCGGCCGGTCGCCGGTCACGGCCGATCACGTGAAAATCGGCCAATTCCGGTCACCAGCCGATCAATCGGTGCATCTCTATTTAAAATGTAAATAAATTGCAATTAGATTTTCCCCTAAATCATGTGGTGAAGGCATCTGGACCAGCGAGTGGGATTCTCAGCCTCTCCTAAAGTGATGATCGACTGAGAGGGAAAGCCCTGTTTCATGGCCACATTAATCTGCCAACAGCCAGTGAAGTGTTTCCTCTCCTGCCTACACACACACACACACACACACACACACACACACACACACACACACACACACACACACACACACACACACACAAACACACAAACACACACACACACACACACAAACACACACACACACACAACACTGCATGTGTTTCTGTCATCTTCACAGGGTCTGATATTGTTCATCCCTTCCTCTTCTTCTTCCCTGACAGATGGAGAGTGAGATGAAGAGGAGAAAGTACTCCACCAGCAGCAACGACTCGGACACCACTGACAGTGAGTGATACACACAGATGGAGGAAAACACATGGCTTCTCCTCAGCCAGAGCTTTATTTACGCGTGGAGAAAGTTTGTGTCTGTTCATCAGTTGTTCAGCATGTGAATGTTTTACTGGGCTTCGGCTGCACTCGAGTGTGTCGTTTTTAGGGGTGTAACAATATATCGCAATACAAAAATGCAACAATATGTGTCGTTGATAGTTCACCCAAAATAAAAATTACTGTGTGAGGAAAAAAGTACTGAAAGAGTTTTAGTGTCAGACATTAAACCTCCATTAGGGCTTCTCGATTTTAATCGATTCTCATTTTTACGAAACGATATCGATTCTTAAATCCCAAGAATCGATTAGTCATCCTGTTTTCAGTTGATGAATGAATGGAACATTGTAGCGCATCCCATCCAATAAATCTCAATAATCTTTGTGCTTTGTTACTATTGATATGAAACAAAGTTTCAGATTTCAAATTACGTCCATTTTCTTACGAAATTCAAAAACATAAAAACCGTTTTCATTTGGCGCTGTGGCGTGAGATCGCTCTGGCTCAGCTCTAGAGAAGCACATGATCTTCTCTTCCGCCTTAATAACACCAGTTACAGCGCGAAATAAACATGAATGAGCATCTGAAAGTGTGTTAAAAGGTAGAGTACAACTTATCGAAGTCCGTATCATGTGACATGGAATCGCCCAATCAGTTTCAACCGTGGAAAGATGTTAGTAAACAATGTCATGTAACGTCACACTTAACTCAGAAAAAACATATCCAGTGACCATAAACTCGTTTGTCAGCTAGAAAAATCAACTCTAGAGAGAAGCATTCTGCTAAATATATGCACCATATTACATATTCATTATAATTTTTAATGTTCTTCAATATTTAATGCATGTTTGAATAAATCTGGAAAGTTTTTTATGACAGCCACCATTTAAATTTTTATATAATTTCATATAACTTTATTATTATAAAAATAAATAAGTGTAATTTAAGTGTTTGTATACAAATCAGTTCATTTTTACCTTCAATATTATAGTACGCTAATGAAGCCTATAGGCTACCACTGACTCCCATAGTTTACAGCATTAGTGAAGAGATTTGTTCTCCTTGAGAAAATTTGCCATGTATTGCACCTGATATCCAAAATAATCAATATTGAATTGAATTGAATCGTAATCGAAATCTAATTGAATACCCAGCCCTAATATATAATGTTGAATATAATGTATAATAACGCAATGTGGGAATATTAGTGGGTCCTGATAATGCCAAATGTCTGATGTTACCAGTAAAAAGTGGAATGCATTTTCATTTTTTATGGGAGGGGTGCAAATCACAAATGAGTGATTATGGGCTAGGTTGATGTGGGCCCTTAAGACCAACATACCATAAAAATGTCTTCATCCTCGGTGCCACGGTTCAGGTAGTTATTTAGGAAAAACTGCATTTTTTGGGTTGGGGGGGGCCCAGCGCGGGGGGGGAGTGGCCCCCGGGGACCAAACGAAATTTTTCCGTAAAAGTCTAGTGGGGCTACATGCCCACCAAATTTCATGTTCCCCGGTGTTTCGGTGTCCCTGGTATCGTTGACGAAAAATTCAGTAGATGACAAAAAAAAAAAAAAAAAAAACCTTTGACAATCCCTATATGACCGCTTTCGCTAACTACGCTAGCGGCGGTCATAATTATGTATTGGTATATAAAGACAGTTTAAACAAATTTGGAATGTTTTTTTTTTTAGAAAAATCCTACCTACCCTGCCTTTAAGGCTTTGCAAGCAAATGTTGCACAGGAATAATATGATATGCGTAATAATATTTGTTCTTTTGATAGTTTTTAAAAAACCCAGCCAACCTGAATATTATATTACAGTAGTTATAATAATGATTACTATAAGATTAGAATATTATAAAATAGTAATTAGGGCTGTAAATAATGTTTATTCTTGACAATTGATAGTTACTCGAATGGTGCAGATGCTGATATTTATATGAATGTAAATATTATATTGATGTAAATCAATGAGATCTTTATAATAGTGTAGCAGATACTGGCAGAAAATGCATATAAATATCAATATCTGCAAATAATGTCTTAGTAAGATGATTTTTGAATAGTTTAATGATCAAAGCTCTGTAGTTTTAAAACATAATGCAATGCAATACAATGATGATGAACAAATAAACCTTCCTCAAAAGCATGATGATCATATTTGATAAAAAATAATGTCTGGATAATCAAGTAAACCTGCTTCAGTCTGAAATATTACTAACAATATGAAAGTTATTCTTATGTTTCCTTGATAAAATCAGAGCAGATTTGACAGCAGAAACACACGAGCTGAAGGAGGACGATTGTACAATTACACTAAAAGACTTTTACTTGATAAAAGAGTCTAAACTCTCAGTCAGAGACAGAAGGACTGGAGGACTGGATACTTTTTCTTTTTAAATGGAACGATTAAATCTGTTGTTTTTTTTACTTTGACCTCAGTGGAAATGTTATCATCAGATGTTTATCAAGTATGCCAAAAGTTTATTGTAATTTATTTTTCACCTCATATTTCTGTCATTTGCTCACCCTCATATCATTGCAAAGCCAAAAAGAAAGTCATACAGGTTTGGAACAACATGAGGGCGAGTAAATGATGGTTGAATTCTCTGTGCGTTCAGGTGTGACACTTCAATCTCTTGCAGGTCATGTGACCACCTGGTCACGGTCTTCGAAGAACACAGGGACCAATAGCACATGGGTACGCCATGAGCAGAAGAAACCATCTGAGGTGAGAAACACTGTTTCACGCAAGTGTAAAGTCATCGTGAAAGTGAAGTTGCGTTCATCTTATCTTCCCTATTGTGTCGTATGTGCGGGTGAAACGCTTCTGGAACAAGAACTAATGTGGGCGGAGCTTGATTGTGTCTGTGGGGGAATTGATTGGATGGTTGTGGTTTGCTATTGGCTGATCTCATGTGAGTGACAGGTTATAGCCCCGCCCTCGTCATCAGAGAAGAGAAGAGATGCTGCAAGAGGAACTTATTCTGAATCAACATTATTAACACAATAATAAATCATTTAGAATAAACACTGCAATATTCTATAAAAAACAAACAAACAGGAGTTGTCCATTTTTATTACATTTCAACTTTAATCCAAATTAAGCCAAATGTAAAGATTTGTATATTAAAAAAACAATCAACAGATTAATCTACTGGGTGGACGGCAAGATTTTCAGTGAAGTAAAGTCATTTCATATAAATAATACTACAATTTATTTTGTTTAGCGCCTTTAAAATTTCATTTCTCAAAGCGCTTTACAACACAAGCAAGCACAACAATATAGAGACAGAGCGTATTTAGGCCACGCCCACACCGGGGGGGGAAACAATCCAACCGTCTCCGTTGACTTTGCATTGCGAGACGCTGCCTCCTCGTCATTTACAACATTGTCAAAACAAAACAATGTCTAAAAGCTGCTGTGTGACAAGGTGTACAGCAAACAAGCTAAATAACCCAGAAATAAAAAATGCATAAGCTGTCGACCCCAAAAAATGGTTGTTTCAGGACATAAAAGTGGATCAATTGAGACAGAGCGCAACTAGTTCTTGAACTACTCTGAGAACTACGCCCACTGGAACGGCGACAGTGCATACTGTCAAAATGCTACAGCTTAGCTTACATAAATATAATATATAAAACTGACATTTGGATATTTGACTTACCAGTGACAAAATGTTTAATGCACACGTAGACATACTGAGTGTCAGGATCCCACAATTTACCCATTCTTCCTGCTGATACTTCACGTATTATTGCCTGTATCCACTTTTGTCTCCTTAAAGGCTGGCTTTTACGGTTCGGAAGCTTATAAAAATGTATTTCTGGGTTATTTAGCTTGTTTGCTGTACACCTCGTCACACAGCAGCTTTTAGGCATTTTTCTGTCTTTTGTTATAAGTCATAAATGACAAGGAGGCAGCCTCTCGCAATGCAAAGTCAATGGAGACGGTTGGATTGTTTTCCCCCCCGGTGGGCGTGCTCTTCAGATTATGACGCGTTGGGCTCTGTCTCTATAACTTAAAACACAAAGTAGAGAGCAAAAAAAGATATAACACTGAATTAATAAACAACAAAATAAGTCAATTAAAAGCAATCCTGAAATAAAAAGTTTTAAGACTCGATTTAAAAATGACTAATGAGTATATGCATACAGCTTCGTGACGTTAATGTTGGTAATATCTAGGCTTGGGTATCGAGTATCGATTGGATCCGGGACTAGCTTTGCGATTTTCCCGGAATCGTTCAAAAGTTTAAATTTCGATTCCTAGTTTCGATTCACAGTCCGCCGACCGGAAGAAGAAACCGCTGTCTAAGTCATTTCTAGCCCTATTCTGAACTGAAGTAACTACCTAATCGATTTCAAACTGCCAAATGTTAACTCGCTGAACACTGACAGCTGTAGCCTACTTCCCCACATTAGTTAAACATTTGTAAACTGTAACGTACACACGGCATGGTAAATGCGTGTACTAGCACAGGTGTAAGCGTATATGGATTGTTATGCTAAACTGCGAACCGATACATTTTATGAGACGCTGTGTGAGTTGCCTTATTAACTCACACAGCGTCTCATAAAATTTATTCAGAGCAAACAACCCTGACGTTAAACCTTAAAAACTTACTTATATGATGTTTTCTTATTCTTCGGTATCTTGCAAGTTGCAACCATTTTCTCTCGTCCTCTGCTCTTCTTTTTTAAAACTGCGCGCGATGCCGGCGAACGTAAAAAAAAAAAAATTTATAAACACATTTACACATGAGTGTAAACAACCTTATTTAGCCTATTTTACCTGATAGCCCATTTTAGCTGTGAAAATAGCAATTGATGGAGAAGGTCAGACTATTTCCTTCAGAAAGACCGTTGGTTAGCTAGCTCATTTAAAATATCCTAAAAAATGTTGTTTAAAATAGATTTGATATTTATATTGTAGTTGAAAACAGCTCTGTGAGAAATTCATAGTAAAGTTCATAAAAAGTAAAAAGTTCATAAAATTAAAATTTATCTAAACTTTTTTGACCCTGCCTCTTAAAAGAATCGGAATCGAGAATCGTTAGGAAACGGAATCGAAACAAGGAATCGTAATCGTTCAAATTCAAACGATACCCAACCCTAGTAATATCCTAATGCCTAGTTGTCCACTTTCAGTAGTTTAGAGCTAAACAATCAAGCAGTTGAGAAAAGCTATATGGTATATAGGGCTGTCACTTTTGAGAAAAATCAAATTCGAACGGATATCAAATATCAAGCAATGTATTGTAAATGTAAAATGTTAAATTAAGTTAACGAACAACCTCGATACATCAGGAAACGCCACATAGTCGCTGAATTTCACTGCGCTTCATGAAGAGTTTTTCTTTTGCGTAAAAAAGCCGTTCGCTGGAGATGTGTTAAAAGATAGCGGAGTGCATTCATGATTAGGCTACCGGTATAATAATCCTCCTGGCGCCGGGTCTGAGTGAGTAATGTACTCTCTTACTTCTTTGATGAACATTAATGACACTTTAAGACCAGCCGCTGCTGACAGAGACGCGATCTGACACGCGTCCCATTTTCTCACAAATCCCTACGTTCATTTAAGACTTTATTTAAATAATTTAAGACTGCTCTTATGAGGACACTCGACAAAACGGACATTTGGCATAATTTGTGTGTTATGGTTTGTTCAAGCCTGAAAGAGAACTCGATACTAGGCTGCACGATATTGGAAAAAAATTACATTGCGATATTTGTTTTCCCAACGATATATATTGCGATATTGCGAGCCATCAATCCAGGCTAAAGTCAATAATTACCATTCCATGATATTAATAATTTCACTAATAAGCAAGCTTCATTACAAGTGACAAAAAGGTCACTTAATATTTTATTCCAAAATTAGAACATATTTCTGTCAGAATTCTATTGCAATCCAACGTGGCGGCGCTCTTAACAGATGTTTGTTTGTTCATTAGGCTATAATTCCTCAAAATAAGTAAAAAAAAAATCTCTCTCTCTCTCTCTCTCTCTCTCAATGTTTTCGGTGCTGATGCAGTGACGCATTCATGTAAACGGCACCTAAAAGCTGTCACAAAGAACCAGCAAAAGTAATGATTATGAATATGTAAAATATTGCAATGAGACATTTTAATTGTCTATTAATAAACAAGTGTTTTCTGTGTCGGCTGCAAAGATGAAGTTGACGATAGGTTGACTCGCGATCTTCGCAGTAGGCCTAGTGAACGCGCCGGAGAGAAATACACATTTGATACGGATTACATTGTTTTATTTTGTTTTGAATGGTTCTGTTTAAAAGTAGAGATTTCTGTAGATAATAGATAGGCTATATTTAATTTTTTTTTAGGTGTGTGAGGCGAGTAGGCTACCTTATACGCTGTGTTTCAGTTCATGGATGATAGCTTGCTCCAGTTCAGGCGCTGGCGCCTCCGTGTCGTGATTATCTATTGTCTGCTATATTTACTTTTTATTTATTAAATCTAGGAAATGAAACCCAGATTAAAATTAAGATACAATTAATACAAAACGAAATTCGCTTTAACGGTGCATTAAGCAAGATTCTGAGTTTTTGCAGAACTATGCCACCTCTGGCGGCAAGTGAAACTGCAGCCAGAGATGTGCACGCTCATGGACCACACACGCACGCTTGCACGAGCACGAGCTGTTCATAACCAAAGGAGCATCAGCCGCAAATCTTTTGTTTACAATCTTAATGTCTTCAGAGGTAATAAAGTTATAAATCTGCAAGTCATTTTAAATATGTGAAAGGAAAGGCAATTGAGTAAATTACACACTTATGTGTGAGGGAAAAACGGGGGTAGTAGAAAACTTCGTTTTTTATTTCCATCTATCTCCATGTTGAACTGTGTTATGTGTTTACTGTATCCACTTATGATTGTATTATTATGGAAACACGTTCATGAACAATATAAGTTGTTACTTTGTAAAAGCTCAAAGCACAGTCGGTCAAAAAAGTACACTCAATTGTCTCAAGGTAATAAACAATTAAATGGCACTATGACGTTACCATAAAAGCCAAACAGGCTAATCCGCCGAAGATTTGCGGGGGTTTAGCCTGTTTTATTGATCTGCTAAGTAGCATATTCCAATAGCAATACATCCTAATTAAGCAGTAATTTGCTCAAAATTTGTGTCTAATTATCTAACTTATATATCAGCATTTTATATCACACTCAAGATATTTGAACTGTTTTAATCGAATAGCAAATCATTCCCTATGTTTACTCTCGTCTTATTCCGACGCCTGTCTGAGTCCAATTTTGCCCTTTTGGTTGCACTAGAGACAAGTTTTCTTTTTTTTTATCTTGCGTGGAGTTTGCGTTGGTGTTTGAAATGAACTACAAGCAGGTCTCTTACAATCCATCTTCTACGGAGAATGCCGGCGAATACACAAACCTGCCAGACATAGCTATGTGAGCGTGCCGTGAACGCGCATGACGTCACGCCCAGTCTAAAATTCCGGCCCGAATCCCTCTTATTTATTTTACTTTACAGGATTATAGAGACAATCTCAGTGATCAGAGAAGGGCTCATTCAGCCCATCAGGCAATTGTTTAAGCATGTATGGGTTAGAAAACGGGTATTTTTAACATGAAAAGTTGCTTAATGCACCTTTAAAGAAAGGCTTTGTGCTTTCTGTTTGAGGTCTCTGTGAAAGTTTTAAAGCAGTCTTTTAGTGCCGCTTTCAGAGCGTTCGCGTCCGTTACGGAGAACTGTCACGTAACATTGTTTTTTCCTCATAAATGCGAACACGAAAAATAAAAGACAAAAGACTTTTTAAAAAAGACAAACATCCACAACTTTTTAACAATCCAGGCAAAGTACCTCTTTTTGGTCAACATCCTCCTTTTTGTAGCCGGAATAGTCTCAAATAGCTGATTTTGACTTTCTTTTTGGTACGAAATCATTCTCTTAATACACCATGGGTGCTACTACCCTTCACATCGCATGTTCCGGCGATGTGACTATCGCTCATGCGCACATCACGATGTCGATGTTAAAACAGAATATCCTTCAGCCCTACTCGATACTGACACGCGTCTTTTCTGTGGGTCGTGTGTGTGTGTGTAATAGGCAGGAATTACAGCGTCTTGTCTTGTCGTTATCTTCCATTTTCAAAACAAGCTGGCTATTGGCTATTATTATTCGCTTGATTTGGTCATGGGCCTACGCTACAATACGTTTAGAGCGGCCGCTACTGGATGAGATGGCAAACAATAAAATAAAAAGCAAACGGTCTAATCATAGACTGTAAAAAATGCGCAAAACATGGCACTTTAAAAACCGGATAGTTTATTTATAGTTCGATTTCGGATATTTCACGTCATGTTTGAATGCATATTCGAATATCGAATTAAAAGTGACAACCCTAATGGTATATATTGTTTGATTTATGTGAGAGTATTGTACATTTGATGTATTTGTAGGTTTTTTTTAATGTGTGATTTAATGTTAATAATATTCATCTTGTTTATTCATGTGTAATATTCATCTGTCCTAACATCAAGTTCTTCAGATCTGTTGTGTTCGTTTGTGAAAGGCCTGGAAGATTGTTAGTGAAGTTTATCTTTAAGTGCTTTTGTAATTGCTTAGAAAATGGCAAAGTATTTAATTCTTGCTTCAAATGTCAGAAGAAAACATCCGTGATGAATGTTGCCAATGTCGTCGTGTTCTCTCAGGTGTTTCGGACCGATTTCATCACAGCCATGAAGTTGCCTGATTCCGCCCAGCTGAGCCCGGAGGAGTTCTGCTTCCTGTCGGACCCCTGGAGGCAGGAGTGGGAGAAGGGTGTGCAGGTGCCCGCCAGCCTAGAGGCCATTCCCCAGCCCGTGGTCAGGTGAGGTCCCGCCAGACCAGAAATACTGCTTTTCTTACTTAGTATTTTTGTCTTGTTTCCAGTCCAAATATCAAAAAATTCTTAAATCAAGATGCATTTACTAAAGTAGTAAAATACCATAAGATATTATGTCCTGTTTTCTGGGGAAATAAATCACAATTAAAGGGATATTTCACCGCTGGAAAGATGAATGTGTATTTAAATTGTGTCATTTATGTAGAAATGTGAAATTATTTTAGAAGTTGGTGCCTTCTAGACTGAGAAAAGCCTGAAAATGTATTTTTGGCTCATGTGGATGAAAGACTACAACTCCCAGAATGCACTTGCTTCGCTGCCCTAACGAGGACACTCCCAAGCCACGCCTACCGGTTACAGAGGGCAGTGTCGGAAGAAATGATACAACTAGGCTACTAGTCGACTCGAAACTGAAAAGACGGTGTTTTATGGTGAGATCCCCCTATGGGCGGGTTGAAGACATGCGGAACGAGCTCCTCCTACTGGCTGTAGTCTCTCGCCTCAGGACACAAGAGCCTCTGATGAGCTAAATGACGATTTTTGCGTCATCTGAGGTTTTTTTCCAGACACACAATACAGAAATCTCTGGTCTCAGGGGGACATGAGGGAGAGAAGGACGGTCATCCGAGAATACTACCGGGTTTCTACTGATACAAAGCGTAATGCTAATCGGTGAAGGATCCCTTTAAGTGAGTTGATGCTTAAAAAAAGCTAAATTAACTGCCAATGGGGTCAGAAATATAATCATAATTCAAACAGAAACTAGATTATTTTTCTAACCCCATTGGCAGATAATTTAGCTTTTTTTACGCATCAACTCACTTAATTTTTATTTATTTCCCCAGAAAACAAGACATAATATCTTATGGCCTTTTACTACTTTAGTAAATGCATCTTGATTTAAGATTTTTTTTATATTTGGACTGGAAACGACAAAAATACTAAGTAAGCAAAGCATTTTTTGCAGTGTGGGCGATATTTCGAATATTAGCGATGATATCGCAATCATTTTGACGACGATATAAAATTAAAAAATATCGTGAATATCGAATATTTCAAATGCCTTCTCTTGCAGTGTGCTATATGCCAGAAATAGTAAAAATTGGGAAGAAACATCAGCGATCACGTTTCACATAGCCAAAGATATGATACCTGTCGGTACCGTGGAAAACCTGCTAAAGGCAATCGATCCTCCATACAATTTGCCTTGCCGTAAATACTTTTCCCAGGATGCGCTCCCGAAACCGCATTTTAAAGCTGGCAAACAGCTGTCACAGAAGCTTTCTCAGATAACGCACTTCGTAACCACTTCCGATCTAAGGACGAGCCAAACCTGCGAAAAACTTATCCCAGTTTAATTATTTTACCCAGTTGCACAGTGTAAAATGTGAATTGCACGCATGTAAAAAGTTGACAAGAATGCACTTTCTGTACTTGTTTTGCACTACTTCAGTTACATTTACATGTGTTGATAGTGTACATAAAAAGCAGTAAGTGATCACATGGTCTAGATTTTGAATTTAAATGCTTAAATTTGCACTAAACATTTTGTATTTACTTTGTAACACTTTGTAATAGCTGTTCTATCTAAATAGTTTTTGTTGTTTTTTAATGGGGGCAAAAGAAAATCATGTTTTTTATTATTTAAAAGTAAATGCAAACATATCGAGATATATATCGAATATCGTAATTTTTTCAATGACATTTTTTTCATGATTTGACAGCGTTACACGCCACAGTTGATTTTACACGCATTTGGCGAGTGTTCATTTCAAACCCTGAATATGCATATATACTCTGACGAGAGCTGGGTGATATATATATAAAAAAAAGAGACATGAAACACTCCACTTCTAGTCACTACATCTACATATTGTTCATCAAAAACACCAGACGCTCATCTCTATCTGCAGCGAGTGCTGAGCACTTTCTGTTGCCTGTGTTTCAGCTGATGTAACACACACTCTCACACACACACACACACTTTGGTCAAGTGTGTCGTTGCATGACTTTTGCCACTAACTGAGAGTGTTTTCATCACCAGGGAACCCATTTTTCAAATTACCAACTGATCCGCACCGCGCTGTACTGGATAAGCTAACAGAAACACACGCGTTAAGGCCCTTTCACACCGGACGCGTAACGAAAAAGCGAATAGTTCGCGTCAAAACCATTCACACGCGAATTTGCGACGTCTGTGACGTTCAGACCTTCAACATTCCAAAACTTTCGGACACTTCATCATCATCATCATCATCATCATCATCCAGTGAAGACGAGCTTTTCATTTTCTTTAAAAGACAGAAAAGAAGGTTTTGGGTGCACCCAATCTGCATTATGCTAATGTCCACTTTTAGTTTCCTTTTCCTCTCTCCTCTTTCCCACATAGGTGTCCCTGAGGTTTGTCCACAGTTTTTTTGCGTCTTCAACTAAACACAGTGCGTTTTGTAACATCAATACACATTACATGTAACACACTAGTAACAAGTTACAATCATTCGACTAGAAACTGTAGATATCACACAAAGAATGTATAGTAATACTAAAAGCAGCCCTAAATAGTCTCACTACATTTTTGTTACATGTTCAGAGTAAACACGGTCTCTGTCTCTATCTTTGACGATAATAGTGTTAGCTTTCTATCCCAAATGTAGTTTAGCCTGCTAGCCTACATAGCACAGGACTATACAACGACTAAAACTATCACACAACACACTCACAGTCGAGATAACCGAGTTGGTTGGCAATGCTACATTGTCTTTCAAATCGTTGTCCTTGTAGTCTGTGATTGGCTGAAGCCTTTTCTGTCGCCGCAAAAGTTTTAAAAAAAATCGACATCGAAGCGAAAAAAATAAAAGTTGTTTTTCCGCCGCAGCACATTCGCGTTCGGTGTGGAAGCACTCATTACACACACAGCTGATCAAAAATAAAACCATCGCGCGAATTATTCGTGCGTCAAAATCATAAATGTCTCTGCCTAACGAGATCTGTTAAGGCGAGACACGGCAGGCAAAAACATCGGGGGTTTTTTACTGGTCAATTTTGAGATTTTTGGATATTTGTCTTCAATAACATGTCTTCTTTCAGACTTGTGGTGAAAAAAAGTCCGAAATACACATTTAGGTCTTTATTTTACTACACTTTGTCTGTTCGCGTAGTAGATTTCTCATAAATTCAACAAAAGTTGTCGTTCTTAATCCTCCCGCTGCTCCGCGATCTCTGTCTGCTCCCTGTCATCACACACACCGCTGGAAAGCTCTCTCTCTCCTGTACAATGCTGTCGGATCCAAATATGGTCATTTCCTTTTTATCAGCAACCAATCGTGAAAGTAAAAGGGCTGAATGCGCAATCTCATTAGCTGATGATAAATCTTTAAAGCCTGTTTTCTCGAAATGACTTTTCTCTCATTCTCCAAGTCCGAAATCTCCACTTCAGTCGCACCGATATACACCAAACTCTCCAGTCCTGTACCTAGTTATATTATGAAGACATTTACAGAGGGATTTGTAGATATATTATTCCTAGCCTGATTTATATAACATTTTATTCCAAAAAACATGGCGAAAATAATTTTTTTAAGGCTATTGACAGTATATTCTGATTTACAGGATAACAAAAGTAGATATCCATAAATCTCTCTGTAATTTTTTTTCCCCATCTAATTTGTGAACACAATGAAAAAATAATTTTTAACCTGGCTTTATCCAATACTCAGATTTCGTTTTTTAAAATATATGCAAATTAGCGCATATTTAATTAGATATTGCCTAATTTGCATTTTTTTTCTCATCTTAATGTAGGTAATCAACTGGGAAAGTTTCAGGGTGATATCTGCTAGTTAAAATTTTTACCCTATTCATCTGTAGTGTCTCGCCTTAAGTGAGCAACTCAAGAAAAATAACGGAGTATGATGCACATATCACAATGATTTCCTGTTGTGCAGTAAACCCTGTCCTCTGAGCTTAACCTGAACCTGAAACTTTGAAGACTTGATGCATGCAGGATGAGTTGTGTGGGCATTGAAGTGTGTGTTTTCCCCCCAGGGAGCTTCCGGAGGTCAGTCGAATCCCATTCTTTTCACCGATCCAAGCCCGGGGCCAGTCAGAGTTTGGCTTCGGAGAGTCAAATGGTCTCGCTGAGCCCCTGAGCCGCTACGATCTGGATGATCTGGATGTGGCCTGGCTTGAACTGGTTAATACTGAATTCAGAGAGCTAGGTAATATTTATTGACCATCTAAAGCATTTTTCTTTAATGATGCAAGTTTGTTATTTTAAAACAAGACTTGGAATTCTTAGTGGAATTAGTCGAGTCACATGTATTTCTATTAGGGGTGAAACGATTCCCTCGTTTAATCAGTGCATCGATTACAAATCCTGACAATCTTGAAACATGCATTTTTGAATCGTGAATCATTTGTTCTGGTCAATAATTGATTTAAAATGATAAATGAATCACAATTCGATTCAATGCTTTAAAATATATAAGCATTCAATTATTACATGTGCGTATGAAAGTATAATTTCTACATTTCTACAGCTCAGACTTGCTCTGAAATGGTTAACTCCTGAGCAGTCGAAGTAAAACCCAGCTTATTCAAGGACACGCATTTATGGCATGGATAAAGAAAGGAGCTAAAACATAATGTGTCATAAAGTGTCTGAAATGTATTCGACAGTTCTGCTGAATGAGTAAAGAAATGTAACTTAATGCAGTGTTATGAACCGGGCTTGTCTTACTGTTCAGCGAAGAAAGGTTAGTTTAGGATTAGTTGAGAAGGTGCATGATATTCTAGGTTAGTCTGTCCATGTTTAATGTGTCTGAATAACTGTAGCCTTTACATTAACGGTTCAACACTATCCTTTACATTAACGGTTCAACACTAGCCTTTACATTAACGGTTCAACACTATCCTTTACATTAACGGTTCAACACTATCCTACGCAACAGTTAACATCAACTAACAATACTTTTAAGCCTTTTTTAAATCTTGGCTTATGCAAGTTTATACATATGACAATTTTAATAGGCTATTCAAATAAAGTAATGCAGCATTATTAAGAACTAGCATGATCAAACAAAAGGGATTTACGATAACGATAACTTTAAAAAGTAACATATATCGGCCGATACTGATATAGTGAGCGATATATTGTGCATCCCTATTTCACAATCTGACTAAAATACATTTAAATAATCCAATTTTACATTTTTTTATTTAAAAAATAAGAAACATTTAAATAATCCTATGAATTCACTTAAAAATGCAGGATCGAATCACATTGAGTCTCATTGTCTTGAATTGAATCCTTCCGAATTTGCAAAAATAGATATTTTACTCTATTGTGTTTGTGCTGTGATATGTTGTAGATGTTTGTAGGAGATCATATTTTAGCTGCTGGCAATAGTAAAGCATAGACATTTCAAAATAAGAGTCCTGGTGTATTCAGGCTTGTTTATAATGAAACAATAATTTTTTTTACATTTACACATTCAAATGATTTTAAACGCGGAAGAAGAGGCGAAAATCAGGACTCGCACGTTATCTGTGCACACATACAATCCATGGCTCAAAAACCGTAAATGATCCGAACCGTGAGTTTTGTGATCCGTTGCACAACTACTACTGTCTCTGTTATGTGTATATACTGTGGTAAACGAGTCATGTGAATAATACAATGCTTAGTAATACAATGGTGCTGAGTTTTGTGATCCGTTGCAGCACTAGAGTCCCGATTCTCTTCTCTTCTTCACCTGTGTGTGTGTGTGTGTGTGTGTGTCCTGTGTTCACCTCTCCTCTTCTCTTCTTCACCTGTGTGTGTGTGTGTGTGTGTCCTGTGTTCTCCTCTCCTCTTCTTCACCTGTGTGTGTGTGTGTGTGTGTGTGTGTGTGTGTCCTGTGTTCACCTCTCCTCTTCTCTTCTTCACCTGTGTGTGTGTGTGTGTGTGTGTGTGTGTGTCCTGTGTTCTCCTCTCCTCTTCTTCACCTGTGTGTGTGTGTGTGTGTGTGTGTCCTGTGTTCACCTCTCCTCTTCTCTTCTTCACCTGTGTGTGTGTGTGTGTCCTGTGTTCTCCTCACATCTCCTCTTCTTCACCTGTGTGTGTGTGTGTGTGTGTGTGTGTCCTGTGTTCTCCTCTTCTCTTCTTCACCTGTGTGTGTGTGTGTGTGTGTGTGTGTGTGTGTGTGTCCTGTGTTCTCCTCTCCTCTTCTTCACCTGTGTGTGTGTGTGTGTGTCCTGTGTTCACCTCTCCTCTTCTCTTCTTCACCTGTGTGTGTGTGTGTGTCCTGTGTTCTCCTCTCCTCTTCTTCACCTGTGTGTGTGTGTGTCCTGTGTTCACCTCTCCTCTCCTCTTCTTCACCTGTGTGTGTGTGTGTGTCCTGTGTTCTCCTCTCCTCTTCTTCACCTGTGTGTGTGTGTGTCCTGTGTTCACCTCTCCTCTCCTCTTCTTCACCTGTGTGTGTGTGTGTGTCCTGTGTTCTCCTCTCCTCTTCTTCACCTGTGTGTGTGTGTGTGTGTGTGTCCTGTGTTCACCTCTCCTCTTCTTCACCTGTGTGTGTGTGTCCTGTGTTCACCTCTCCTCTTCTTCACCTGTGTGTGTGTGTCCTGTGTTCACCTCTCCTCTTCTTCACCTGTGTGTGTGTGTGTGTGTGTGTGTGTCCTGTGTTCACCTCTCCTCTTCTTCACCTGTGTGTGTGTGTCCTGTGTTCACCTCTCCTCTTCTTCACCTGTGTGTGTGTGTCCTGTGTTCACCTCTCCTCTTCTTCACCTGTGTGTGTGTGTGTGTGTGTGTGTCCTGTGTTCACCTCTCCTCTTCTTCACCTGTGTGTGTGTGTGTGTGTGTGTGTCCTGTGTTCACCTCTCCTCTTCTTCACCTGTGTGTGTGTGTCCTGTGTTCACCTCTCCTCTTCTTCACCTGTGTGTGTGTGTCCTGTGTTCACCTCTCCTCTTCTTCACCTGTGTGTGTGTGTGTGTGTGTGTGTGTGTGTCCTGTGTTCACCTCTCCTCTTCTCTTCTTCACCTGTGTGTGTGTGTGTGTCCTGTGTTCTCCTCTCCTCTTCTTCACCTGTGTGTGTGTGTGTGTGTCCTGTGTTCACCTCTCCTCTTCTTCACCTGTGTGTGTGTGTCCTGTGTTCACCTCTCCTCTTCTTCACCTGTATGTGTGTGTGTGTCCTGTGTTCACCTCTCCTCTTCTTCACCTGTGTGTGTGTCCTCAGCGCTGCCGGAGCTGGACGAGCTCACCATGGAGCAGGTTGTGCTGGAGCTGGAGAGCCGGTGTCAGCAGAACATGCAGCGGGCCATCGAGACGGAGGAGGGCCTGGGCATCGAGTACGACGAGGACGTGGTCTGTGACGTGTGCCGCTCGCCCGAGGGGGAGGACAGCAACGAGATGGTTTTCTGTGACAAGTGCAACGTTTGTGTGCACCAGGTATTCCATCAAACAAATTACCCACATTGCATAGAGACAGAGCGCATTTAGGCCACGCCCACACCGGGGGGGAGACAATCCAACCGTCTCCATTGACTTTGCATTGCGAGAAGCTGCTGTGTCCAGCAAACAAGCTAAACAACCCAGAAACAAGTTTTTATAAGTTGTCGACCTCAAAAAACTAGTGTTTAAGGACACAAAAGTGGATACAGGCACTTGAGAGAGAGCGCAGCGTGTCATATTACTCTGAGAACTAACTTACGCCCACTGGAGGCGACCGGATAGCTTAGCTTACAGAAATATAATATATAAAACTTGACATTTGGATATTTGACTTACCAGTGACTAAATGTTTACTGCACACATAGTGTATTTTTAGTGCACACTGAGTGTCAGGATCCCACAATTTGCCCATTTATTCCAGCCTGAATCCACTTTTGTGTTCTTAAACGCTCATTTTTTGGGGTCGACAGCTTATAAAAATGTATTTCTGTTTTTTTTAGCTTGTTTACACCTTGTCACACAGTCGCTTTTAGACATTGTTTATGACGCGTGTCGTCTATAGTAGACTCTGTCTCTATTGAGTCTACTGCCAATGCTTGAGCGCTGGAATTAAAGTCACCATAAAATCAAGATCGACAATTCTTTTCTTTTTTTTTTGCAGGATGTTGCAGTGTTTAGCATACAAGTTTTATTTAATTTTGTTTTTTTGAGCATACAAGATTTATCCGTGCACATCTTTATTATTTGAAAAAAAATGTAATCAAAAGTGTTAACCAGAGTCCTGCACGGGTCCGATTGTGTAAATCCGCACCCACCCGTACCCGCAGTGCTTAAAGCCGCATCCGACCCGTTTTCCGACAGCAGCACTAATTAAAATCCGCACCCGACCCGCTTAACATAGAACCGACACCCGACCCGCACCCGAAATAAAATCAGTTTAGACTATCACATTATAGACACACTTACAAACATGTTTATTGCCAGGTAATACAGAAGTTATTACACGACAATTAACACAAGGACAACTTCAGCCGAAGCTGTCAGAAGAACATGCTAACGTTACCACAAAACTAAGTACCCGTATAACATTTTACCAATCGAACAGAGTCGCGGCTACAACACTATATGCCACGCAACTTCGTCTAGCCTACATCTGACAATGTTGGGTTCAAACACACCACACCACACCAGTGGTGTAGTCTACGTGATACGCAGGTATACGCCGTATACCCACTAGAAAAGGCCAAGGATTTGCGTATACCCACTTAAAAAAAGCGTGAGGATACGTATCAACTTCGTTTTGTGTCAGAACTTTCACTTTCATTCATAAATTCACCCCGTCTGTGTTTGCGAAGCGACGGATCGAATCGCGGAATCCAGTCACAAATGGAACTTGCTATATAAAGCAGAACGTCACGGAATTAGGCTATTTTTGAATGAATAAATCAAAAGTAGCTGCTGTACAATGAATCAAATCTCGATATGGACTAGTGTCTATGAATATTAAAGCTAAAAGAGACTGCAATTGTTCTACGCGTCTCTGGGAATGAGCGCTCAGTTTGCTCCACTACACATACACACACACACACACACACACACACACACACACACACACACACACACACACACAGAAGCACGCGTGACTCACGCTCGTGGTGTTTTCAGCGTTTCACTGTATTGAGACATGATGTAGGCTACACATGTGCACTTCATCGCAGAGCTGCTATGAGAGTCACTTGATGAGAATTTCACCATTTCATTTGATAAAACTATCGTCATTCATTCGTTTCATATACACACAGAAACTGTTATGTCTTTACGACAACCTGTCAAAATAAAAGTTCTGTATAACTTGAAGAAATTATAACAGAAATATATTACTATTGCACAGAGTATACTTCAGGCCTAATAATAATAATAATAGTTTATTAAAACACACAGAAACTCAAATGTCTACAACCCACCAAAATAAAAGTTCGGTCTAACTCAAATTAATTAGAAAGGAATTGCACAGTAAAATGTATTTTAAAATAAAAAATTTTTCAAAAACACCATTTCTAAAAGTAAATTTGTATTTGTGCCTATAATGTTTTTTTTTTATTATTGTTGATAATTGTCAACTGATAAAACCTGTGCTTCAGGGACCATATAATCATATAACAAATAAATAAGTTGATAACACTTAGTATTTCATAATGCTCTCAATTACATGTCGATGCATACTGTATGCATTAGTGAGTGTGGTGGTGCTTATGGGGTGACGCTCTGGGCTGGGTGAGTGTATGCGGCGGGGGGGGGGGGTGTTATATTAGAGTATACTCACTACAAAAAACTAGACTACACCACTGCACCACACGTACTTATCAGTGTTAAATTAGAAAGATACTGTTCGATAGAACTGCTTTGTTACCACAGTTATCTGTGCTTCCTCAGCGATGAAGTCCCACATGTGCGGCTATCCAACACGAACATGCAGCAAAGCCTTTCACAATATTGTTTTCTTCAGATAACTCCAAATTTCTCCCACACACTGGACTTGATTTTTGATGACGTATTGTCGACAACTTTACCATCTCCACTAGCTATTCTTTTCTTCAACTCCTCAGCATCCATCTCGACGACTGCAAGCAGATCGCGCGCGCGGTTATGAGGAATTGTTTAAAGTGAAAGTAGGTATAGAGACTCCTGGGAGGGCGTGGCCACAAATAAACTGATGTGGATTTTAAATTATTTTATCAACTTGAAATACAGGCATATATTTGTAGATGTGTTCCTAAAAATATGTATATATTTTTACGTTTGCACGTGATTGTTTTAAACCCGTGTTTAGACCCGTGTCCGACCCGACCCGCACCCGTATCCGACACAGTTGGATATTGTTACCCGAACCCGTGGAGGACTCTGGTGTTAACCTCCCTATTGTGTGCATGCATGCAGTGAAACACCACTTGACACCAGGGGTCGGATTTAGGGCTGTGACGGTATGGGATTTTTTCTTACCGCGGTGAAGAAGCAACAAATCTCGCGGTTTGGCGGTTAACCGGCGTTAAAATCACCGCGGCCGCGTCACACACTGCAGACGCGATCAAGAACGCATGTAGCTTGTAAATGACAATGGAAATGAATAATCATAAAGCAGTATTCTTTATTAACAAATAAACAAATTAACATTTATATTAAATTTTAAATATTAATAATTAACTATTAATTAGGTAGCCTTAAGGCCGGCGACACACTGGCTGCGTGGTGTGAGTGTGGCGTTTCTGTTGCGTGTCAGCTGCGTGGCTTTTTCTATGTCTTTGCACACCAGAAACAGCGCTGCTGCTGCTAGGTGACATATAAGCCTCATTGGTGATATATTCGACATATGGGGGAGAGTGTTGTGGAAGGCCTATACTTAATGTTAAACATAAATATATAGCAGCAAAGACAGCGTCGGCAGTATTGACGACAGAATATTTCGTTCTGTATTGACAGGTGCAATATTTGAAAATCGATAATATTTTTTTAAATTACATTTATATCTGCATTTATGTCAAAACCTTAACTTTCAAACATCAAAATGTAATTTATTAATATGTATTCATGTCAAAATGACATACAAACATCTTTTCCTATTCTATTTTGCCAGGAAACGCTTCCAACAGGCTTGCGTGTCGCGTGAAAAATAGGCGTCGGTTCTATTTCTAGCATGCACGCTTTTTCCGCGTGGCTCGTGCCGCAACTGAGACGCGCGTCTCACGCAGGCAGTGTGCAAGCTCTAACCTGTTAACATGGGAGCCGAAATAAAAACGGACACGCCACGCAGCCAGTGTGTCGCCGACCTAAGGTAGGTGTGCTGCACTTAAGTCCAGCAAACGCCACAGGATGGTTAATTTTTCTAAGATGTGGTCTTAAGTTAGTGGTATTTCCTCGCGAGACGGATACTTTTGTGCAACAAATACGGCATATTGCCTCGTCCAAATTCACCGGCTTCCCCTTAATTGTCACCTGCCTCAAACGCGACACAGAGAAACTAGATTTGTGGCTATTTTTTTAATAATGTCATTCGGCTAGCGCCGTCAACTGTTATTGCCTATACCACATAAGAGAGATCGCTACTTGCAATTAAAATCTAACTCCAACTGTTTACGTTATGCTTGTCTTTTATGCCTGTGTTTGTTTGTATTTAATTGAACATTATCTGTAAACATCACAAGTACTGAAACCTAGCAGTTAATTAATAATAATCAGACACACACAAAAAATTAATCCCCCATATGTTTAACGGACTGTCCCTCCCTTGCGCAGGAAGTGTTTTTTTTTTTCTCCAGAAGCACTTGAACATGGGACTCGGAGAATACAGTAAATTATAAGCAAATATTAATGTGTTTATCGTCACACCCCTAGTCGGATTCACGAAACATTGCTTTTTTTTCTTCTTATTTTCTAACTTAAGAGTAAAGTTAAGAATGTTTTGTATTCTCAAAAACATTTCTTAAGAATTTTTTTTTTTTTAAAGGGTTAGTAAATTCTGTCATCATTCACTCACCCTCAAGTTGTTCCAAACCTGCATAAAGTTCTCTTGATTTTGTAGATATTTTATGTCTTGCCATGCTCAATAAATATATACTTAAATTTTATTTATTTTTTTACTTAAACCTTTTCATTAATTTTAACATCTAAAGCACTATATGGGACTGCACCAGCGTATCTGTGCGATCTTATTAGTTCATACACATGTTTTAATAACAAAGTTTGGGAGGAGCACGTTCACATAATTAACACGAGTGGAGAAATTGATCGTTCAGGAGTGTGTGTCCCGTACACCGCTGTAACTCGCTGCTTCACTATCACAGTACGACACATCGTTGAAGAATCCACTAGCTAGTCTCGACTGTTTCCCGAAACCGTACTGTCGCAAATTGGTCGTTCAACCACGTTGGTTAATGATGTCACGCATGTGGTGGAGTCTAATGAATCTGTTTGAGATTGAATTAATGCGAGATGTTTTGCTATAAATCACGGACTGGCATCTGAGGACTATTGCTCATCTTTCTCAGTTATTTTGCTTTATTTCCAGATTCACTCATAGACTCGTTCTCACACACTAGAGCTCGTTCACACACACACACACACTCTTCAACAACTACACTTTAAATCTCTTGACGAACTAAAAGACGTAAATGACATTTGCATATATTCTAAATTAAAGACACAGGTTGCACTGAATGTCAGCTTGATTATTTTTCTCAAGATCAGGATTTATTGAGTCCACATGTCATGAACACTAGAAACTCTTCTTCTAACCACAGGTCGAGATCTGTCGTTACACACACACACACACACACAACTCTGCGATGCTGTTTGCGAATGTTCGTTGGAATGATGGTTTCGGGAAACACAGACTCGTTGAACTATGATGATAACGATTGAACGTGTGACCATAGTTGGCTAACGCTGCTTTCAGGAAATGCACCCCTGATTTGTGCACATTATTGGTTGTGTTGAGAGAAGTACTGTTTTCTCCTCCTGCAGGCGTGTTACGGGATCCTGAAGGTGCCGCAGGGGAACTGGCTGTGCCGGACCTGTGCTCTGGGAGTGCAGGCCAAATGTTTGCTCTGTCCCAGAAGAGGAGGAGCTCTCAAACCCACTCGCAGTGGAACTAAGTGGGTCCACGTCAGCTGTGCCTTATGGATCCCTGAGGTATCAAATTAAGCTAGTCTGGGGATAGTGGGTATAAGTACGGGTGTAACAATGGATCGATGCATCGGTCAAACGTCTAACGATACGATGCATCGATGCCACATGTGAAATATTGATATGCGGTACCTTTATTTTGACACTCTCCTCATCCTTACGTTACGTCCGTCTACACATTTCTGCCAAAGCATGCATTTTCGTTTACTCACCATAGTGTCTGCCAGTGTGTCTTTGAATGAACTTTAATTTAGTACGTAACCTGTATTTTTATAATAGTTATTATTACTTAATCAAAGCAGCCCATCTGCAGTTTGATTGACAGTTATCTGTTTTTGCAAATTAACTCTTCTGTTGTAAATGTCCTAAATGGGAGAGGGTGTGCAATTTTCAAAGAGTTTAATTAAACGTTCATATTATATAATTTGGTTGCATGTGTGAGTTAATAAAAATGTAACTGGTTGTGTAAACTTGGCACATAATATCTAAATAGTAGATATCGATATAGCCCTGAATCGAATCGTATCGAAGAATTTTTTCCGGCAAATATCGTATCGCTGACTGAGAGAATCGATACCATATTTTATCGTGATGAACTGTCTGATTTACACCCCTAGTTGTAAGTGGTGTTTAATTTTAGGGATGGTTTCGACCAGGGGTGTGAACCGACACTGGTCTCACGGTTCGGTTCGATTACGATTATCATGTCATCGATTCAGTTCAATTCGATATCACGATGCACTGAATCCTCAAGTAAATTTTACTTCAAAAGCGATGTGTGTGTGTGTGTGTGTGTGTGCTCGCCTGTTCGGGAAGTCGCAGTGACAGAAACAGTGACATTCCAGTTTAAGTTTCAAGGGAGTAAAGCTTGTTTATGCCATTAAGAAAAGGAAAATCTGTCAAATAAATTTTGTTTTAAAGAAATGTTCATTTAAAAGCAGCGCTAATTAATCAGTGTATTATGTTACCATTAAAGATGCGCGCATCAACCGTCGCCGAATCCGCTGTTGAAGGTGATTATCATCCATTTATAATCACGCGTAGCACAGAATAATTGTAATTTGACCATCGGGTGCGGATACTTAAATCAGAGAAAGTTATTGGGGCGGGTGGATGATCCGCTGGAGCTCATCCGCGCATCTCTAAAGCAGTCAGACTCTGCAGGCGTTAACAGCTCGGGGTGAAAACGGCTAACGTGGTTTATCAAGTTAGTGGTATTACCTCCTGCATATTCTATTTGTGCGTGACATGAGCGCACACAGCGTGTGTCTTCTGCAGGTCGTGCTTACCAGGTTGTTCATCAAAGCCGAAATGTGCCCAGATGTAGGCTTTAAAGTTGTTGGATTATTTTTAATCACTCGCACTCGCGTCTCACCTCCCTCTGCCATTGTATGCTACTGCGACAAAGCACGTACGCGACAAATGACGTCAGAAAAGCGTCAGTACATTATAATCGGTTATGGTCTATTACTGAACCGATACCGAATCGTCCTTGTCTGCATCGCGATGCATCATAGAAACGATTCATTTCCACACCCCTAGTTTCGACTGAATCCTAGATGAGAGTATCATCCGAAACCCCAATTTTTGCCTCACTTTTTTTTAAAGTTTGATGTGTAAAGTCAGCAAATTCAATGGTGATTATGTACTTTATTGATTTGTTGTAGCCCTAGTTGAGTTGAAATTCACTTTTGATTGAATTTTGCCTCACAAATGATTGTCCTACAGAAGATGCAGTGAAGTAGTAAAAGCAGAAAGGAAATCATAAACATGTCACCTTTCACAATCAGCTCACTCTTGTCAAGTGCTACAGAACATGTGCACACGTATTCATCTGGAAGACGACAAAGGAGAATTGTGATTAGCACGCAATAATGGATGAAGTCTAATTGAAATATTTCCTCTTTGTCTTGTCATGTGATTGAAAGGAAAGCTTTTTGAGCTGGAAATTGTTTGGTCAGGTTTGGGGGCAAGATGTTTCTGTAAAGGCGTAACAGATTTAGCGCTCTTATTTTACATGCAAAAGGCTTCTGAATATCCAGAGGAGGACAAAAGAAGGTTTGACAAGAAGATAAGGACTCAAAGAGGGATTTTTGAAAAGCCTGGCCAAAATGGGTGTTCCAATAAAATGTACAGAAATTGAAGAGCGAGGGAGTAACAATAGCCGAATGATGAGGATGTAGAAAGCCACAAAAGTGAGTGAAAAGGCTCATTGAAACTGCTGTGCGGCGGCTGATGAATGAACACGAGTTTCCACGTCTTCCAGACGCAGTGAATTTGATTATATTCCCCATTCCTGCTAATTTCATCTGTAACATGTTTGAGAGGATTGGGGGAAATACTGTTGTGTTACAATGCAAAGCTTAATTCCTTGATAGTAGTGTCGGGTATCGCTTGAATTTTAACGATTCCGATTTCGATTCTGCGTATCGATTCCTATTTTCGATTCCTATAAGGTTAGACGTAAGGTTAAACCTTAGATATCATTCACATTTAGTCTTATTGCAAAACATTTAATTGTAGCTGAATTTCATTAACTAAGATCAACAGGCTAAAGAACACTTACACATTGAACATTTGCCTGTGGTTTAAAAATACCATAGAAAAATAACTAGCCTAACTAATATAGATTTCAAGCATTATTAAAGTAAATACTTTAAAAAAATCACAACAAATGGAAACAACTGAACAAAGATACGATTGAAATAAACAGTGTTTTATAATTTTCAGGTATTCAGGTACAGAAACTAATCAAATGTAAAATAACACTGCACTTTATAAATAAAATACATTACCATTATAGTTACAAAAGTTACTCAATCAAGAACGAGTGAATTTTCTCTCTGTCTTTTGTTGTTTGATTAGTGTTATTATAGAGACGGCAGCAGGAATATTAGGCTGCGTTCACACCAAACGCGAATAGAGCGTCTGGCGCAAGTGATTTCAATGTTAAGTCATTAAAGACGCGTTTACGCGCGTCTGGAGGTCGCCTCATTCGCGCGTCCAGTTCGCACGAATTGAGCGTCTGGCGCGTTACGCGCAAATTATTTTATTTGGTGCTTTTTGTGCATTCACGCGTTTGACGCGAATTCGCGTCTGACGCCCGAGTTGAAAAATCTGAACTTTGGCGTCTGTTCACGCCGCGTTAACCAATCAGGAGCCTGCTTGCTGTCACGTGGTGAAGTGACGCGATAAACTCCCGCCCGGAGTCACTCATTCAAAATGGAGTATAGCAATAGCAATATAGCAGAATATAATATTCAATATAGCAGTTAACTGAGTATCACTAGAAAGTGAGTATATACTAGTGAGTATCAGAAAGAGCACCAACAGTGGTATCTGTACCACAGTTTAAAAAACACTGATAGTTCCCTTTCAAGGGAACTCCCGTTGCGTCGAGAAAATGACGCTGTGGGAACGCTTTGCGTGATGACGTCTTGAAGCACATGTAAAATCAGTCCAATGGTGTGGCGGAACGTCAGAGGCGGGTGACGTCACGTACCAGGAAGCTATAAAAGCCGGCCCGAAACAGAAAACGAAAGCTTTCTGAGTCTTCAGTTGCGCTCTGTGTTGAAATCTGTCCTTGTTATTTGGTGTTGTCTGTCTCTATATATATATATTGATTCAGTTATGGCGAGCAAGCAGCAGTATCGAGTGTGTGTCCATCCCTGCCCGCGTTATTTAACGGGAGGTGACACACACACTCTTTGTGTTGTTTGTTTGGGAGAGGAGCATGCCCAGTCAGCACTCGAGGGTGGTGACTGTGAGCATTGCTGTGCGCTTCCATTGCGTACGCTCCGATCCCGTTTGGCTCGGTTCAATCCCGACCACGTTCCCCAGGGCTCGGGTCCCGCCGCGGCTGAGGCTCGGCGGCGATCTCAGACCTGGGGTTCGCAAATGGATCTGTCAGTGGATGTTGAGACGGGCTCTGCCTTATCTCAGCATCAATCTGACAGATCCAGTGCCTCTCATCAGGGTGCGGAAGCACGCGCTGCGGTTTCTTCCCCCCTGATAGAGGCACCAATGCTGCAATTGTCCAGCTCTGAGGAGTTGGATGTTGTGAGTGTTGAAGCTGAGTCTGAGGATTCGCCACCTCAGTCTCACGCGTTTGAGGAACTGCTCGATGTTATTACTAGAGCAGTTGACAGACTTTCCATTGAGTGGCCAGAGGATAGGCAGGACGTTCGCTCAAAAAGCAAGCTTGACGAACGCTTCCTGCCATCTCGTGCGCAGCCCCAGCGCAGGAGTCTTCCGTTTTTCCCCGATCTCCACACCGAGGTGTCGAGATCGTGGGAAAAACCAGTGTCGTACAGAGTATTTTCACCACACACATCCCACTACTCTTCCATTTATAAATATAAAGAGCATGGTTATGGGGAGATGCCGAAGGTGGAAGAGACGCTTGCGAGCTATCTCTCTCCAGCAACGGCATCTTCCCTGAAGACTCCTACACTTCCATCTAAGCCAGTAAAAATAACATCTTCCCTGGTTCATAAATCGTATGCAGCCGCTGGTCAGGCAGCAGCGTGTCTGCATACGATGTCTATTATGCAAGCCTATCAGGCTGAACTGCTGGGTGATTTAGAGGAGGGCGGGGGTATTGGTCCCGACACTGTGGCTGAACTACGCAGAGCCACAGATTTGTCTCTCAGGGCCACCAAGGAGACCGCCAGATCAATTGGGCGGTCTATGGCAGCCCTGGTGGCCACTGAGAGGCATCTGTGGCTCAATCTGAGCGACATTAAAGATAAAGAAAAAAATGTTCTCTTAGATGCTCCGGTCTCCACGGTTGGTCTATTTGGCGATGCAGTTAATAGTGCAGTAGCAAAATCACAGGAAGCTGCCAAACAAGCAGCTGCTCTCCAAAGACTTCTCCCCCGCCGTTCTTTCTATGAGGCTGCTGAGCGGGAGCAGCCTCACTCCTCTAAAAAGAGCGCTGAGCACCGTGCCACTCAGAAACAGAGCGTTTCCTCCCGTGCTCCCCCACAAAAACCTCGGGGACACGGAGGGCGCGCTCAAACCCAGCAGTCTTCGAGGGGTAGAACGGATCTGCGGACCGTTCTTACCGCCAAGAAGGCTGCTGGGAAAAAGTCCTGACGTCCGAGGACCCAGGACAAATGAGGGTAGTCCCCCCCGAAGCAGAGCGGTTAACACCTCTTTTTACGGTGCCCGTCTCTCTTCGGTACCCTCAGGGGACCGTTCTGCCAACCCTGCCGCCTCTGGTGTTACAGGGCGCAGCGGTCTCCGGCGAGCACATATCTCAAGGTCCACCCGGAAACGTAGTGGCCTCGGGATGCCCGCCCCCTCTGAGGAGGGTGCTAGAGCAGTCTGTTCGGTCGTTCCCTGCCGGTTCGCCGTTACAGGGCGTCGAACAGGCTACTCAACAGCAACAAAATCCAGAAACCAGTCTCGAGAGGCTGGTACCTCTAGTAGAATCTTTGACAGCGTGGAAGCTACTGTCAAATGTTTCTCGTTGGGTCCTGCAGACCGTGGAAAAAGGGTATCAGATACAATTCAAGAAACGTCCACCTCGGTTTATGGGGGTCCTGCCCACAGTGGTGGGCCCCGAGCAGGTTCTGGTTATGGAACAGGAAGTAAACACTCTGTTAGAGAAAGGGGCCATAGAATATGTACCTCCCTCCAGCAGGGAAACCGGGTTTTACAGCCGGTACTTCATAGTTCCAAAAAAGGACGGGGGATTGCGTCCCATTTTAGATCTTCGAGTTCTGAACGAGTCAGTCATGCAGCTCAAGTTCAAAATGTTAACATTGAGGCAGATCGTGCCACAGATCAGGTCCGAGGACTGGTTTGTCACGATAGACCTCAAGGACGCATATTTCCATATATCCATCCGTCCGTGTCATTGGAAGTTCCTGAGGTTTGCTTTCGGGGGCAAAGCATACCAATATCGAGTTCTTCCATTCGGCCTAGCTTTATCACCCCGCACTTTCACCAAATGCATGGATGCAGCTCTGGCGCCACTGCGCCTCCAGGGTATTCGCATTATGAACTACATCGACGATTGGTTGATTTTAGCTCATTCGCATCAGATGGCGGTTCAACATCGAGATGTTGTTCTCGCCCACATGAAAGAGTTGGGGTTACGGCTGAACGCCAAGAAGAGTGTGCTTTCTCCACTACAGAGGACCACTTTTCTAGGCGTGGTTTGGGATTCTGTGTCGATGCAGGCGCGCCTGTCACCGCCACGGATAGATTCCATCCTTGCAGCTGTGAAAAGTGTAAAGCTAGGTCAGCTACTCACTGTCAAACAGTTCCAGAGACTGTTGGGTCTCATGGCAGCAGCTTCCAACGTGATACCTTTTGGACTGCTACACATGAGGCCCCTGCAGTGGTGGCTCAGGACCAGGGGGTTTTCCCCGAGGGGCAACCCATTTCGCACAATCAAGGTCACGCGGCGATGCCTACGTGCCTTGGTTATGTGGAAGAAGCCTTGGTTCCTGTCCCAGGGCCCAGTGTTGGGAGCTCCTTGTCGTCGCAAATTGCTAACGACGGATGCTTCCCTCACGGGCTGGGGAGCGATCCTGGAGGGTCGCTCGGCTCAAGGTCTGTGGGAAGACCATCATCGTTCCTGGCATATCAATCGCCTAGAGATGTTAGCTGTCTTCCGGGCTCTGAGGAGCTTTATCACAGATCTCAGGGGGCACCATGTGCTAGTACATACGGACAACACATCGGTAGTCGCCTATATCAACCACCAAGGGGGTTTGCGCTCGCGCCCGTTATCCAACTTGGCACGCCATATCCTCTTGTGGTCCCAGGGGAAGTTACTGTCACTCAGGGCAGCTTACATCCCCGGGGTACAGAATATAGGAGCAGACACTCTGTCGAGGCAGGGGCCGAGGCCCGGGGAATGGAGGCTCCACCCCGAGGTGGTGGAGCTGATATGGAGGGAGTTTGGCCAAGCACAAGTGGATCTGTTTGCGTCTCGAGAGACGTCTCACTGTCCACTTTGGTTCTCCCTCACGCATCCAGCTCCTCTGGGACTGGATGCTATGGTACAGACGTGGCCGAGGCTACGTCTGTACGCCTTTCCCCCAGTTGCTCTGCTCCCGGGAGTTCTGGAAAGAGTTCGCAGGGACCGGGTCCATCTACTTCTTATAGCCCCGCGCTGGCCGGGCAGAGTATGGTTTCCCGATCTTGTGTCCCTCCTCGACGGGCATCCTCTGGAGTTACCCGTCAGGAGGGACCTTCTGTCCCAGGCAGAGGGCTCGATATTTCACCCTCGGCCAGAACTGTGGAACCTGTGGGCTTGGCCTCTGAGGGGGCCCAGCTCATAGAGTCAGGTCTCTCAACCGAGGTTGTTGAGACCATTCTACAGTCCAGAGCTCCCTCCACGAGGAAACTTTATGCCCTGAAGTGGAGAGTTTTCACTTCCTGGTGTAGTGACCGTCGGTTGGACCCAGTCCACTGCCCAATTGGTACAGTGCTGGAGTTCCTGCAGGACCGGTTCACTGCAGGTCTGACCCCGTCCACTTTAAAGGTTTATGTGGCGGCCATAGGTGCTTACCACATTCCTTTGGGTGGAATGTCTGTGGGGAAAGACCCTCTGGTATCTCGTTTCCTTCGTGGCACTTGGAGGCTGAGGCCTGCAGTTCGCTCTAGGGTGCCACCTTGGGATTTGTCCTTTGTGCTACAAGGCTTATCCCAGGCCCCCTTTGAGCCTATTGAGGAGGTTCCTGAGAAGTTTCTTACTCTGAAAGCTCTGTTCCTTCTGGCTATTTCTTCTCTTAAGAGAATAGGGGATCTTCAAGCATTGTCGGTGGCTCCGTCATGCTTAGAGTTTGCTCCGGGTATGGTTAAAGCGTTCCTTCATCCGAGACCGGGTTATATCCCCAAGGTCCCCACTAATGTGGCTAGACCTATTGTTCTGCAGGCCTTCTGTCCTCCTCCCTTTCAAAATGCTGACCAGGAGGCTAATAATTTGCTTTGCCCTGTGCGGGCGTTAGACGCTTACGTCCACAGAGCTGCCCTGTGGCGTAAAAGTGATCAATTATTTGTGTGCTTTGGGTCCCCTAACAAAGGGGGCCCGGTGTCTAAGCAAAGGATGAGCAAGTGGGTGGTCGAGGCTATCTCACTTGCTTATGAGGCGGCTGGGCAGCCTTCTCCTTTGGCTGTCCGGTCGCACTCGACGAGGAGTATGGCGGCCTCTAAGGCCCTTATTTCAGGAGTTTCTTTACAGGACGTCTGTGATGCGGCAGGCTGGTCCTCACCGCACACTTTCGTCAGGTTTTACTCTCTGGATCTAGACTCTGCTCCAGGGTCTCATGTTTTGTCTTCCTAGTGCTGCTCTACGGATTTCACACAGGACAGACATTTGTAGCTATGGAGGCGTTGGTATAGACGTTCCCACAGCGTCATTTTCTCGACGCAACGGGAGTTCCCTTGAAAGGGAACGCCTCGGTTACGACTGTAACCTCGGTTCCCTGAAGAGGGAACGAGCGTTGCGTCGCCCTGCCATATCTCCTTCATGCCTGTCAGCTCGACTTCAGACTTTTACGAAGCTTTCGTTTTCTGTTTCGGGCCGGCTTTTATAGCTTCCTGGTACGTGACGTCACCCGCCTCTGACGTTCCGCCACACCATTGGACTGATTTTACATGTGCTTCAAGACGTCATCACGCAAAGCGTTCCCACAGCGTCATTTTCTCGACGCAACGCTCGTTCCCTCTTCAGGGAACCGAGGTTACAGTCGTAACCGAGGCGTTTTTCAATATTTAATATACTGTATTTAAAATTTCATATACATTTTCTAACCGAAGACAGATGGAGGCTTTTTAGTCCAAAGGCTTACACATTTCAAAAAAAATATTGATAAAATATCATGTTTATGTCACATTTCTTTAGAGAGAGTGAGCATTTCTGTTAATTTTCAATAAAATTATGTGATCGAAAGATGTTTGAGTGATCGATCCTGTCTCGCTATGTTGTTATCCATTCAGCCAGAGCAACAGGGGGAGCTCACGAGCAGACAACAGGAGTAATGAGTTATACGGAGTGCATGTTATTCATGACATTTATGCAGATGCATGACATGCGTAATATGATTACGTATTGTTTTCTGACTTGTTTCCATGTCCACACAGGTGAGCATCGGCTGCCCTGAGAAGATGGAGCCCATTACAAAAGTATCACACATCCCAGCCAGTCGATGGGCCTTGTACTGTAGCCTGTGCCAGGAACACACAGGCACATGTATACAGGTGAGAGACGAGGCAGAAGAACCTTTCACCTGCTTGAATGCTTTTAAAGAACTAAGAGGATTGGCAAGTCAAGTCCAGTCAAATTTATTTCTATAGCGCTTTTCAGAATACACATTAGGCTATTTCAAAGCAGCCTTACAGAAAATCATGTTAATGTTTGTAATATCTTAAAGTCCCCCTGTAGTCAATAATTGTATCCCTTAAAACTCATCTTTGATCAACAAAATGACATATTTAAACTTTTTTCTAAATTTCTTCTTGCTTTTAAATAGCTTGAATGTAATGCGACACCCCTGCCTCATTTAGTATGCGTGGTTCTATGAATATGCAAATGAGCCCCGCCTCCACTCACGTACTCAGCTCAGAGATCCACTGGTTGACGATCACACGTTGATCTGATTGGTAACAAGGTAGTTTGTGACGTCAGAAACACCAGCAATTTCAAACCGTGTTTTTGAAATTATGACATTCAATCTTGTGTTCATATTTACGGTCATGTTCTTGTGATAAACATCGGCACATCTCCTTTGACGTAGGAGCTAGCGATGACGTGTAATGGTGTAGTAGTGGTGTCCCATTTCTTAACCCAGAAACAGATCAGTCTGATTCATAAACTTTTAAAACATTTTCACGAATAATGGCTGAAATCTGGTCACTCAACTTCAGAAGAATTAGGGAGTACCGCAGTGTAGCAAGTTGTACTGTAATGATGTTTGGTCCTTGAATCTTTCCTTTTGCCTTCCTGTTTTGGAAGGACACGAGGGTGAGTAAATGATGACAGAATGTGAAGCGTTTTTGAGGTGAAACACATGCCGTTCTGTTTCCACAGTGCTCCATGCCATCCTGCGCCGTGGCCTTCCATGTGACCTGTGCGTTTGACAATGGACTAGAGATGCGCACCACTCTGGCAGAGAACGACGAGGTGCGCTTCAAATCTTTCTGTCTGGAGCACAGCTCACACTCAAACATGGGCGCGAGTGCAGAACCGCGCTTGGATCTTCCCGGGATGCTTTCGGACCGTCTGAAGCAGGAACAAGCCGAACGGGAGAAAGCCAGCCATCGCAAGCAGAAGCTGCAAGAGCTTGAAGATGAGTTCTACAGATTAGTGGATCCCAAGGATGTTGCAGAAAGCCTTTCGCTGCCAGATGCTCACGTGGACTTCCTCTTCCAGTACTGGAAACTGCGACGAAAGGCCAACTTAAACCAGCCGCTGGTGGTCCTCAAGAGGGACGAGGTGGACAATCTGGCCCAGCAGGAGCAGGACGTTCTGTATCGACGACTCAATCTCTTCACTCACTTGCGTCAGGATCTGGAGAGGGTGAGTGTAGCATCTCTCAGTAATCTATAATGATCGTTTCAAACAGGTTTCCTGAACATCAGGCATTATTTAGGGATGAGTCACGATTTTCGAATATTCGATTAGTTGATTGATTTAATGATAGAATATCAAATAGGTTGTGCGATTATTGTCTAAAAAAAATCCCCATGTTTTTGGTGCTGATGCATTGGTGGCGCGTTCATGTAGCAGTTGCTCATTATCATTTAAAGAGACATGCACCGAAACGGGTCGCTGTGAACAGAGCTGTTTTTTAGGAGGTAAAAAGGGTGTTGTTTTACACAACCATTGGGGAATTTTAACCAAAGTATATTATAAACTTTACATGAACACCCTAAAGAATCATCCCAACTTGTGGAAAATGGGCATCCGATAACCTCTTTAACCCTCTGAGGTCTAAGGTGTTTTTGGGGCCCTGGAGGTGTTCTGACATGCTCTGACATTTGTTTTTTTTTCAGTTATTTATAAACATGTTAATGGCAAAAGTGTAAATTCACTCTATATAACACAAACAGGGCTAGCATAATATCTGATCAACATGCTTGTAAATCTTTGTATTTTTAAGAGAATAATGTTTATGCATGGTTATTTTAAAAAAATTTCAGCAACTTTCTTTTTTTAAGAACACAAAACACATTCTAAATATGTGCCCACAAGACTCTTGACTAATATATGTTGTCGTTTCTAGTTCTGGCTTCAAAATGATGTGAAATTCATCCTGCCTGATCGTTCTCTTAAAACAATACATTGATTTAAACATTGTAAAACAGTTTTTTTTGTCAGAAGAGGTTTATGCGTGGGAGGGGTAATCGCTCATCAATATTAATGAGATTCAGACCAGGGGTGTGACATAGACACTCCCCCAATGACTAATGGGCCATCAAGAGAGGCAGCCTGAACAAAGAGGAGATTCAAAGGTTTTGTTTTTCACTGTTTTATTGTAATTCCTCTATGAGGAGGAACTAAATGTTTTAAATTTGCAATGTTTTAAACTCAGCTGTGGTCCAGGTTCCCGTGCAGGCAGGAATCTCAGAGTCTGTGGAACCATATCAATGTCAGTCTCTGTTTTCCATGACAGAGTAGACTGCTTGTTGCTTGTCTGAATGTTTGTCTTGGTCCTCTTTGCAACAGGTGTCTGATGATCACCATCACCTTTATAGCTGTAAAACAAACAAACAACTGTGAGCATGTTTATTACACAAAATATAACAACTGCATTTCAATCATTATAAGTAACATTGGCCAGATGCAAAGCCATACAGACACATAATGTTTGTATGGACTATGTAAAACCAGAATATGTAAACAGAATTATACTAATATCTGAAAGAAAGGGAATAAGTGTACTTACTTTTCAGTTGTTCTCAAAACTGAACGACACCTGTCGCGTGCCCTCCCAGTGCGAGTTGCAGTGAGAGGTGAGAGTGAGCAACCTACATCATTCCTTTCAAAAAAAGTTGAAAACTATTATTATCATATAGAGTACTATTCCAGCACATGCACAACTGATGGGCATTAGCATGCTGATAAGATAACACAAAGAAAAAATATGTAACATTATCAACCAACCTCCAAAAATAAATAAACTCATACAGGCTCATATTGTAATAAGTATATAAACAAAATTGCACAAACATTGGTAAATATGTACTTACTCTTTCTGACGTTCAACTGTGTTGCTGCGCGCCCTCCGAGTTGCAGATGAAGGAGATGCAGCATTCCTGTTTTAAAAAAAGTTGAAAACTATTATAACATAAATATTTCAAAGTATATTACCATTAGTCTATATGAATAACTGATGCAAATAATTGTAGACACGTGCTGTAGGCATATGTGTGTCAATGGGCCATTACGGAGATAGCACAACGCAAACATTAACACATTTGCAATTCATCAGCTGGGCATATTTACACATTTCAGCACATACACACATTTGCAATAGATATTTGCAAGCACTCTTCATTTAAATATAAATTACTCTGGATGGAAAGTATGGAAATGGTCCAACAAGTAAAATCTGTAGCCTACATTTATTTAAAATAGCTTGTCAACTAATTTCTCTGTACTGTAGGCTAATTGGCCTACGTGTTGTAGCCTAGTCATTAAAATTAAATAAAACAATTTAGTTCATATTTAGGTGTAAATAAAATCATTATTTTTATTTTATTTCATTTATGTTGATTATATGAAAAGTGAAAAGCATGAGTAAGATCATGCGCAATCGCGAAACAAATGGAGTGGGCAGAGAAGATTTTGACCATTTCATTAAGTTTATTTTTTGTATAAAGCCTTTCTTTAAAGTGAATTTCGTTTTGTATTAATTGTATCTTAATTTTAATAGTTGTTTCATCAACCAAATGCCTGTATTTAAAACATAAGAATTAAAAATAGCAGGAACTGGAGGCCTCATAAATGAACCCAAACTCATAAGCTTTGCCTAAAATACCAGAGAAATATATAGAAAGCTCGAAATGTGTTATTTTAAACAAAACTATTAAAAACGAAAGAAAACAGACTGCATGAAGCCTCTCTCCTACTTTATAAAGCATAGCCTAGACCATTTAAATATAATTACTCTGAATGACAAGTATGGAAATGGTCCAACCAGTAAAATATGTAGCCTACGTTTATACAAAATAGCTTGTCAACTAATGCAAGTAAATTTAAAAAGACTTACTCATCCGAAATATCCACGGCTGGATCAAGTCGCTCTTCAAAAATACAAACGTTCGTTGTCAGAGTCCTGTTCTTCTTCTGAGGAAAAAGTGAACTCTTGATCGCTATCCAGGACGAGCTGAAGGGCTGTGTGTCATCTTCCAACGGCGCAGGAAAGTGAGTGAATGAAACTTGCTGGTTTTAAAGCATTTCAGGGGGCTTTTTACCTTATTTTGCATAGATCACCTCAGCACATTATCTTATGAATAGCGCGCTCTGCGAGTGGGTGTGAACTCATTTCAGGGGGCGTTTACCTTATTTTGCATATCACCTCAGCACATTATCTTATGAATAGCGCGCTCTGCGAGAGGGCGTGAACTAATTACAGATAATTAGATGAGACGGGAGAAACTGTACTTCTCTTTAGTTTCATACAGATTACATTGCAGGAGAATATTTGTTTTGAATGTGAACTGTTTTATTTTAAAGTAGAAATTTAAAGCTTTCTTTAGACGCATGTTTCATGGTTGTGTGATAAGTATTCGCTGAGTTTTCCAGACTTGTTTCAGAAAGATTTTTGCGGAGACAGAGTGAGCTGAAAGCGCACCCTGTTTATTTTATTTATTTAAAAATAAAAACAAGGTTTTGATGTTAATGTGAGTGTACACAAAAAAAAGAAGACCCTCTATAGTTTATAATCATGTATTTATTTTATTTATATGACCATAAATGACGGATTTTTTTAAGTTTATGTTGCTGCTATGTGAAAAAAATCCAGCAAAACGCGTGGGCGCGTTTCTCGACCTCAGAGGGTTAATGAGCTAGTGTTTTCTGTGTCAGTGTCGGCTGCAAAGATGAAGTTGACGATGCTGACTCGCCATCTTCGCAGTAGTGAACGCGCCTATAGATGCACATTTCATACAGATTACATTAAGCAGAGAGATATTCCTTTCTTCAGAAAGAATATTAACATATTAAAGAATTTGAACCAGGGATGTTTCTGAAATTTGTTTGATTTGACATGGAATGACGCTACTGTGTTTGCAGGAATATTCACTAGCTTATTCATACTGTATCGTCATCATGAAAACCTCTTTGTCTGGGTCAATGTTTAACAAGACTGTTCAGCTTTAACCCTGATAAAAACTTTCTAGTAATCCTGAAGACCTTGATTAGCTTGTTCAGGTGTGTTTGATTATGGCTGAGCTAAACAGTGGCCCTCCAGTACCAAAGTTGCCCAACCCTTTTCACCAGTAAAGGTGCTCAGCAAATGAACATATTATTGATTATGAAGGTTAGTCACTGATTAGGTTAATGAGTCGTTGGCAGAACCGTGGTGGCAACACTTACTTCCTCAGAGGACTTTCCCACCTATACTATGAAAAATGAAGGTTTTACAGAAACATGCTAACTCCTAACCATAGCTATTTCAGTGACTGACTGGTGTATTTTCTTTCAGGTCAGAAACTTGTGCTACATGGTCACACGCAGAGAGAGGATCAAACACTCTTTATGCAACCTGCAGGAGAAGATCTTTTCCTTGCAGATTCAGCTCTTAGAGAAGGACCTGGTTGGAGGTATGGAAACTCTTCACAACAATCTCTTATGTTTTTCTTTTAATATTTTGATCTATCGGTTTTAATTGATAGCACAATATCTAAGCTGGAAACGAGAAGATTGTGAGAGCTTTAAGCGGTGTTTGGGGGTCAAGTTCATTTACGGCTAAAGTAGGGTTCAAAGTGACCCTTCAAAAATGTATTATTTTTCCTTTTTATACAAATGGTCAGTGAAAGAAGGTGCTGAAACTACGGCTGGGCGATAAAGATATATAACGATATCGAGATTGCGATGATTTATGTTGATAACGATGATAAGCTTCTGGGCTTTTTTACTCTAAATGGATTAACCTACCAGTCTATCACACATCAGAAATAAATGTGACAACATCCAGTCAGTCTCCATAGAGCCGACGAGGGAAACAAACTTGCGTTACCCTCCAAAGCTGAGGAAATTGTTGAAAAAAGAAAAGGTAAGAATGCATTACACAACGTGATTTTGCGGAAACATGAGATGAAGATCATTGGAACAAGCTCTCAAGCTCTTTTAACGTGTTTTTATAATGCCGTGTCATGCATGCGACGCTGCGAAAGACGCGAAACACATCCATATAGCACGTTTACATAGAAAACCAGTGGAAAAATAGCGCAGAGGAATGCAAAAACGCGTTATGTGTGATCCGGCCCAGACAGTCTGCAAACAAAATGCAGACAGACGGTTGGGAAACACAACAAACAAAGGTACTATCTCAGTGACAGCACCAAGAGTACGAGAATGCGGTCACATGTGTAGCATAGTGACTGGTTTACAAAGTTTACATTTTGCCAGGGTTCCCATGGGGCATTAAAAATGTAAAATCTTGAAAGTCTCGAATTAGAATCCCATGATTTTGACGCCATTAAAAAGTCCTAAATATATGCTTTTAGGCCGCATTTACACTGCATGGCTCAAGTGACCCAATTCCGGATATTTTTTTTTTCCTCCCATGTGACACAGATCAGATATGACCCACGAACATGTAAGCAGGAAAAGCACATGGATTCCGATATTCTCTGATCGGTTTCAGGCCTTAATTATACGCGGAAATAGAAGAAGTCTTGAAGAATTTGTACTATATTGATATAAAGATTAAAACATTGTATTAAAAATGTTTCTATGAATTCCATGTCAATGAATTAAATTGAAATTGATTTCTTGATATCATAATGTTGTGTTTTGTTAGTTTCTCCAAGTGTAGTGTAAATGCAGATATCAGATATGGGTCACTTTTAAAAGAAAAGCGGGGCGTCAAAGAAAAATCTGATATAGTCAAAAAATCAGAATTGGGCATGAAGAACTGCAGTGTAAAATGCGGCCCTAAGCTGTGTGGCACCAAGTCTTGGGTAATACCCAGTTTGCAACTTGACTGTGTTACACATGTCTTTTTATTATGTAGTATGTCACAGTGTGCACCTCACCAGAGATGAGTCGCCTGGGAGACGAGAGCGGGCAAATTCGAGCAAAGTGGGAAAATGCAAATTTAACTCTCAGTCGCTTGAAGATGACCAGTTTCGGAGATGGTTGGAAACAACTAATGACAGCAGTGCTTTTTTATTTATTTTTAGATTACTTTTCCATCATCCGGTTAATATTTGCAACATGGTGTGTGTGCTACGTCAAAAAGGCTCTGTGATGTAAACAACCCAATACTGATGAAAAGCACATGGTGGAACGAGTGAATGAAAACGCACATTCGGTCTCTGACAGTAGATGGCGCTGAAGGAACAGCAGAAGTGCAGCCTTTACCCCAGTAACCCCATGAACAACGCAGCTGCGCTACTTTCTGTTTCTGAACACTATTTAAATGTTTCAGACAGCCATTCAGTCATTTGACGTGTCACTTTACATACAATTATGCATAGATTTTATGCATAGATCTTCTTTCTGAAATGCATCACAAATATGAACCGAAACCCAGCGAATACAGACACGAGAAATGCTTGAAATATCATAGTCAAATCGACGACAAATATTATCAGTTTATGTAATCCGTATGAACCCAACTAGAGATACAGTTTCTCAAGTCTCTGCTCATTATTATTAATGTGGCCACACCCACTCATTCATGCGGTAATCGTCCACGTGAGCCACGGCGCACCTGTAAACGCCCCGTCACCTCAGTAAACAAAGCATCAAGCTTCATCAGATCTCCTCTGCTTTTCACCGAGTTTGGAAGAAGACGCGCTGTGAGGAATAAGCCTTGAATTTACCACAGAAGAAGAAGAGTGCGATGCGACGCGCGGCTTGATTCAGCGGAGGATATCTTTTCTGACGAGTAAGTGATTCATTTTCACATTAGTTATAGCGTGTTATTTTTACATAAACTTTTACACATTTTATTATGTGGGTATTTCCCTTTTCCTTCTTATTATATCGCCAGATTGAAAAGTGTGAAATCGAGTGAAACTTTGAAATATAAAAATATAAGCAACCTTTCATTTGCATCTAATGACATATAAAGCGGGGTTTTTTGCTCTATAATTAAAAACATAATACGATATAAAATTAATTTGTTTACACTGTAATATGATGAATGTTAAAGTCTAAGAAAAGTGTTTTCTGTGAAATACTGTTTGCAAATATCACGTTTATAACTTGATGATGATAATAATTTAATTTCTAAAATATAAAATGACTTGTACTGTATGTATGATAATAAATACAAAGCATGCGTGCCTCTATGACTACAAAAATCATGTTTTTGTTATAAATGGGTAAAATTAATAGTGATACTAATGCAATAATATAGTTTCTCCTAATATCAGCATGCTCCTCACACGCCTTTTCTTTCTTTTTCTTTTTTTTTTAATACAGGGACCAGATAGACACTACTGATGAGTCCTGCGGACTCAAACTTTCACACGACTCTCTTCCAATTGTTTTTCTATGACATCGCTGTACCAACATCAGCAAGTTTTTCAACTAAATTGAACTAGTATTTTACATGAACATGGTGAATCACTGACTACTGACGGTGGGGCCGTTTTTTTTCTTCCGTGCGAAAGAAGCAGCAGACACGTTGGAAATACCAGGTATGGTTTACTTGTATCTTCAGTCAAACAGGAACTGTTTCCAGGAAAGGTGTTTGACAGTTCATACGTCTGTGTTTTAGATTAGTGTGTTAAATAATGTGTCTTTGACCTTCATTGTGTATTGATTATGTTGTGTTGAAATAAACTACAAACAAGGGGGAAAAAAAACCATTCTTTTAATCTTCTCACCTTCTTTCTTTGGTTCCTCACGGTCACATTTACCTTGATTGGACCATTAGGGGAGGGTTTTTGTCTTCCCAGTTGTGAATCACATCGATTCATGGCCATCGACACTCCCTCGCAACACAAAAATTGTCTTAAAAAATATTGTTAAATCTCTAGGCTACAAGATCCAGCTCTCAAAAGTCTTGTTCGGTATAGCCCCTTTCACACGGCACGTTGATACCGGGAAATTGCCGTAAAATTGTTGGAGTGTCTTCTGTGTGAACGCAAACACGTCCCGGGATTGATCCCGGGATGGGGACCTATAGTAACATTGCCGGGATCAGTCCCGGAACGCACCCTGTGTGAACAAAAGCCAGGACCAATGCCGTAAGGGGTGTGTCGCAGTAATGACGCACGTTAGGGCTGTCAAAAAAATAATTCAAATTTCAATTAATGTAATAAATAAATAAAACACATTCGAATGCAAAGGCCGTGCATTCGAATTTTTGGTGTGTCGAGGTGCGCGACACATGATGATTACGTAACTGGGGGGTTTTCTGTTAGCTTATACAGTAGTACACGGTGCGGTGCAGTTGTGCATGTTGTGCAGCTGGCAAAGACATACTTGACCACACCTGGCACCAGTCAGAGCTGAGCGTGTGTTTTCATCAGCTGGAAACATTGTCAACAGAAAGCGCTCAGCACTCGCTGCAGATCAAGGTAGTGAGTAGAAGACAATACAGTACTTTTTTCCTGTAACATTAAGTATTGCCTTTAGAATTCAATGTACGTAGAATTTTGCTAATATTTAAGAAAGAAATTTGAATTTAACTTTTCAGCCATTTTGACAGCCCTAACGCACGTGCCATTGCGATGACTTCCTGACGTCACGTGTCTTTACGGGATTTTTACGGGATGTGTGTGAACGCACTAGCAGATTCCGGAAAATCACTGGCAGTGTGAAACCCGGGACACATTATCCGTGTATTTTCCGGAATCTCCGTGTGAAAGGGGCTTATGTGTTTTATGGCCTTATTTCAGTGACTTAATTGGTTTTTAACGAACCACGCATGAACATTGTTTTCTCAAAACTACAAACTTTTACATACATACATACATACATACATCAGTGTTGTCATGTCCACTTATAATAAGCGTTTTTGGGCTTGTTTAAGCTTGGCTCATGAAGCTCATGAGGAGGTGCGGGTCATGATATTTTGGTTTTATTTTCATCAAAGCATTTTGATTTATTTCGTTTTTTTTATGGGCTTGTTGTTGGCTTTTTCTAGCAAGATCTGGCAACACAAGTCAAGGCTCATAGCTCTTCCCTGTGATATTCTTGCACCGCACATACAGAAGATAGAAACATCTCTGATGCAGGTTGAAATACCTCATTAACAACTAGTTGATCAGTTTGGTTCTGTACACACTGCGTAGGATTTTTGTAAATGCGATTGTGACTACCTGCATTTTTCATTCGGATGTAGAATGTGGTGGTCACTTCTTTAAATTACTGAACTGTGTGTGTACAGAACAGGATTAAGGACTAAAAGGTGAACTGACAACCAGAGTTAGTATGGAAGTAATTTAGTGTGTAAGTGATGGAATACAAGTTTTTAGTTCTGATTTACATGCACACTGATGTCTAGGGTAGCGATCAAAATAGAGTAAATCACCTTTAAAAGCAACTTGATGCTTCAAATAAAGATTGTGTCGTTACACCAGTAGGTGGCGACAGGTGACTGTTAAAAATGTATTTGTCATTGAATCATTCATTCAAGAGATCTGTTCAAAAATGCAGCTTCATCCAGTAATTAAACGTCTTTATGAGTGAGTCATTGAACCATTAATTAAAAAATGTATAATGTATAAAAAACATTTTTTTAAATATTTTTTAAGTAGACTGCAGCAACATTTTGTCAAACCTCCAGGAAATTACGTGTTATTTTGTTTAGTTGTCATTTCAGAATTGTGGGAGAATCGTGATCTCTATTTTAAACAAAAAGATTGTGATTCTCAATTTATCCAGAATCGTGCAGATCTAATAGGTTATACTTCTGCAAATATTTCAGATGTCACTGTTGCTGACACTATTTTAATAAGTCACAAGGCAACCGAACTTCAATTATTTTAAAGCTGCAGTCCGTAACTTTTTTTGTGTTTTAAAATCTATATGATAAGCGAGTGCATCATGAATCCACAGGTATCCACACATATACCTGTGTGATTCGCCATAGACATTAACACGCAGAAGTAGCTCCGGCTACAGTGTTCTTCCTCAAGACGCATGCAATTCTGCTTATTAAAGGACAATTCCGGTATTTAACACTTTGAGTCTATTTTGTAGTTTGTTTTGGATGAACAAGAGTGGTGGACAAAGAAATTTTGACAATGGTTCCTGTCTCGACTTTTTGACTATTTTAGAATTGCCCATGACCGCTTTAGAATGGGAGTCTATGGCCATGCACAAACATGCCCTTAAAACAACCCTTAATGTTCGTTTTCAAAACTGTGCAACTCATCGAGTGGTTAGTGGTGTTCGTTGATGTTCCAAAACAAGTAGCGTAGCGAAATACAGTTTCTGTCGTGTTTTATTTGCCATTTTGTAAAATCCCATTGATTTCCGTTGGAGGACTCATTGCTCGTTGATATTACTGCGCTACCGGAGACGGAAAGGGGGCTGTTTACATTTGGTTGTAGTCTTTTAGGTCTTTTCGCTCGGTTCTCTGTCTCTCAGAAGGCTAGCGTGAGCAGAGCAACGGAAGTTGCCGAAGAGCGGAAGTTTATACGCGGTTGTGAGGTATCTGAAAAAATAGTTCCACTATAGAAAAATAAACGGATTGAAATCATACATTGCGGCGATATATTTGTTTTTAATCATCAACGAACACCACTAACCACTCGGTGAGTTGCACAGTTTTGAAAACGAACATTAAGGGTTGTTTTAAGGGCATGTTTGTGCATGGCCATAGTCTCCCATTCTAAAGCGGTCATGGGCAATTCTAAAATAGTCAAAAAGTCGAGACAGGAACCATTGTCAAAATTTCTTTGTCCATCACTCTTGTTCATCCAAAATAAACTACAAAATAGACTCAAAGTGTTAAATACCGGAATTGTCCTTTAACCGCTAGAGCGCCAAAATTTACGGACTGCAGATTTAAGGCAGAAAAGCATGTTTGCACAGTTAAAAGTTCGATTTATGTTAATAAACTATATTCTAAGTAAGGGTTAATGCCCTTCGAGGTTTCCATTGTCAGGTATTAATGGACGATGGCGAGGCATGATGCGCGTCGGACGGTTGCCTCCGCCGAAGTCCATTAATACCTGACAATGGAAACCTCGAAGGGCATTAACCCGCTTATACCATGGTCACTTGCCAAACACATTTTTAAAACATTAGTTTATATTTTAATCAGTTTTACAATGGAAATCTAAAGTTTTTACAAACAATAACTTGGTTTCCCTGGTTACCCCTGATGGTTTATTTAGCAACCGGAGATATTTATAGTCCGCTCAGCTCGTAGACCCCTTCAGTTTACTGCCTGTTGCTATGGTTACTCACAGCTGATGTAGCCAGCGCATTTATTTATTATTTTCGAACGGTAAACAGTCAGTTTCACCAGAACTCCTTTACTAGGTGTCCTCTATCACTTTTTAATGGACACCCTGCAGCCAATCAGAATCGAGTATTCACCCAGACCATGGTATAAAATGTAATTAATGAACCTTCAGGTATCTCCAGGCTTCAGTCATTGTCAGGATACTTTTCAAGCTGGCAGCATTATACAATTATACATCGTGATAAATATTACTATCGATCAACATGGAAAAATAAAATTGTGAAAAATATAATATATTGCCAAGCCCTAGCTCAAACTAAACATCTGATCAGTTTTATTTTCTATACTTTGTCTATGAGGTTTGCCATTTTTCCAACCCTGTTACCAGACCTATGTGATTTTGTTGCTTTATAGCAATAAACATCAAATTGGGGAAATCAAATAAAAACCGCCACAAATGGTGATTATTGGAGTCCAAGGATTATTATAATAGGAATCAATTGCCAAAGTTAAACAGTTTTTACAAACACATCCTTTTGGCCCTGTTTACAGCTGGTACTAAGATGTGTTTTGGTAGATCGGATCACAAGTGGACGACACTAAAATACAGGTGTAAACGGGGTCTAACATGTTTTGAGCTTGTCCACTTTCAATCACTTCCAGAGGTAACTGAAAACACATTCAGCGTTTACACTACGAAAGCAATCCGGTCGAATGCGTTTTCTGGAAGTGGTGAAAGTAGACAAGCTCAAAACGTTCGTGTTTTGTGTTCAAACAGCCACAAAAGACCATCTACTGACCTAATGAGTAAACATTATGGAAAGAGCTCTAGCCGGACGGGATTTAAACTATCGGCTGGAGATCCAAGTTTAGTTTGAAGGAAAAATGTACCAAGCTCAATGTTCTCTTACCATTCCTGATTTCTCACACACACTCACGGCGTTCGGCTGGTCTTGGGGGTGTCAGAGGATACATACCAAATTTCAGGAGCATTTATGGATGATACATACCAAATTTCATACAAGTTTAGACAAACAGCCCAGGATGAGTCTTGCAGAAATGTTAATCCCTATGACTGTCTAGTTTTGGGGCACTGGAAGATTCAGAGCAAAAGGGCATGCTTATTTCTGCCTGTACTCTTCTGTATTTATTAGAAATGTCCATTAGCTTACTTTAGTGGCTCCCTGTGGCCGATTCTCTCGAAATTTGATGTACAGCCTCATGTAAGACACCCTACATATCATCCAAATTACACAATCACAGTTTAAAGGTGAACTAAGTAACTTTTTTTACCTTAACTGAACAGCTTCGGAGTCATTGGAATGGTTATATCACTTATTTCGGGTTGAGTGGTGGTCGTTTCGCACCCCCCTGGTGCCCGTGAGCGGAAAATACGCACTTGCAACTTTGAGCCGGCGGGCCGCCGGCCGCCGCGTCAGGAAGTCTCGCGTGATATCAGGTCTCGCGATGTAAACAATTGCTTTACGGCCAAAAGAAATCTGCTAAAATGCTGTCATTATTGCGCTCCCTCACGCTGTCCGAACCCGAATGAAGAAGACGTTTTAAAGAATGTCCCATCTGCTTTGATGTCGTTGATCTATAGCCTCTGGTGTCTGAGAATCAACAACGAGTTTTTACAACAGTGTTGTCAAATATCTATTCCGAAGCTGTGGGGGGAGCTCTAGAGAGAAACCTGCGAGAAAAAAGCGAGAATACAGCGAAGAAGTCCCGAAGCTACTGAGTGCTGCTTTAAGTGATCAGCTGCTGAAATTTGCTTGGCTGTCCGTGGCCTCTTTTATTTTATTTTATTTTTTTCAATTGGTATTGTAGGCATATATTAGGAACTACACCATAAAGATAAGCAAAAGGTAAAAGCAGGAGACAAAATAGTGCTAAAAATAAACAGTTTCCTAAATAATCTGTTAAACATCTGTCTTTGTCTGAAGTCTTATTATATGAAAACTTCTGCTTTACATCATCATCATGTGATGTTAAAAACCTTGAGATGGAGATAGCCTCTTATCTTGTTAGGAGACAACACGGCATATAACAAGATTAAACAGAAACATAAAGCAATATAAAAAATGAAAAACAACAGGTACTGTATATGAATGTATAAAGTAATATGAAGAAGATAAACAACATAATTTAAAGGATTAGTTCACCTCAAAATGAAAATTTCCTGATAATTTACTCACCCCAATGCCATCCAAGATGTTCATGTCTTTCTTTCTTCAGTGGAAAAGAAATTGAGTTTTTTGAGTAAAACCTTTCAGGATTTTTCTCCACACAATGGAGTTAAATGGCAACCAGAATGTTGTAGTTCAAATCAATGCCATTTCAAAGGGCTCTGCCCGATCCCAGCTGAGGAGCGGGGTCTTATCTGGCGAAACGATCGGTCATTTTCTAAAACAAATACAAATTTATATACTTTTCAACCACAATTAATAATAATAATAATAATAATAATAATTCATTACATTTATATAGCGCTTTTCTCGGCACTCAAGCGCTTTACATAGAAGGGGGGGAATCTCCTCAACCACCACCAATGTGCAGCATCTATTTGGACAATTGTTCGTCTTGTGCTGGTCTGCGACGCGCCACATATTACGTCATCACGTTGGAAAGGTCACGAAAAAAAGAAGAAAATAATAATAATAAATTAAAACAAATATGTCGGACGATTTTGAAGTTGGAGGAGAAAATGAGATGGAATTTTTCGCCCTTCCCTACCTTTCTGAACCGGAGTACACAGACAAATAACTTAGAAAGATGACGTGACTCGTGACCTTTCCAACGTGATGATGCAATGCGTGGCTCGTCGCAGACCAGCACAAGACGAACAATTGTGGTTAATAAGTATATACATTTATATTTGTTTTAGAAAATGACCGATCGTTTCGCCAGATAAGACCCCGCTCCTCAGCTGGGATCGGGCAGAGCCCTTTGAAATGGCATTGATTTGAACTTCAACATTCTGGTTGCCATTTAACTCCATTGTGTGGAGAAAAATCCTGAAAGGTTTTACTCAAAAAACTCAATTTCTTTTCCACTGAAGAAAGAAATACATGAACATCTTGGATGGCATTGGGATGAGTAAATTATCAGGAAATTTTCATTTTGAGGTGAACTAATCCTTTAAGTACAACACAGATTGCATTTGAGATCAACTTTTTATGTTGTGCATCAAAGTGCTTTTCTTAATAATAATTGCATTCATGGAAAACTGCATGTAAATAGATGTGAAGATGTTTGCTTATGATGTAAACATCTTATTTCAGTTTGAGTCCCACTCTAATTATTACAAATAATCATATCATTGGCACACATGTAAACCGAAAACGCCTCTTGACAACATCACATCCGAGCAACTATCATTAACTGGTGCAGAGATTTACTGCAGTGAACAGTCGTGGATGATTGTGCCATGAATCAGGGTTTATTTTCCTGATGGATTGTTCTAGGAATACCTGGATATTCCTGGTGTCTTGCTTAGAAACAGCCCAAGCCGTCAGTGCTGGTTCAAAAGAGTAATTTTTTATAAATGAGTAACTGAGGTTTCTTGCAATTATTGGAAGGAGAGAGTGCAGCAAAAGAAAAGTAAAGGACAGTAAGGCTATGTTCACACTTAGCGTCTTTTTTGACAAGAAAAAGTTGACAACGGCGTTTTTTTAGCAAAAAAAAACGCTGGCAGCGTTCGGTTACAAATAGCAGCCGAGCGCGTCTTTTGTGGCTGGCGCATATACTGACGCGTCTTGACCATGCGTCAACATACGACGAAAAGGGTACCCCCATAACGTCCATATGTGACGATTCGGGTTATGGGTAGGTTTAGGTATGCGTTAGGGTACCGCTAGGAGGCGCTGCTGTTGCGCTTCTGTCTGCGTCTCATATTGACGTTAAAGGGGTACCCTTTTCGTCGTATGTTGACGCATGGTCAAGACGCGTAAGTATATGACGTTTTGGGGTGAGACCGGGCTGCTATAACAAGAGCTGCAACAGTAGCCTAGTGCTGTGTGATGCAAAAAATGTCGAGAAAGAGAAAGTTGGCTCTTGCGTTGGCTTTTGAAGTTACCGGGGAGGAGAATGTCGGTTCACAAAGACGTTTGTGGGTGCACGACAGACAGTTGTTCTTGTTGTTATGGAAACGACAGGACTCGCTACTCGCTTGTCATTGGTCAGCTGTCAAAAAGGCGCTTGACGTAGGGCGTTCTTTTCGGAAAAGTTGAACTTTTTTCAACTTAAAAAGACGCTCTGAGCTGCAGAAAAAGACGCCGGCGGTGGCGTCTAAAAAAGCGCTCAGGACTTTTTTGAAAAAACGGTTTACTCCATAGGGTTATAATGTAGAACAGACGCTGGCAGTTTGAAAAAAGACGCTAAGTGTGAACATAGCCTAAGGTGTTAAAGTCTTTCTGCCTTACAACTGTGGACAAACAAACTTGATCATACTATATTTTCAATAAATAATTGTAATTTTTTAGTGAATTAGCCGGTAAGAAATATGGCTGGTAAACCAAAGTTGGCAGCCCAGGTTTAGGTTAGATACTCAACAATATCGGCATTACATTGTCATGTTACTAGAATTATTTTGGCTGTTCAAACTGAAAATCATACCCAAAGATATATACTGATGAGAAAATTTACCAATATATAATTTCATGACAATAAAATTCCATGCCCTTCATATTAGTCTTTGGACGTTAAAGGTTTCATTCATTAAGTACATACTTTAGTATAATCTCTGACTATGCATTTCTATAATGTCACACACTGGCTAGACCAAACCAAACTAAGGCTTAAAGCAGAGTAATTGAATAAACATTAGGAACGACACAAAGAAACACCAGCACAAAACTTTAACATAAGACAACTGAGGATTTAAGTACATAAGATAATGAGTAACAGGTGAGACACTAATCAATGCAACAATGAGTAACTATGGCAACTAACAAGCTCACAATGGAAACTGAAACTAAAAACAAGGAACTGAACGCAGGCAAAATAAGAGTCCTTGAAATCAGAGACATAGGGAATCGTGATACACAATTGCTCTTTTACAAGTATGAATATGTGCACTTTTCACATGTTGTACTCAGATATGAACGCAGTGTTGTGCAAAATGTATAAATCACGTTGTGATTGAGCTCTTTCAGTTACAATGGACTAAAACATGGACTGAATAACTGAAATATAAAACATTGTATTTCATAGTAGTGTACTCATTATATTATTATTAATCCAGGAGATCAGCCAGGACAGTTTTCACATGTTTTATTGTAAATGTTGATATGCGTTTAAATACACGAAATTATGAAATATTTGGTGTAAAATTTTGTGTAGTCAACTAAAATGTTTATAGACTAATATTAGATGCAGTTTTATTTAGAAAAATTGACTAATATGGAATGAACACTGACCAAATTTAAATGAAGTTTAAAATGAAATGCACTTGTGACAGCCAGGCTTGTTCTTTTGCAATGAGCAATAAAACAGGTTGCTGTTTGCTGTTGAGTTATGCCTTGCGCCCTCTTGTGGACCGTTGATGTAAAGTCTGGTGTTCTCTGATCTTTTCATCCTAACTCAGTGCTTCTCAAACCTGTTCTGGAGACACTGCAGAATGTAGTCCTAACCATAAAAGTTGTTTACTATTACCCAAGCACTCCCTTAACCCCTCATAAAAAAAGAAAAATTGGTATAACGATAACAATTCTTAGAAATCGTAATACGCAAACAGCCCTAGGGAAGAAGTAAGTACAAGGCGTATGTGCGTGTGACTACACTGATCGCATATCTTCCTTTTGTCCTCAATTCAGGGGCCGGTTGCATAAACCGCTAAGACTAGTCTTACGAGTTAGACATCAAATGTTTTTCTTCAAGACTGTTCATAGCTTTTTTTAAGTCGGTTACTTAAAAACGTAGATTAGCCTAATTTGATACCGAAAAGTAAGACTGGCTGCCCCAGACTAACTGATAGTGGGTCACACTAGAACTTTAGACACTGTCTTAACATAATAGCCATGTTTATGCAAGCAGCCCCGGGGTCTTACAGTCTCCACTAATGAGCTGATGATCTAAATCAGGCGTGTTAGATTAGGGAAACACTCTCCGTGTGTGGTGACATGTTTGAGATTTAGAAGCACTGGGTGTATAATTTGGGTGTGTATCAATCAGCTCCCTAGTTCACTAGTCAGGGCACTGATCAGGGGGTCTCAATCGCAGAATCCTTCCAGTGCACTGAAACGTTCACTCCCTAAAAAGTCCCACAATGCACTGTGAAAACCAGGGAGCATTGAAGTTCTGAAGTGTGAAACTTGAATCGCGTGAGCCGACTCACTGCACATGTGATAGATGATGATAGATGTTCTTAAAAATATAAACCATTATTTAATTATATTTCTTCATAAACATGCGTGCCTAGACAGGCTAGCTAGTTGAATTTTAACGATTTCGATTCTGCTTATAGATTAAAATTCTTATCGATTCCTAATTTCGATTCCAATAAGGTAAAAAAAAAAAAAAAAAAAAACTTGGATATCATTCACATTTAGTCTTATTGCAAAACATTTAATTGTAGCTGAATATCATGAACAAAACTCAACAGGCTAAAGAACACTTACACAAGGAACATTTGCCTGTGGTTTAAAAAATATTCTAGAGAAACTAGTCTATTATAGAGACGGCAGCAGGAATATTAGGCTGCACAAGAGCTGCACTATATAGTTACACGCCTGCATCACTGAAAACAGCACGTCTTGCTCTTGAATGGTTTAAAATCACATTAAAATTACTTTTTCTGTTAGCGCGTTCTGGATGTGTGTGCAGCACAGAAAACACTCACACTTGAATGGTTTAAAGTCACATTGAAATGCTCACAAAGGAATCGATGAGAGGATTTGAAATTTATATTTTATAACAAGTATTTGATTCCCAACCCTAAATCTAGCTAACATTTATCATTTATTAACGGCTGAAATGTTGCATGTACAGTACAGGCCAAAAGTTTGGACACATTACTATTTTTAATGTTTTTGAAAGAAGTTTCTTCTGCTCATCAAGCCTGCATTTATTTGATCAAAAATATAGAAAAAAAATGTATATTGTGATATATTACAATTTAAAAAATTGGTTTTCAATTTATTATACTTTAAATTATCATTTATTTCTGTGATGCAAAGCTGAATTTTCAGGATCATTACTCCAGTCTATCACATGATCCTTTAAAAATCATTCTAATATGATCATTCGTTATCAAAGTTGGAAACAGTTCTGCTGCTTAATATTTTTTCATAACCTGTGATACTTTTTTAGGATATTTTGATGAATAAAAAGTAAAAAAAAAAAAAAAAGGAAGCAAATGTTTTAAAAATAGAAATCTTTTGTAACAGCAATATACACGACTGGTCAGTCATTTGGGGTCAGTCATTTTTTTTCTGTTTTTTCAAAATAAATCAATACTTTTATTCAGCAAAGATGTGTTAAATTGATAAAAAGTGATAGTAAAGATGATTTATATTATTAGAAAATATGTTTTTTATTTAGAATAAATGCAGTTTCTTTTAACCTTTTATTCATCAAATATATTAGGCAGCAGAACTGTTTCCAACACTCATAATAAATCAGAATATTAGAATGATTTCTAAAGGATCATGTGATAGACTGGAGTAATGATCCTGTAAATTCAGTTTTGCATCACAGAAATAAATGATAATTTAAAGTATAATAAATTGAAAACCAATTATTTTAAATTGTAATAATATATCACAATATTAAAAAAAAAATCTGTATTTTTGATCAAATAAATGCAGGCTTGATGAGCAGAAGAAACTTCTTTCAAAAACATAAAAAATAGTAATGTTTCCAAACTTTTGGCCTGTACTGTATATGTAACAAGTAATGTTAGAAAGATATAAACTCTGCGTTGATGTTGTACAATGAGGATGTTGTCCCAATGTGTCGTGAGCCAGCGTCCTCTACTGTCCTTACCGATGCCCGAATTCATGAACACGATACACTGATTCACGAGCTCGGGAGCTGATTGAGACGCACCCTTCAGATTTACTTTCTCAGCTCTGCTGGGGAGGATTAATTGCTCGTTTTAAGTGTATTGCATACTCTGTTTTCTGCACTTCATAGAGGAAAATCTAAGAGGGGAGAAGATTCATCGCAATGGAGTCAGGGAACGAGTGAAAGAAAGGAGGAAGAGCAGTCCAGAAAAAAAGGACAAATGGAAATCAGACGACAACTCTCTGTTCACACAGCTGGGTGAGTGTTTAGCCCTCCAGTTTCATCGTCTGTACAGATCTGCCAGAAAAGCCTTCTGCCGTCTGAGATGAGCAGATGTTGGAGATGTGAATGGCCAATTCAATTAGATTTAAAAACTTATTTTTTGTTTTAAATCAGAATGAATCCGTTCGATTCAATCCACTGACCAGCAGTACAGTTCAGTTGTGCTTTTAAAATGCATTTTATGGTTCTTAAAGTTCCCCTGTAGTCAATAATTTTACCCCTTAAAACTAATCTTTGATCACCAAAATTACATATAAAAAAAAAAAAAAGATCTCGAACGTACCTCGACACCCTTGCCTCATTTAGTATGCGCGAATCCATGAATATTCAAATGAGCCCCGCCTCCACTCACTCACTCAGCTCAGAGATCCACTGGTTGACGATCACATGTTGATCTGATTGGTTACAAGGTAGTTTGTGACGTCAGAAACACCAGCGATTTCACACCGTGTTTTTGGTTCACTGCAGTTTTAAGGAGAAAATACTCGGCAATGGTGTCGACTTATGAATGTACACATGGTTTGTCGAAGGCTACGTTTACACGTGGCTGGTTATTTTCATAAACGGACATTTCACCCTCTCCGTTTTCAGAAAAGCGTTCGTTTACACAAACCCGTGTATATGCCGTCAAGAGCATGCCAAACCTGTAGGTGGCAGTGTAACGAGAAGCTCAAGCCCATGTTAGCCAATCAGAATCCCGAAAATATAGGTTGCACCTTTGACGCAGTGCAAGTTCTGTCGCATACTGTGACGTCGGCTGCCTAAAACTCAGTTTTTCTCAGTTTACATGCAAACGTGCAAACAGAGTTTTCCAAAATCTCCACTCTGGCCGGAGTTTTTTTTAGAAAAAAAGAGTTGTTTTTTTTCTCCGTTTTTCAAAATAACCATGTACGTGTAAACGGGGCCGAAAAGCATATTAAAAACACCACATAGACATATAAACAACATTAAACACTTGATTTTCACCACAGGCCGACTTTAAAATTCTTCCTCTAATGTTTCTTAGGCGAGACAAACTACTTCAGACTTGTGTTGGCTGTTGTGCCAAAAGTAAATACAGCAGATGTTCTCAACATTTTTTTGTTTTTCAGTCTATACCGCCACATCAGGATCTTTCACAAAAGAGATGTATTTTTGAGAGATTTTTTTCCTTGAGGAAATTTGCCATGTACTGAACCTGATAGGCCCCAATTAATCGATATTGAATCGAACTCGAATCAAAAAGCAGGCTTTTGGTTAAAAATCAAATTGTGAAATTTGTGTCAATGCCCAGCCCGGAAATATTGATATATAACACAACCTTTTGGTCAAACTGTGCAGTCCTACAAACAAACATATTTTTTGCAGAAAATTCGCAATTCAATATCTTTTCCCCCCAAATCGTTCAGACTCTGGTATGGTAGTCCTCCAGGAGCCAGGTTGAACACCCTTCTAGGATCGCAGTTGATCCGCGAACCGTACGGATCGTCTGCCCCATGGTTCGACACGCTTGTGATTCGTGGATTAAGTGCTAAGTTTAACCATCATAGAGAGAGAAAATGTATCATTTGCACATGTTTTTTCTTGACAATTTACACATTCAAGCGATTTTAAAACATTCAAGCCAAAGAAGCGAAAGAGAACGCCGTTATCGGGAGCATGTCTATGTTCCCACAGCCCTATGTTCCCACAGCCCTAGCACTAAAACTTACCCTTCATAGGGGACTAGGGCTTCATTAGTTAACATACCTAAACCTACCCCCTCACAGGAGGGAGACTTGTCTGGGATGTAATTGGGCTATCCCTGTACCAGCACAAGCACTAAAACCTACCCTTCATAGGAGACATAGTTAAATGAGAGAACATATGGTTGTGGGAACATAGGGCTGTGGGAACATAGGGCCTAATTTTCAAAATTTTCAGTCAAAAAAAAAGTTGTTAGAAATGTGGGAACATAGGGCTGTGGGAACATAGGGCTGTGGGAACATAGGGCCTAATTTTCAAAATTTTCAGTCAAAAAAAAAGTTGTTAGAAATGTGGGAACATAGGGCTGTGGGAACATAGGGCTGAACCGCCCGTTATCTGAGCGTACAGCCACACACATAGAGAGAGACTGGACACACACACATAAAAATTATGTTAAAATGACCGTCTCTACAAATATTCTCGTCAATGCAGTTGGTTATGTCTTAAGTGAGGTGAGAAAGCAATGGGATGTGTATCAGTATATTAGATCCGTGCATTCGGCCTTAAAGTGTCAGCGGCCTAATATTCCTGCTGTGTCAATAATGTTAATCAAACAACAAAACACATCTTTAACAAAGATTAAACTATATTTAATTTATAAAGTGAACACTATAGTGTTATTTTACATTTAATGATTACATGTCTGTACCTGAGTAGTACTGTTAGACCTTTATTATATTGTATTTACTTATGCTTGTAATTTGTGTATTTTTTTCTTGTATTTTGACTATTCAGTGTAATTATTAAAAGCTAGACTTTTGCAGTGGTATCGAAGTACTTAAAGTGGGATTTAAGTAATAAATGAAAAGCAAAGTTGCATTAACCCCCCCCCCCTTTTGTCCCCCCCCCCCCCCCCCCCCCCCCCCCCGGTCTGAAAAAATGATCCGATCTGTGACTCAAAAACCATAATATGATCTGAACCGTGAGTTTAGTGATCAGTTGCACTACTACACCACACCAAAAAAACAATTTTGTGCATTGAGACAGACAAACGAACGATCGGTCCACTCATTGTTTAATGCACATCTTTTCCACAGGTTTCTCCAAATCCTTCCCGCTGGACGGTTCGCTGTTTGACAGCTGGCTGGCTCAGTCGGTTCACATCACTGCTGATAACATGCTGAGCCAGTGGTCTCTCTCCGGAGAGAGCGACGACCCGTCCGCCAGCCTCCTGCAGGGCGAGGAGAACCTGCTCAGCCTGATGATGGACCACTCCATGAAGTCCACCTGGAAAACTCCTCAGCTGGGACGCAAAGCGAGAGGCGTGCCACGCAACCGCAGAAAATCCGCCTCGCTTCCTCGGACCGGTTCCACGGTTAAAGGCAAGGTTTGGTCCAAACGAGGAGAGAGATCGTTCCACCGGCACAGCCGTAGCGAAGCCAGGCCAGACCCGCTTCAACCAGCCATTTCCAAAATGGACTCGTGCCACATTTCCGAGGAGCGCGGGTCTTGGGATGGCACTGGGGATACGGATTCGCAGGTGGCCTTACGTCTACGTCTACCTAGACAAGGCAAGTCACGGTCTAAGAGTGAAACTTCGCTGTTGAACAGCACATCTGCACCGGACACTGAGACGGATGGTTATTTCTCCGACGCAGAACAGAGTGACACTGAATTTCGTTCGTCCAGGCGAAAGTTACGCTTGCCCCAACTGCATGCTGGGAAGGAGCAAGTAGTGCGGCGAAGCGTGCTCGCCTCCTAAAGCTATTCCTTGGATGTCGCTTTAGTGTTGTCATGTCATCCGAACGAGGCTCGGTTTCTCAATGCATACATTTCCAGCTGTAATGGCTCGTGTTCTTATCCCTGTTTTATCTGTCAGAGTATATTAGCCAGTCGCCTACATTTATGCAACCATAACCATTTGTGCTTGACAAAACAACGAGGAACAAGAAAAAGTCGAAATGAACACTGTTGGATGTGTCCTTTTTTGGGAAGCAATAGGATCTGTCCTGGAACTGGGACAATGACGTGGGCATTATAACGTCTGTTCAGGTTGTGTTTGTTTTGAATGCACATGTATGTTGTGTGACTTCAGGAGGATGTGGCTACTTTAAAATGATTTACAAGAGAAAATATGACACAAATAAGCACAAATAGCCATTGGGGAATGTAGCACACGTCATATCCATTCGCTTTGGCAGAGTCTAGACGTACCAGCATCACGAGCAAGGCCCGCTTGAGCGTAATCCTTGCGTGTACGTGTGTGTTTGTGTGTGTGCCAGTGGACAGATCTGAGCACAGTTGTGGGTCAGTCTATCTCAAGTGGTCCAAAAGAGTTGGTTGCCTGGCCATGTTCATTTCCCCCCAGATTCCCATTAACTGTAGCTTTGTTACCAGCTAAATCTTAAACTAATTTTTACAGCCAATAGAGTTGCATCTGTGAATATTTAAGCGAAGTCTTTAAATTGACGTTCTGCATGTGCACGATAAACCATCTGGGAGACCAGCTTTCAAGTGAAACGCAGATGTTTATGGTTGCAAGCCAACAAACGGACAGACTGGACCGATAACATCTGTGACGATTACCCTACTATTAAAGCATGAATCTGATGTAAACAATAGATTTACATAATATTCACATATTAGCCCTACATTTAAACCTTAAACATTTTTATCTCACAATTCAGACTTTTTTTTTCTCGCAATTGGAAGTTTATATCACAATTCTGAGGAAAAAAAATACATGAACTCACAGTTCTGAGGTGAAAAAGTCAGAATAATGAGTATTATAAACTCGTAATTGCTAGCCTGGTTAAAACCAGACCATTCTCAGTAGTAACTGAGTTATGGTCTGGCAAAGCTTCATTAATAACTCATTTCCAAAGGGGCGTCACCAACGGACGTCGCTCAAATGCCTCTGGGTGCAATTGGATAGACCTAAAACCAATCAGAGCGATCGTCATCGTGTAAAGCCCGCCTCAACGTTTCTCGATTTGGACGGATTAGAAATCGGCTTGAATGAGCTCTTTGCCAGACTACTTGCAGAGCAGATCTAAATTTGCCGGAAGTTTGTCTGGGTTTTCCCAGGCTACGTAATTGCAAGAAAAAAAGTCAATTGTGAAATATAAACTCGGCATTACCTTTTAATTGTTTATTCTGTGGCTTCCATCGACTGCTACCCATTATTTCTTGTAATACGGCACAGCAACATAGTGTCGGCCCACATCTGGAACACATGGATTTCACACAGCCCAGATGTGGGCCGGATCTGGCCCGACACTATATGTTTACTATGCCGAGACTATTTTCTGCCACCAGGTAGAACAAAACACCCAAATGGTCTACATATCTACAACAGCTACCCCATAATACAACATTACGGCTGATGCTCGAATCCTTCCGATTATAAACTGATCGTGAAGTTGAACCCTGAGTGGTCGTGATCATTGCATTTTGTATACAATGTTTACATAATGTTTGTGTATTTTGTAATGTACTCTAAAAAATCTGTTTTTGTTTCAGGGAACATCTCGAGTCAATACTGAGGTTTCCATAAACGTCTGAAAATTTGTAATGCCAAATGATAATTTTTCGATACCAATACATAGAGGTAATCACATTAAAAATGGTCAGGCAACCTCCACTGGACCACTTGTGACGGTGTGACCCTGTTAAATCTAAATATGTCATACCTTTTTCTTACTTTTTTGTGAGATTCAAACTTGTTTTGGTCCATTTGTCCAGAAAAAAACTAGTCATTCTCCATTAAAGCGTGCCTTCTGTAAGCCCCCCCTCCCCCAATCCGCACGTCTAACCATTTTAACACGATGAAGGCAATCATAAATGGCTCGTATGAAAGTGTTGAGGCCGTAGATGTTCTTGGTGCCTAGAAAACAGCATTTCCAACAATCATCAAATCCTGCATTAGCAAAAGTGCTGTTCCCAAACCAACATCCGTCAGTCAGTTCTTCAGTTTAACGACATTCGTGACGTCTAATGAATCAACTCATGGTGTTTATCTCAGGGTTAAAGAGAAGAAGAAGTGACGCGCAATCATGTGAAGAGTTAAAACCTGTACGTTCACCAACAACTCCGTGTTTCTTTGGCAAGTGTGTTGAGCGGATCTGAGAGGGATGACGAAACACTGAGTTTCTTTTCTTTCTGGCTTTTATTTTATTTTATTATTATTATTATTGTAATGATGATGCCAAAGAAAAGCAAGTCAGCATATGCTCTGAAGTGGATGTAAACCTTGTGTCCTGATCTTCTGAAGATCTCGACCTGCACTGATGTCCACCTGTACACTCCTAGATCGCATCATCAATCGAGCACACACGTGATGCTCTGTCCTGAAATGTTTTGTTTTTACGAGACAAAACCAACTGATATGTGGCGTACGTGAGCAAGAGTGTGTGTGTTCTCTCTGCACACCTGAGGGATTCACCCAACTAGGACACTACTGTCCTCATGTATTCAGTCTCATGTCGTTCCAAACCCGTATCAAGAGGAAGTAAATGGGTCCAAAAAAGTAGTCGTCGTCGTCGTCCATGCGCTACATTCCAGTCAAAACGTGAGTCTTTATTGACTGAAAACCTTCCCTTCCACCATTGATCTCCAACGTTGTGACATTTTGCGTACCGCATGGTTTTACCAAAGGTGTGCTGTGTTCTAGTCTTCTGATAAACAATCAAGTGGTTGTCATTTTGTGTACCACAGAAGAGTCATATGGGTTTGGAACGGCTCCACGGTGAGAAGAACGAACTCCTCGTTCTCACTCCTCATTGGCTTAAAGGAGTAGCTCACTTCAGAATGAACATTTCCTGATAATCTACTCTCCTCCTCGTCATCCAAGATGTTCATGTCTTTCTTTCTTCAGTCGAAAAGAAATGAAGGTTTTTGAGGAAAACACTCCAGGATGTTCCTCCATATAGTGACTCCAATGGGGTCCAACGGGTCGAAGGTCCAGATGTGAGTTTCAGTGCAGCTTCAAAGTCTCGACACGATCCAGCCGAGGAATAAGAGTCTTATCTAGACAAACCAGCCGACATTTTATAACAAAATAAACATTTATATACTTTTAAACCACAAATGCTTGTAGATCTCACTAGATCGGCCACACATTACGTAATCACGGTGATAGGTCACGCAAGACGTTTACAAAGCGAACGTGCAAAGACTGAAAAAAATATTTATTATAATAATTAAAAGGTAAAACAACGATGTCGGACGATTTTGGAGTTTTTCCGCCCTATTCTACATTCATAAACCGGAACACGCGTGACCTTTCAACCTGATTACGTAATGTGTGGCGCATCACAGCTAGTGCCAGACCAGCATTTGTGGCTTAAAAGTATATAAATGTTTATTTTGTTATAAAATGTCCGCTGGTTTGTCTAGATAAGACTCTTATTCTTATAACGTCTTATCCTTCGGATGAGACGTTAAACCGAGGTCCTGACTCTCTGTGGTCATTAAAAAATCCCAGGATGTCCTTCGAAAAAGAGTAGGGGTGTAACCCCGGCATCCTGGCCAAATTTGCCCCTTGGCCTCTGTCGATCATGGCCTCCTAATCATCCTCATATACTGATTGGCTTCATCACTCTCTCCTCTCCACCAGTAAGCTGGTGTGTGGTGGGCGTTCTGGCGCAATATGGCTGCCGTCGCATCATCCAAGTGGAGCTGCACATTGGTGGTGGTTGAGGAGATTCCCCCATTCTATGTAAAGCGCTTTGAGGTCTCAGAAAAAGCGCTATATAAATGTAATGAATTATTCTTATATTATTCCTCGGCTGGATCGTGTCGAGACCAAGTGTGCCGCACAAGCCCTGTAAAGTGACGCCAAAGCGTCTCAATCGCCCCCCTGGTGACTGGTCCTAGTATAGGTCATAAGCCCCGCCTCCCGTGTTATTCAACGGGACTTGAGTCCAACTAAACAATTTAATTACACTTCAAATATATTATTTCTGAAGGTGGTTTCTGTCATTTACTGTAGTTTTGATCACGCTGATGTAAATTCAAGTGTTTGTTTTTAAAATAAGTTTGTTTTTAGTTAGTTAGTTATTTGATGCTATAAAAACAGTGGTGTGACGTCATGATTGACAGCTGTGATTGACAGGTTCTCTGAGCAAAGTAGTCACTGAAGCACCAACAGACTTGGTTTTTCGGGATCTTCGGAGGACTGAGGAAATCGGAGCTTTAAATTTAATCTAAATTTCGATAATTAATTATTTCACACCGAGAGTGAGGGGGGGGGGCCTTGATTTCGCGGCTTTACTTCCTGCTCACGATTGCGCCGGTCTGGTCCCAAGATCGCTACTGCGCAGACTCAAGCCCCAAGATGTCAGCGCACATATCAGGACACTGGCGGCTTCACTTCTCACCAATGGAAGAGAGCGAAGGGGCGTCGTCCATATTTTTTTACAGTCTATGGTCGAGACTTTGAAGCTGCACTGAAACTCTCATTTGGACCTTCGACCCGTTGGACCCCATTGAAGTCACTATATGGAGAACAATCCTGGAATGTTTTCCTCAAACACCTTTATTTCTTTTCCACTGAAGACAGAAAGACATGAACATCTTGGATGACGAGGAGGAGAGTAAATGATCAGGAAATGTTGCTTCTGAAGAGAGCCACTCCTTTAACTCGTGACGCTGTCTGACCACAGACAGCGACCTGTACAGATCTCATGTATCTCAGCTGCTTTAATAGGAACTAATCATAGATGCTGGTCATTGCCGTTCTCTGGTTCAGTCATGGAAATACTGTGCCTTTAGTGAAATAGTTTTCAGCCGCCTGCAAGAGTTCATGCTTCTTTTTCATGCTTCGTTGTACCAAAACTATAACATATACTCTACGTAATCTCTGTAAATGTTCAGCTTCTGTGCAAATCATTTTCCTCCCACAGCGTAACAGGGCGAGAATGACAGAGTAGATCTTGTATTTGTTGGCAGATATGTTGTTATTGAGCTATCCACTTCGACACCTTTGCACTTATTGTTCTTTTTGTCTCTATTGCTGGCGTTCGTTTATAACTGGCGGCTGCTGGTAATCATAACCATCAAGGGGTGTGCGATATTCCTGCTAACAATAATTAGATGATGGCTAGTTTAGGCCAAGCGGTAACCTTCCTATCTCTCTTGAATCCAACACTGAAGTGACTTAATCTGCAGTTCATCGACTGGCCACTAGAGACCGGCTCCAAAAGAGAGTCAATCCCATAAACCCCCATGTTAAAAAGCCCAACTTTACAACAGAAAAAAAACATGTTTACAACCTGGTGCAAAAAGTGGTGTTGGTCTATAAAGCTAATGTTGCCCTTCATGACGACTGTGAGGGGGGGGGGTGAATATTTTTATAACTCATCTGTTTAAGCCTTAAAGTTCTGCATAATTAAGGGCGTGGCCACTTGAGTGACAGGTGGATTGCCGCTGATGTCTCTACTAGCCGTTTGTCTGCTGTCTGTTAGCGTCACGTCACCTCAGCTAATCCGCCTCGCTCCACATTTTCGGTAATACGGGAGTGACGCACGGCCAAGATGGCGACGGCAGGCTCCGCCCACTTTGGGCTTCAAAAATGCTCTTCAGAAACATCAAGCACAAAAAGTGACGTCACAGAATATGTCCATATTTTTATACAGTTTATGGTTTAGGCCTGTCTGACTCACGCAAACGTTCATATTCTTCATATTCTGGTAGTTTGCACCATTGACAATGTATTATTAGCATTTAGATGTATTTACACCGACTGTTCAATGCCGTTTAGAGGTGGCGTGAATTAATTTACACTGCAATTACTCTATAAAAACTCCATAGTAACCATCTGTGACAACTACCAACCACCTAGTAACGCCATAGCAACCACCAAAAATACCTTAGCAACCGCCCTGAACACCCTATCAACCGTCTAGAAACGGTCTAGGAACCACCCAAAATACCCTAGCAACCACCCACAACACCCTAGCAACCACTTAGAACACCCTAGCAACCAGCCAGAAAACCCTAGCAACGCCATAGCAACCACCAGAACACCTTAGCAACTGCCTAGCAACCACCCACAACACCCTAGCAACCACCCAGAAAACCCTAGCAACGCCATAGCAACCACCCAGAACACCTTAGCAACTGCCTAGCAACCAACCACAACACCCTAGTATAAATAAGTTACATGTGATTGGTTGCTACTACGTTGGACGATACTGATTGGCTGCCACGAAATGGCAGGTCCCTCCTAATATGGCAGGGCTTCCGGCTGTCAACGGCAGCTACTTCCTTTCTCATATGTATTAACTCGTTATTTCATCTGACTCCATAAATGAAAAAGGTTGTAAGGTTAGGTGTTTGGTTTGTGCAAAGCGAGTGGACATACTCAATAATGTCAGCTCACAACGTTAAAAACAACAATTCCTATAATATCGTAGACGGCACATCATCGCACACCCCTTTTCTTTTGGTATGAGTGGTTCCTCTCATCCATGGAGTAAAGTTACAGGGAATCTACAACTGGCCTCGTAATAATCCGTTCCTCTGGTGGATTCCTCAATGCAAACTGAAGAAGAGTCATATTTCATCCACAGATATAAATTATATTTTGCATTAAAAAAAAGAAGCCATTTTTTTTTAGGAATATTACAGTTCTTTTCATTTTTATTATTTACATTTTGTGGCATTTTCAAGCACCCAGAGATCAGTGTTGTGGTTTTACCCGTGAGGGCCGGTTCACTGATGCTCTCTGACCTTCATTATGAAAGATCTGGTTTGTCCAACAGTAGCTTGTGCTGTGGCATATCAAAGTCTGAACTCTCTCTCTCCTGACTTGTTTACTGCTAATAAAAATCTTAAATGAATAAAGCACAGGAGAGGTGAAGCACTAGCAGGCTTTAGTCTATTAAGGTTCACTTGTGTCCCGTACATCTATCGCTCGACACAGTTACGATACGATGAAATGAATGTTGCAGGAGTTTATCCTTCTATGTTCTTTGTTTCAAAGAATGTTGTGCCATTTGTTAATAGCAGAGAGAACTATTGAACATATACAACAACAAAAAAAGAGCTATTTTAAATTATTTTACTTTTTTTTGTTTTTTGTTTTTTGCTATATTTATTTTCTTGTATTGGAAATCTTTATAGAAGGAGAGAAAAAAAAGACAAGTATTTTTCATCAGTGCAAAAACCTATTTTTCCGTTTTGTACATTTTCCATGTTAAGCAGTCTTTAGAGCAATATAATGTTCATGTGACTGTCTGTGCATGCTGTGTGTGATGCCTTAATAACAGCCCCGTCCCATCATCGCCAGCGCTCGGCTGTGCTCGACCAGTGCACTCAATAAAGCTGTGCTTTCTGTCTACACGTCTCTGCTCTGTGTGTGTGTGTGTGCGCACGAAACACAACTACACACCAGCACAACTCAAGCTTTCAGTCAGCTCATCTCTTTCTTCAGGGTAAATCATTTCACCAGACGGTGGCGACAAGTGACTGTCGGACACATGCACATATTTGCTAAAAATCTGTGTACAAAATGTTTTCACTCAGAAATCATGATTCATCAAGTTCACATTCTATGATCAAGTTTAGGACCAGCTGAAAGCACACCGACTCCAGCGTCACTCGGACAGCCAGTTTGCTATTCATTACTTACAGAGGTGGACAGAAACAAAGTACATTTACTTGAGGACTGCACTTAAGCACACTTTTTGAGTATCTGTACTTTTTACTTTAACTTCACTACATTTGAAAGACAAATATCGTACTTTTTACTCCACTACAATTCTGTCAAGGTCCTTGGGTAGAGAGTAGTAACGTCAGTCAGGGGAAGATTTTGGTTGGAAATCAAAGTCCGAGTTTTTACACATTTACTTTTGATATTTAAGTACTTTTAAAAACAAGTACTTCTGTACTTTTACTTAAGTAAAAATCGGTCTTTACAACTTTTACTTGTAACGGAGTAATATTTGACCAGTAGTATCTGCACTTTCACTCAAGTAAGGAAGTTGTGTACTTTGTCCACCTCTGATTACTTATTTGGTATAATTAGTGGTGCTTGCCAAGGCATCACTTATCAAGCAACCAATAAGTAATGGCCTAAAATCTTCATATCCACACCTTAGTAACCACTAAGAGCTCCCTAGCAACCACCCTAAACCAAATAAATTAATTTTAAATTAGCAATATCACACTCGTAGCCTTGCGATATCGCTGTATATCAGCATGGCTGTGATCTGGCCATAGGCACGAGGCCCAGGCTGAGTGCTGTACTAAAGGCACTCGTTACTAAAGATTTTAAGAACTATATAAAAACTCCATAGTAATCATCTGTGACAACTACCAACCACCTAGTAACACCATAGCAACCACCAAAAATACCTTAGCAACCGCCCTGAACACCCTAGCAACCGTCTAGAAACAATCTAGTAACCACCCAAAATACCCTAGCAACCACCCAGAACACCTAAGCAACTGCCTGGCAACCACCCAAAACACCCTAGCAACCACCCAGAAAACCCTAGCAACGCCATAGCAACCACCCAGAACAACTTAGCAACTGCCTAGCAACCACCCACAACACCCTAGTATAAATAACTTTATTTATAGAGCACAATTTAACAACCATAGTTGATCCAAAGTTATTTACAGTGAGAAATATTAGGAATTTAAAAGAAAAAATGCATTAGTAAAAAACACAATTGAAAAAAAAAATCAAGATATATATATATATATATATATATATATATACGTATACATACATACACACATAGAAAACACACTATTCAAGCATACACAGCAGCACTCGAACGCTGGGGAGTAAAAAATAAGCCTTTAAAAGCATAAAGTGATCACTTTTGGGTTTAGGGTTAGGGTTAGGGTTAGGGTGGGACAGATCAAATAAACTGATTACATCTTAAAGCTGCCGTCGGCAACATTTTTTTGATCATATTCAGTGTAATCGACACTATAATCCGACAGAACAACATAAATAAGGTGGTTTTAGAAAAAAACCCGAGCTTCTAACTCCACCTGGAGCGTGTTATTTGTTTTGCAAAAATCCAGCGCTCCCGCTTCATCAGGTCCAATCAGCGCAGGGGGGTGTGAGATCTGACTGTCAATCACAGGTCGTGCACACGCCACAGATCCCCCTCACTCGCGCACGTTAATATCACATGCACACGCCACGCCTGAAGTTCGCCTGGAGATTGCATGAAGCGTGATGGCGGAGAGAAAATCTACTAACAAGCTTCCAATTCCTCGGTTATTGCTATCTATGGATAGATTAGCCAGGGCTGCCTACCTCCGAGTCCATGGTGTTGATAGATGCTGAAGAGACGGACGCGTTCACAGAAAATCAGGTACACACGCACAGTGACGCACTGACGAGCACGACCTCGATGGGAGGGTGCTCGCTGGTAGTGGGGAGGGGCATGAGAGTTGTAAACATTCAAAATTTTGGCTAATCGACCCAATCTGCCAGACTTGCCGACAGCAGCTTTAATGACCCAGAGGCTGATATTGTCTGGGGTCATTTTGTGCAGTGCCTTGTACACAAAAAGAAGAATCTTAAAGTCAACTCTAAATTTTATCGGGAGCCAGTGCAATGAGGCAAGGACACGAGAAATATGTGTGAATCCTTTTCTTTGGGTCCAGTGTGGCTGCTGCATTTTGAAGCATCTGTAACTGAGACGGGGTTGATCAAGGTAGGCAAACACACAAAGAGTTACAGTAATCCAGTCGGTGAGAAATAAGTGCATGAAACATGATTTCAATGTCCTTACTAGAAAGTACTTAGAAAGTGTTTTGCTTTTGCTACAGATCAAAGTTGGAAAAAAAACTACTCTTTATGACTGCATTTACATGCTTATTACATTAGAGAAGAGGGAAGATTTTTTGCATGATTGTGTGGGTTGTTACTTAAGGAGACTAACTGTCTTAAAATGGAGTTGGTATTAATGGCATGACCTAGCAGAATTTTATCTAGCAGAGTTTTATCTTCATTCAGTTGTAGGACATTATTTGTTGACTTCATGAAAAGAGATTATGAAATGCAAAATTACCAACACACTGCTAAGTCTGCTCCTAATGTAGTTTAAAGAGATGATCAAATAAAAATTAATTCCTGGTTTAATTGGGAGATAAAGTTGGAGATCGTCAGTGTAGCAAGGGTAATTAATATTCCCTTTCTGTCAGTCATGTTCGACGTTATGTCGACTGACAAATGGGGTCTCACTTGGGAGCCCCAATTACCTCTGAGATTTAGAAAAACGGCCAATGAAATTTGCATGCTGTGGAATTTGCATGCTAACCATCTATTTTTAAAGAAGCCTTTCTGTCCGTGTGTTTCTAGATATGGTCGTTTCCTGGTCTCTGACTGTAAAAAGTGATCAGTTGACTTAACCTCCACCTCCCTTTTTTTCTTATCAGTGCAAAAGAGACTCAAATAACTCTGTCGATACAGGAAAGTGTTATACACCATTCAAAACTATTAAATGTCTTCTTTTATTTGTGTACACTCATAATAAAAACTAAATGTTGTGTTTTTCATAAAATAAACATGATGCGCGATCTGCCTTCTCTCTCAATGTGAAGTTCATTCTGAAACGCGACAGAAAATGAACTGTAACTCAGTGAATACTTGCCAGACATGAGACATACTCACAGACATGAGACATATGTCTTTACAAAGCTTGAAGTCTCTATTTTAAAATGAGGTAAATTATATCAAAAACAAATATTCTCTGTTTAAGTAATCCGTATGAATGCAACGAGAGGTACAGTTTCTCAAGCGCGTCCTCATTATCGCTAATGTGACCACACCCACGCACGCACAAGCAATTGACATGCAAATCGTTCACGTGAAGGAACGCAAAGCTGTAAACGCCCTCATCACCTCAAAACAAAGAATCAGACTTCATCAGTCCTCTGCTTATCATTGATTTTGGAAGACACGTTGTGTTTGTGCTGTGCTGTGCTGTTTACCGTGGATTTACCTCAGAAGAATGCGGTTTGAAGATAAGAAAGATTTTTAAGGTAAGAAATTCACACTCATAATAGTAAGCGTGTTATTGTTGCATAAACTTCACATTGTAGCTACTAGTTAAACTGGTGCCAGACTAAAATGTATGAAATAGACAGAAACATGTTGAAATATGAACTATAGACTGGTAGGCAACCTTTCAATGCTAAATTTATATATATGTACAACACAAGGATGTTTTTATGTTTTTAATAAAACAGAGCATGATATAAAATTAGGCTAGTATGAGTGTTTCACATCCTTACCCAGAACCTTCCTTCCCGGAGGTGCATGAGGAGATCCAGAAGTTGTAGAAGGCACCTTTAACTGCCCGAAGCCGCTTCACAGCCTCCTCCACTCGCACTTCCATCGATGGCGGGGCCGTCAGGAGGTGCATGGAGATTCCACAGGTGGAGCATGCTATTGCGGTGCACTTGTGCCCGCAAATTGCCACCACCTGTAGGAACCATCCAAGGCTCCTGTCCAACGCCAGCCCTGGCTACTAAGGCTTACTGTGCTGCTAGACAGACAGCCTCCGCCCTGCACGCGCTGGCCATCCTGCAAGTACATCAGGCCAAAGCACTCAAAGAACTGCACAAGGGTAGTTCTGAACCGGGGTCGATGTAGGAACTGCGCATGGCGACCGATTTCACGGTCCAAGGATCGAGGTCACGTCGCAACATCGAGCCCCCGGCAAAAAGGCGACGCAGCCCGTCCCTCAGGCCACTGCTATACCCTCCAAACGTCCATCAAAGTCTGGCGCATGCGTTAGCTGCGACGGCACTGTCGGTGCGTTTGTCTGTATGTGTTCTGTTTGAGTTTATTTTTTGCTAATTCTGAGAGTGTACTACGGCAAAACCATCATGGGAAATTGGACAAGTTGGCTTTGGACTATCCTTATAATTACATGGATTGTAACTGACTCCGTGGTATGGACTATTCAATTAGATGATGCCGGAGCAGGGCATGGACTCACCTATTCCCGGGATGAACTTCTATCTCTGCGCAACTCTATTCACTGCCAACTCATTCCATCTATGATCATTCCCCCTGAGCTAATTTTAACATCAAGATTAAAGAGGAAAAGAGGAAGGCGAGGAGGGGTGCGAGGCAGACTTAGAAGACGTCCTTTTAAACCTCCGCTACCTTCAATAATTCTCTCAAATGTTCGTTCATTGAGAAATAAAATGGACTTGTTGCATGCTACAGTAAATGTCTCACGGATGCATCGTTCAGGGAGGCATGTGTTTTTTCTTTGACTGAGTCTTGGCTAGATGAGTCTGTCCCGGACACCGAGGTTAGCCTGGATGGCTTTAAAATCTTTCGGGCAGACAGAACCAGTAACTCTGGGAAAGAGCGTGGAGATGGGGTGTGTATGTACATCAACTCGCGCTGGTGCACTAACATCAAAATACACGAGAAGATCTGTAATCCAAACCTGGAGCTGCTCACCCTGTCCGCTCGTGCTTTCTATCTCCCGAGGGAATTCCCGACTGTTGTGCTTAGCTGTGTATATGTTCCACCAAGCGCTAATGTCAAAGCAGCGGCTGAGCAAATAGCGCAAAATACACAGGCTATTCTCAGCAAATATTCGGATGCTCCAGTGCTACTTCTTGGTGATTTTAACAGCTGTCGGCTTGACTACTCATTGCCAGCCTTCAATCAACATGTGGATGTACCAACGAGATTCAATAAAACTATAGATTTGTGTTACAGTAATATTTCAGAAGCCTTTAAAGCTAGAGCTCTCCCACCGCTAGGGTTAGCGGATCATAATGTTATCCATTTAATTCCTGTTTACAAACAACGGCTGAAACAACGCAAACCGGTAATACGCAGCATCCCCCAATGGTCAGAAGATGCTATTGCATGCCTTCAAGGCTGTTTTGCATGTACAGACTGGGAAGTCTTTGAGGGAGACCTGGATGAACAGGTTTCAATTATTACAGATTACATCAAATTCTGTATGGATCTCTTGATACCGGTAAAGTCTATCAGAGCATATTCCAACTCAAAACCATGGATCAATTCACAGATAAAATCTCTCTTCCAGAAGAGGAAACTTGCCTTCAGGCAAAAGGACTCCGCTGGTCTCAAAAAAATAAACCAGGAAATCAAAAATGAAATCTTTAAAGCAAAAAATTATTATAAGAACAAACTGGAGCAGGACTTTGCAAATATGAACACCAAACAGGCATTCCAGCGTGTTAGGACTCTTACTGGACAAGCCTTTAAACAGACTACTTATGTTTCAGATCCCACCACCTTTGCAAGTAATCTTAATCATTTTTATGCCCGTTTTGATACCTCTGACTTCTCAGCAGAGTGTGACAGCCTTTTGGATTCTTTGCCTTTTCAAGAGTTGAACTACGAGTCCCTTCTAACCAGGCAGGATGTCTATTTCCAGCTCATTAAGTGCAAACCGAATAAAGCTCCTGGGCCAGATGGTATTCCGGGCCGGGTCTTGAAAAGCTGTTCCCTGGAACTAACCCCTATTTTTCATTCTCTCTTCCTTCGCTCACTCTGTACTTCAACAATACCTGTCAAATGGAAATCATCGATTGTTATTCCTGTTCCAAAAAAAACGCATCCATCCGAGTTAAATCACTACAGGCCTGTATCATTAACCTCTATTATAATGAAATGCTTTGAGAAAATCGTCAAAAACATTATGCTTCCATACGTTATACCATCTCTAGATTGTCTACAATTTGCATATAAGCAGAAGAGAGGTACTGATGATGCAGTGGCCTGTCTCTTACATTGTCTACTTCAATACCTGGACATCTCTGGGAATTATGCCAGACTTCTCTTTATTGACTTTAGTTCCGCTTTTAACTCGATTCAGCGTCATCAGATGATAAAGAAACTACAGAGTATGCAAGTCCCATCATCTCTAATATATTGGATCCACAATTTTCTTTCTAATAGACCCCAAGTGGTTAAAGTGGGCAGTGCATTATCACCAACCATTGTCCTTCATACCGGCGCCCCTCAGGGGTGCGTACTTAGCCCATTCCTTTTTATTCTCTACACAAATGATTGTCAGAGTCCATTGTCTGTTCAGCCACGTCTTCTTCTGCTTCTGTATCGCAGTATTATTGAGCCAGTTCTTACTTATGGCGCCATTTGTTTTTTCCATATGCTTACAGTTACCAACAAGAACAAATTCTTAAAGGTAACCCATTTAGCAAGTAAAATTATTGGTATCCCTACCCCGTTTATCGGATATTGTCTCGACATTCACATTGCGAAAGGCAAAAAAATTCTTAAATGACTCAGAACATCCACTTTATAAATATTTTATCCTTCTGCCTTCTGGCCGTAGGTATAGGTTACCGATGTGTAGAAAGGCCAAGTTTAGTAAGTGTTTTGTTCCTGTATCTATACGAGCTCTAAATACATAGGAAATCGGCCACTAATGCGTCAGGTATGCTCTCTCTCTTTTTTTTTCTTTTTTTCTTTCATATATGTTTATCTGTTCATATGTTATGTGTGTTTGTATTGGTATTATGTACGCACCTATGGTGGAAACAAATTTCCTCTCGAGGACAAATAAAGGAAAAATCTATAATCTAATCTATACCCTCCAAACGTCCATCAAAGCGGTCCTGAGACAGGCGACTCAGAGTTGGAGCGAGCAGCTCTAAACCAGGAGGAGGTGATTGAACCACTTCTTGCCCAGAGAAGGGCCGTGCAGAGAATCTTTTGCTCCATTTAAAACAGTCTACGTCGTACGTCGGTTTAAAACGAGGTACGTCGGTTGTCCATCTGGTGCCGCTCGCGTGGAGCTTGGGAGCCTGGCTAACGCTTCCCAGCCAGTGCCGCTGGCTCGTTCCGACAATCAGACTCGGTTACGCCGAGACTTCAGTTCGCCGGGTTTCTCCCCAGGTTCAGCGATGTCCTATTTACCTCGATAGCAGACAATGACACCCCTGTTCTGCGAGTGGAGATTGCAGTCCTCTTGGTAGGAGGCAATAGAACCTGTTCCTCCAGCCGAGATGAAGTCGTGGTTTTACAGCCCTTACTTCATCGTACCCAAGAAAGGCGGTGGGTTCCGGCAGATCTTGGATCTGCAAGTCTTGAATCAGGCCTTTCACAAGCTCCTGTTCAAGATGTTAATGCAGAAACGCATTCTCACGTTCGTTCGCCACCAAGATTGGTTTGCAGCGATCAACCTGAAGGACACGTACTACCACGTCTCGGTTCTGCTTAACAGACCGTTTCTTTGGTTTGCGTACAAAAACAAGGTCCTCCCTGCATATTTACCAAAGTCACGGAGACTGCCCTTGCCCCGTTCAGGGAAGTGGGCGTTCGTATTCTCAACTATCTCGACGAATGTCTCATTCTATCTCACTCTCGAGATCTGTTGTGCGGACACAGAGACCTGGTGCTCAGGCACCTCAGCCATCTGGGGTTTTGAGTCAACTGGAAGAAGACCAAGCTCTCCCCTGTGCAGAGCATCTCTTTCTTGGTATGGAGTTAAGACTCATTCAATATGACAGTGCATCTCACAAACGAGCGCACATAGTCAGTGCTGAACTGCCTTAATACGTGCATATGTTTTAAAAAACATTCATAGGCTCCTGGGGTACAGAGCATCCGCAGCCAGGGTAACACTGCTCGGATTGGTGCATATAAGACCATCACACCGATCGGTCCTCAAACTTTCAGTTCTTGGTCAGACCGTGCCTTTCTCTGGGCAGGAGTCCCCTTAGAACAAGTGTCCAGGCATGTTGTTGCCTGGAAGACCCCCCGGAGATGCCCGGTCAGTTCTGTGCTTTCCTTTCGGCAAGAAAGGCTGGAGCAGAGGCTGTCCCCCTTCACCTTGAAAGTGTATGTTGCCTTCGCGGCACATCACTCTGCAGTGGTTTGTTGTGCAGGCCATGCATTTCTTGCTGCTTTAAAGATTAAATGGTTAAACTTCTGTTTTCGCGCTGGCGCAGTGAGGGAAAAACACTGAGTTTAGGGCAATCGGTTCATAGCTCTACTTCAATAGTGCGATAACCACACGAGAGGCGACCAAAATTTCGGAACCAAAAATGTCAGAAATCCATCCGACCGTCCGATTGCCTGTCGGGAGAGGTTAATCGCCTCTCGTTTCCCCCTGTACACTGCACGACAAACGACACACGATAAAGCTAAGACAGAATATGCTAATCAATAACAAGAAGGTAACTACACATAAGCTACATAAATTCATCAACTAACCATTCAAAAAACATCCTGTTGCATTCTACATGTTGTCACTTCTTGAGTCTCGTCTCCATCATTGTCTGAATCCGGTTTGAACATAAAAGGCTAAAAGTTTTTGAAATTTTCTGTGCATGTCTGTGTGAGTGCAAGCTGTTGTAGCTCCGCTCTCTGTGCCTCGAACAGCAGCTCATTTGCATTTAAAGGAACAGACACAAAACGGTGCGTTTTTGCTCACCCACAAAAATTGGCAATTTTAACATGCTATATAAAAATATTTGTTGGGTATTTTGAGCTAAAACTTCACACACACACACACACACACACTCTGGGGACATCAAAGACTTATTTTACATCTTGTGAAAAGGGCATTATATCACCCCTTTAAGCGAGTTAAATGTACATTTGCTACTGGAGTTATCTCGAGCCAAAATGGCGGTGTATGTATGCACTAGAGCCAAAATGGAGACTTACATGTAAAACATGAGGTTAGTGTGAAGCCAAATGCTAGATTCATTTCTGTGGCAGTGTGAAAATGGAATTAATGTTTATGATGATGTGAAAACACTGTAGCAGGTCAATGTATTGTGATTTGATTCTAATGAACTTCAGGCAAAAAAATTACTTCTGAAAACCCTTTATTGAAATGTAATGGTCTTTAATGGAATGTGTTGTTTTACAAAGAAGCAAGTATTTGTTGTTCTGTAAAGCTAAACATGTAATTGTTGTTAATACATTGAAACGAAAGAAAGAATGTATCAAACATAAAACAAAGGCATGACGAGGCATGAAACTGGAAACTCAGAACAAGAACAAGAACAAGAAACAATCAATACTGAATTGTATTGAATACAGAAACATGACAATGACAATGACAAGAAACAAAGAAACAAAACCCAAAATGTGATAGTGGGACAAAACACCGCTCTTCCGTCCCAATTACAACATCAAACAGGTTTTCCCCTCTCAGTGAAACACCCACTGTGAATCCTGTTGATTGTGCCCTAGTTATTGGCGATTTTATTACACGGAACGTGAAAATAGAGACACCAGCCACCATAGTCACATGTTTGCCGGGAGCCAGAGCGCCTGACATCAAAGCAAATTTAAAAGTGCTGGCTAATGCTAATCATAAATACTCATAAAGAGTATTATTCACTTCGACCTCGACAGACGGAGATCACTAAAATTAACTTAAAATTAAAGAGGTGTGTGAATTCGCACGTACGATGTCAGACATTGTAATTTGCCCCTTCCTGTTCGCCGGAGTGATGAGATAACATAAGATCTGACATTTATATATCTCTTCTCCATTGCTCATGTCCACAAGCGGCCAATCTTATACTTATTCATTCAAATTTGAGATTGAGGTCAATTTCTCTAGAAACTTCTTTTACTTTTGTTCTGTTCATTTCTGTTAAGAGTAGATATTACTCTTTTTCTGTAATATCTATGTACTCTGATTCTCTTTAGAGGGGATTGCTTTCTTTTCTATTAATGTCCCATTCAATGTAAAGGATTGCATTTCTTTGATCTGAATCTCAACAGCCACAATTTGGAAGATGTCCAAATAATCTGCAAAGCCAATTTGTAATTGGTGATTCTATTACACGTGAAAAAAGAGACACCAGCCACCATAGTCATGAATTTACCAGGATATCAAAGCAAATTTAAAGGGGTCATATGATGCGCCTTCCCAAAACGCTTCGTTCAAACATGCCCCCACATCTCTACGTCAGTATGTGGAGTTTCATAACACCGCCCAAATGTACACACAAAGAAAGAAGGCGTGACATCTATTCTCTCTGTATTGTTGTTGCTGCCGGCGCCGCCATGTCGTGGAGACACTGTGTATTTCATCGCAAAAGCCAAACTACTTTGTTTGGCCTTCCAAAAGAGGTCGCAATTAGAAAACAGTGCTTAAGCTTTATTTACAACACTGTTCCAGAACAGTACAACCAAAATATTCAACTCTGTGCTGTGCATTTTTCGGAGGACAGTTTCCAGACCCTGAGAGAGTACAAGACTGGCTCTGCTGATTCTGAAAAGTGGGCCAATTCCATCTTTGCAAGTACATGCTGGCACTTATTCTGACTCACAGACACAGCCTGTAAGTATGTCTTAATATTTTAAGAATTTCTTACAATTCAAACGCGAGTTTTGAGCAGTATAGAGTAGCGCTTGCTTGTCGTTTCTACGATCACAAATGCAGACATGGTTTTATGTTTACATAGTGTCCCCAATGAAATACAACCTTACCAATCTGATACGATCTGGTCCAGTCGTGCTGGCAAAGTTGATCGATCAGCTTGGTCATCTGCATTTTCCAGATCAGATTTGGGCTCGTCCATTATCACCTGTCATTATTGCTTTGGGAACCGATGTTCCAAATATGGTAAGGGGCGTGACATTTCCATCACGCGCTTAAGTTTTTAAAACTGATCAGAGATCAGGTAAAACCCACAGACACTTGTTCATTGGTTCTCAGTGACTCCTCATGATTCATGGGTTGACCGAGATCATCGCCCCCAGCGGTGAAACATTGAAATTTCGAAGTGTTTCGAAACAGTTATGACGTAATGAAGCCTTGTTTAATGAAATCATGTGACTCTGGCTGTTTGATACACGCTCTGAACCACTGATTCGGAACAGAAGATTCGTAAAGGCTTCGAAGCTTCATGAAGCAGTGTTTTGAAATTGCCATCACTACCGTCTGCTAGCTCTCACATCACAGAAGATAGATAAATCAGGGCTGCCAACTCTCAGGCATTGAGCGTGCATGAGACTCACGCAATTGACACTTTTCACACGCTCTCACGCCACACATCCATTTTCTCACGCACAGAAAAATTCCGGAGCAAAGAGGTACTTTTAATATTAAACTAATTATCAGCTCTTAGATTCCATCAATTTTATTACGAAATTCAGACAAAAATATGTTTGGCGCTTGTAAATGTGACGTGACAGATCGCTGTAGCGCCTCAGTTCAAGTGCACGTGAACCAATCATCTGTTACTTTTTTATTTAAAGATGCAGTGCAACTTGCCTAAAGTATACATAATATCGACCAATTAGTGTTTTTCAACCACGGAAAGAGGTCAATATATAATAGCAGGAGAACAATTATGTCACATAACGTTACATTTACCTCAGGAAAGCCATTTAATGACCATAGCATGTTAACTGAATAGAAAAAATAGCTAGAGAGGAGATTTTGCTGAGCACTATATTACATATTTATTATATTGAATCAAAATCGGAATCAAATCACAAGAATGGAATTGAAATCTTGACATTTTTGTCAAGCAATAATAAAAACTGTATCCTACCAGTCATTGTACAATGTAAACATTGTAACATGTTGTCACTAAACTTCATAAAATTCGATTTAGTTACCAACTGTTTTGACAATCACAATTACACTTATTGTGATGCAATATTTGTTTTTACAGACCCCAATATTACTGTTATAAACATGAGCCTCATCTGAAGTACTGGCTGTGTGGTGGTTACAAACATATAAAAAGAGAAAAGAAAAGAAAAGAAAAATAATTATTAGTGTCTAAATTAGTTTTTATTAAATTGAATGCATACTGTATGATTTTGTTTGATTGCGATTGATATTCCTTGCCTATGGACGATCGATTGTTTGATTACTTTTGCCTTGTGTCCTTTAATATCTCCCCTTACCAGACATGAATAAATTGTCATGGAAATACATTTTGCATGAGTCAAGTCTGTGAAAAATGACAAATGTCATTCTTTGAAGTGTATAAATAGTTCATTATATTTAGATGTCTAAAAGTTCGGTTCAAGTTAACCATGTGTGTATCACGTGTTCAACTGGTGGCAGAGACCATGCGGTTACAGAAATGTGAAAATGGAGTGAATTTGCATATGATTTGTGCTTTGATAACTATATAACAGTTAAGAGTCAGAAGTTACGGGTGACTGTTAAAAAAAAAGTATGTGTTGTTTCAAGAATAAGTGTAATGAAGGTTTTCATGCTAATGGTGTGTAAAGAGAGATCATTATTTTTGCTGACACATGCTATAATTCCAGAGCTAGTTTAAAGGTGCCTTATGCAACTTGTTCCATAATAAAATATCCAATAATAACCCTTATATGTCATCAGCTAACGTTAAAACATAGTATCTGGCAGAGTGTCAGTGTCACAGTGTCTGGTTGTGTTTCCCCGGGTATCCACTAGATGTCCTCCTTTTCCCCACTGTGTCATTCACAGGAACTACATGTCCCACTATCCCTGTCTGCGTGATTACACCCAGGTGTTGGTATTTGTAATCACCCAGCTGTCTCTCGTTGTTCCCTCGTTGTTCTTGTATTTAATGCCCTGTTTGTCTCATGTTCTGTGTGGATCGTTGTTTTATGTCACCTCGCTTGTGTTCCCGTGTTTCTTGCCTGTAGCCTGTTTATTGTTTTGTATTGCCTGTCTGGACTTTGAACCCTGCCTGTTTTGACTATGATTTTGGATTGCCCTATATAATAAACTCATCACTGCACTTTGGATCCGCTTTGCCCTCTTCCTTGTGCGATCCGTGACAGAACGATCCACCACCACTAGGATCCAAGCAGGATGAGTGGCCGCCGCAATTTCCCCGCTGCCAGAGGAGAGGAGAGGAGATGGCCAGCACCATCAGACAGTAAGCCAGAACCCAGAATGAACATTTTTGACTGCTTTGCGCTGTGGGCTCGGAGGACGGACGAAAGATTTTTCATCGAAACCCCTGATTCCCAGTCCACAGCAAGCTTCGGGTCGGACCACGCCCCCCGCCATGACAAGTCCTTCGAGGGGACCAAACTGGCTAAATTCCACGGGACTCGTGGAGGTCGCAGAGGAGGCGGAGGGGGTCGGGAGGAAGTTCAGTCCCATCACCCGTTCTGGCCGCCCGTTGATCCAGAGGTCCCTCCGCCGTGGGCTCCACCCAGTCCAGAGCCGTCCACTCGCCATCAGAGACGGCGGAGGAGGAGGAAACCTCTCGGCCTCGACCACGGGTCCAAGACCGTGCCCGTACAGCCTGCTGTCACCCCGGAGACTGTGCCTGTACAGCCAGCTGTCATCCCGAGGCCCATGCCCGTACAGCCAGTCATCATTCCGAAGCACGTGCAGCCAGCTGTCATTCTGAAGCCCGTGCAAGTGCAGCCAGCTGTCAGTCCGGAGCCAGTGTCTGTTCCTGAGCCGGAGCCAGTGTCTGTTCCTGAGCCGGAGCCAGTGTCTGTTCCTGAGCCGGAGCCAGTGTCTGTTCCTGAGCCGGAGCCAGTGTCTGTTCCTGAGCCGGAGCCAGTGTCTGTTCCTGAGCCGGAGCCAGTGTCTGTTCCTGAGCCGGAGCCAGTGTCTGTTCCTGAGCCGGAGCCAGTGTCTGTTCCTGAGCCGGAGCCAGTGTCTGTTCCTGAGCCGGAGCCAGTGTCTGTTCCTGAGCCGGAGCCAGTGTCTGTTCCTGAGCCGGAGCCAGTGTCTGTTCCTGAGCCGGAGCCAGTGTCTGTTCCTGAGCCCTCAGTGACGGCGACACTGGCCATTATGACCACAGCCATGTGGTGTGTGTGGGCTACGCACACACTTGGACCGGTGGTGTCTGTTCCTGGGCCGGTGGTGTCTGTTCCTGAGCCGGTGGTGCCAGTTCCAGTGCCTGAGCCGGTGGTGCCAGTTCCAGTGCCTGAGCTGGTGGTGCCAGTTCCAGTGCCTGAGCCGGTGGTGCCAGTTCCAGTGCCTGAGCCGGCGGTCATCCCAAAGCCCGTGCACGTGCAGCCGGCTGTTATCCCGAAGCCTGTGCAGCCGGCTGTCCCAAAAGGCATCCCGGAACGGCTCGTCATCACTCCCGTCATGGTGAGTAGGGCCGTCTTTCTATTTTATGGAATAAAGGTGGTGCACGCATGGAGGAAGCATACCAGCCCAGAGAGCGCATCGCCGCTGCCCAGCCCAGAGAGCGCATCGCCGCTGCCCAGCCCAGAGAGCGATCAAGCATCAGAGCCCAGCACTGAGCCAGTGCCGATCGCCTGCCCAGCTGATCCGGAGACGGAGCCGATCGCCTGCCCAGCGGACCCGGAGCCGATCGCCTGCCCAGCGGACCCGGAGCCGATCGCCTGCCCAGCGGACCCGGAGCCGATCGCCTGCCCAGCGGACCCGGAGCCGATCGCCTGCCCAGCGGACCCGGAGCCGATCGCCTGCCCAGCGGACCCGGAGCCGATCGCCTGCCCAGCGGACCCGGAGCCAGAGACCTGCCCAGCGGACCCGGAGCCAGAGACCTGCCCAGCGGACCCGGAGCAGGTGACCTGCCCCGCTGATCCTGAGCAAGTGACCTGCCCCGCTGATCCTGAGCAGGAGCCAGTAGGCTGCCCAGCTGATCCAGAGTCAGAGAGGTTTCCAGAGCCTCCACCCTGGCCGCCCGATGGACGGTCTGATTCGCCCCGGTCGCCCGATGGACTGTTCGCTTCGCCTCGGCCGCCCGAGGGACTGTTCGCTTCGCCCCGGTCGCCGGATGGACTGTTTGCTTCGCCCCGGCCGCCCGATGAACTGCTTGCTCTGCCCCGGTCGCCGGACGGACTGTTTGTTTCACCCTGTTGCCCTGATGTACTGTCTGTATTGCCCTGGTCCCGTAGTTATCTGCTACCCCCTGTGTCTGTTTCCCTTCACGGACCTGGCCCTCCATCCCTCCCCCTGATCCTCCACCGTGCCACCTCCCTCCTGATCTCTTGTTTTGTTCCATGTCTTGTCTTGTAGTGTCTGGGAGCCACTCCGTAGGAGGGGGGTTATGTCACAGTGTCTGGTTGTGTTTCCCCGGGTATCCACTAGATGTCCTCCTTTTCCCCACTGTGTCATTCACAGGAACTACATGTCCCACTATCCCTGTCTGCGTGATTACACCCAGGTGTTGGTATTTGTAATCACCCAGCTGTCTCTCGTTGTTCCCTCGTTGTTCTTGTATTTAATGCCCTGTTTGTCTCATGTTCTGTGTGGATCGTTGTTTTATGTCACCTCGCTTGTGTTCCCGTGTTTCTTGCCTGTAGCCTGTTTATTGTTTTGTATTGCCTGTCTGGACTTTGAACCCTGCCTGTTTTGACTATGATTTTGGATTGCCCTATATAATAAACTCATCACTGCACTTTGGATCCGCTTTGCCCTCTTCCTTGTGCGATCCGTGACAGTCAGAACTGACATCTGAAATTATTTGTTCTTGTTAGATGATCCTACTTTATTAAATAAATAAAAATAATAACATTGATTTAGGAGTAGGATTTATTTCTGCGAGTTGGTCAACATGAGAACTAACGTTATGCAAACGTTAGCTAGCTAAATTACGTCCAAGCAGACGTTCCTTTATTCCATGTGCTGCTGGAAAATATTTTAACAACCTAATGTTCGCAAACATTCATTGTGATCTCTGCAAAAGATAATGTAAAAAAATATGCTTTGTGGGTTCAGGTTGGTCGACCAAACGTAATAAATTGCACGGAATTTTTAGCTATATTTTGCCTTGTGCAAGTTGGTCAAAATACGCATATTGTTTATCCCCTATGCCTGGTACAGTACTGGATAGTCCTGATGACGTCGTGATTAGTTGAGCTGTTTATGTTTATTCTGTTTTCCGTAGCATTCAACTTTTGATTCTAGTATGAAAGTTTACCTCTGGGGAATGCATATTTGATATTGCTCGCATAGGTTGCACACCAGTCTCTACCCTACCGTCTCAGCTGTGTAACTCTGATGGTCTGTCTGACTGCAGCCTGCAAGCAAAAAGTGTCTCCCCCTACTGGGAAGCAAAGCTGTCAATCAAACTCCGTTAGTAACCGTTACCAGTGTAATTCAACTAATTGCCTATAGGTGGCTCCAAGTTGCATAAGGCACCTTTAAGTAGTTCAAGAGAGTTGAAGACATGGGAAACGGTACATATATTTAAATTGTTAGGCAGAGTATCATATGTGAATATTGTATGCCATATACATATTATTATTATTAATGAACATTGTAATCCAAGTGTTTATTGAAATTGTTTAATTTGTGGAAACAGTACCTGATGAGAAGCTGTATGTGAGTAATTCTGTATTTTTCTGTATATTGTGAATTTTTCTAAAGAGATGTTCTGTTTTTTACGAAAATGCAGAAATATATGCATTAATCTACCGGGACTTAGAAGGTGTAAGCCCGTCTATCGGTCCAATGAGCAGTCTCCAATAATTCGGGTGAAGGTTTCCGCGTGATAGACATTCTCTGGTGATAGGCTACTGTCTTTCCTTTTACGCAACACAAATTAATTAAATTAATTAACAAATTGACTAAATTAAATACATTTTCTCATATGTATTGACTCGTTATTTCATCTGACTCCATAAATGAAAAAGGTTTAAAATGAAATCTGGGCATCATTAAAAGTGAGCGAATGTTTTATTATTCTTTTTATAACTCTTAGATTAGGCTATGTTTAACCTGCTCAGATTAGAAAGCTATATCGCTTAGAGGTCCTTGCGTCTTCCCCGGGTCTCACGACGCAATCTCGTCAGTTTTGTTCACCAAACAGAGGTAATTTCTATATACCCGAGATCGGTCACATTCACTTTTACACAATCAAATATATTTTGGTATAGCCCCATGGAATTGCATACACTTGAATTTAATTTAAACGTTTTCTTCAGTAGAGGTAAGGCCACTATATTACAAATATTTTATCTATATACCAAAAATAATTGGTTTACAATTTGAAAACTTACATTTGTGAATATAAAATCTACATAGGAAAATAATTACATTTATTATAAAGCAGGCATTTGAATCCGCTTCAAAAAATCCAAAAATAACAGTTTTGGGATTCAGAGGCTGCGTTCGAAACCGCATACTTCCCTAACTATTTAGTATGGGAAAAAGAGTAGGCGAGCGAAAAAGTATGTACGAATCCAAAAGAGTAGGCGAGAATTACCTGGGTGACGTATTAATTTACATATCGCGAGATTCGGACTTATAGTGCGTTCGAATATGCCTACTTTCCTACTATATAGTAGGCGAAAACAGTACGTGAAGGAAGCAGTACGTTCGAAACATCAGTATTCATGAAAGAGTAGGCGAGAAGTTCCCGGATGGCTTACTGCTTCCACACAGATTTTCGAGTGCTCATCCGATGGATACTCTTCTATCCCGGGAGGCCACGCGAGAGGATACGTCAGTATCAAACATCGCAGAGATCAGCGACGCGGGTGCTTTCAAATGTGAGTAAACACGGTTCCTTGCGTTAAAATTGCATGTGTTGAACTACTGTAGAGTAAACTGTTGAATTGTTGAAGGTGTAAAGACGTTACACAGTGTAGTATAGTTGTGATTTTGCTGTAAAAACACGTTTTATTACAGGGCCGCGGGAAGTGGGGGTGCTGCAGCACCCCCTGTTTTCACAGAATTGTAAATGCAACGCATATGTTTGTTCATTAAAATGTATTAATTTTTAGCATTTAGTCATTTATTTGTAATAAACACTTTAAGTGGGCTATTTAATTTTTTTTATTTATATGTTAAATTATCTTTTTAAAACATAAGCGCAGAGTGTTAGGCTACGTAATATTGTGTGTGTGTGTGTGTGTGTGTGTGTGTCGAAAGAATTTGTCCGCAGCTGCTCAAAAAAAAAAAAAAAAAAAAAAACGTCAAAAACCCCACTGTCAGTGTTTTGTAAGGAACAGGCAAATATGTAAAATATAGCAGGAGACATTTTAATTGTTTACTATTAAAACAGTTTTTTTTTTTGTCAGTGTCGGCTAGACAGATGAAGTTGACGACTCGCGATCTTCGCAGCGCCAGAGAGAAATGCACATTTCATACGAATTACATAAGCAGCGCAGTCTGTTTACTTTCGTTTTGAATTGTTCTGCTTAAAAGTAGACATTTCAAGCTATCTATATGTCTCAGGTCTGTGAGGCAATAGGCTACCTTATAGGCCTACGCTGAGTTTCGGTTCATTTATGAGACGAGCTCCGGGTTCGCCAGCGCCTCCGTGTCCTGATTATCTATTTTCTAATAGCTTATATATTCTTCTTATTTATTGAATACAGACAATTGGTTGATGAAACATCGATTAAAATTAAGATACAATTAATACAAAACGAAATTAAATTTAAAGACAGGCTTTGTGCTTTCAGTTTGAGGTCTCTGTGAAAGTTTTAAAACATTCTTTTAGTGCCGCTTTAGAGAAATACATTTCTAAAAAAAATGCGACTTAGTCCAGTGCGACTTAGGCTATATATGTTTTTTTTCTTCCTCGTGGCGCATTTTGTGACTGATATGCGACTCCGGAGCAATAAAATAAAAGGGACTCCGGAATAAAAGCAGAATCAATAAAGTCAAAAATGTGATGTGCAGTCAGGTTTGAGAGTGTGCGCGTTTTTTGAGGAGTTGCAGAAGAGCACATCACAACATGAAATAGACATCTGAGTGATGAATGTGTGCTAGAACAGTGGTTCTCAAAGTGTGGTACGCGTACCACTAGTGGTACGCAGGCTCCGTCTAGTGGTACGCAGAGGAATCACTGAATTTCGCACGCAAGATTAAACCGGTGTGATCTTTTACTGTCTATTTTGTGATCAGTCTTGGCTGGTCCCTGGAGCGTACGATACGATTACACCGGTGTGAGTAGAACGGCCAGTGCATCCCGTGATCAACTGCTAAATTAAAATGTGCTTTCGCAGTTGGCTGGCGCTGAGCCACAGACGGACGCGCGCCACTCAGGCGCTGTCAAATATCACAATTATTCAGTGTTAAACCACATAATGTTAATTTTAGGTTTCAGACATTTAAATTCACATAACTATTAAAAAAAACAATACATTTAGAATTTGTAAAATACACACTGATGTCTATGGAAGCGGAAATAATAATAATTCCCATTATAATTAGACGACACATTTGATTCATATCAAATTGTGTAAGTAACTTTAAAGTTAACTCTATTCTTTTCCCAGTTCACCGGCCACTTACTTTCATGTATTTCGCGAGAAGTGGATGAATTCACGTTCTGTAAATCCAACAGATCCGATTCTCTGAACAGTGGCACATGACGACGCATATAGCTTAACTAACGCGATCGTTATAAAGGTGTTTAAACAACATAACACTTCCACTTGCATATATTTGACAATCGGAATATCAAATATTTCATAACAAATTTGTGAATATTTAGAATGAAAAAAAAGAAAAAAAAAGCAGATCATTAGTCATTCAGCGCTATTGTGGCTGCGGTGTGTCACGTGACAAGCAATGACGCGTCACCATGGAAAAAATAAAGTGATCAGTTCTAAATAACGATCGCCTTGAAAAACTCACAGGGGTCAGCCAGAATATTTTAAATGTACGTTTAAAAATGTTAAATATCAATACACAGCCTGTGTTAAAAAAAAAATTTTTTTATTAACTACAGTAGCTACTTTTTTTTACTTAATATTTTAAGTACAGTAAGCTACAGTTTTTATTTCACTTTAAGGGTGCAATACATTTGAATTGAATCATTATTCAAGTTTTTTATTTACCTGTATGCAAGCAGCACAGTGCAGTGTTAATGTTCAAACTGTGTTCTTACAATGTTTAAAGTGGCTGACAATAATAAATATTCTTATTAAAAATTAAGCTGCCTCATTTTTGAGCTGTGCATAACCGTAGCTGAATAGTTTGGCCTACTACGCTACTGTATTTTCATATTGGTCATTATGGTGGTACTTGGAGAGCCAAATATTTTCTATAAATAGCCAAAAAAAAGTTTGAGAACCACTGTGCTAGAACAAATCTATATAGTAACTAAACATAAGTTATCTATTTTATTTGTCCCTTACTGTTGATAAATTGAGGAACATTTATGTTGGATAAAAAGTTAAAACAACCTCAACATGTAAATGTAGTGTTGCTCATAAATCACAGAGGTAATGTGAATCTGGTCTGGATGTTACAGGGACAGATGAACAGATGTGTGTTTATCCAGTGGAGAGTGGCTCATGAAGCTGAATGCAGCCATCAAAGGCTTTGAGTGAGTATACTACAGAAATAAATAACAACAACTATTTAAATATTAAGTGGTAGTTTATTTTAATTATTGTAATTTCAAACAGAGCTATTACAGCACTTTTCTGATTCTTGATTTCTGTGCATTTGCTGCACAGCTTTTGTGGTGGAGCAGGACCTGCAAGGAAAGATGATGGCGGCATTTGTGGAAAAAAACACGTTTTTGTCTTCTAAATAATACCAGAGCCCGTCTACGGAGAGCCTTGGCACTTCCTATTAGCCCCATTGTATCGATCTTGGTTGCAGTTCCATTAATATTCCACTGGAGGTGATCGCGGGCGAGTGCAGACTGAATGGGAGTCTATGGGGCTAGACGGCTAAATTTGTCTCTTTCACCCGATTGCCGTTGAGAAATCTCAGATTTGATTGTAGGTTTTGCAAGTTCAACATGGGTTATAGGTCGAAAATTGAATGAACGAGTACTTATGTCCTTTCGATTTCTTACAGGTTGAGTTGTTGTTGCCCATAACACGCTAGCATTCTGCTAATGAATGCTGATTGGTCAGTGAAGGACTGATTACGACCAGAGATACCGCTTGATGGCATCATGGAATCCGAAGCGGGACCAGAAACAAACAAAACAAAAACTCTTCTAGCACGTGTATTTACCTGTGTCAGCTGTGTTGTGTGTTTGCCTGTGTCAGCTGTGTTGTGTGTTTGCCTGTGTCAGCTGTGTTGTGTGTTTGCCTGTGTCAGCTGTGTTGTGTGTTTACCTGTGTCAGCTGTGTTGTGTGTTTACCTGTGTCAGCTGTGTTGTGTGTTTACCTGTGTCAGCTGTGTTGTGTGTTTACCTGTGTCAGCTGTGTTGTGTGTTTACCTGTGTCGGCTGTGTTGTGTGTTTACCTGTGTCAGCTGTGTTGTGTGTTTACCTGTGTCAGCTGTGTTGTGTGTTTACCTGTGTCAGCTCTGTTGTGTGTTTACCTGTGTCAGCTGTGTTGTGTGTTTACCTGTGTCAGCTGTGTTGTGTGTTTACCTGTGTCAGCTGTGTTGTGTGTTTACCTGTGTCAGCTGTGTTGTGTGTTTACCTGTGTCAGCTGTGTTGTGTATTTACCTGTGTCAGCTGTGTTGTGTGTTTACCTGTGTCAGCTGTGTTGTGTAGTTACCTGTGTCAGCTGTGTTGTGTGTTTCCCTGTGTCAGCTGTGTTGTGTGTTTCCCTGTGTCAGCTGTGTTGTGTATTTCCCTGTGTCAGCTGTGTTGTGTGTTTACCTGTGTCAGCTGTGTTATGTTTACCTGTGTTGTGTATTTACCTGTGTCAGCTGTGTTGTGTGTTTACCTGTGTCAGCTGTGTTGTGTGTTTACCTGTGTCAGCTGTGTTGTGTGTTTACCTGTGTCAGCTGTGTTGTGTGTTTACCTGTGTCAGCTGTGTTGTGTGTTTACCTGTGTCAGCTGTGTTGTGTGTTTACCTGTGTCAGCTGTGTTGTGTAGTTACCTGTGTCAGCTGTGTTGTGTGTTTACCTGTGTCAGCTGTGTTGTGTGTTTACCTGTGTCAGCTGTGTTGTGTGTTTACCTGTGTCAGCTGTGTTGTGTTTACCTGTGTCAGCTGTGTTGTGTGTTTACCTGTGTCAGCTGTGTTGTGTAGTTACCTGTGTCAGCTGTGTTGTGTGTTTACCTGTGTCAGCTGTGTTGTGTAGTTACCTGTGTCAGCTGTGTTGTGTGTTTACCTGTGTCAGCTGTGTTGTGTGTTTACCTGTGTCAGCTGTGTTGTGTATTTACCTGTCAGCTGTGTTGTGTAGTTACCTGTGTCAGCTGTGTTGTGTGTTTACCTGTGTCAGCTGTGTTGTGTGTTTACCTGTGTCAGCTGTGTTGTCGAAGCCTCGAGAGAAAAGAAAGTGCAGAGCGCGAAAGCACCAAAGTGACTGAAGGATTGCCGTAAAGCAGTATCTCTGGTCGTACGATGTGTATGACGTCATTGACACTTTAAAAGACTTTTTAAAGCAAATAAGTGACTCTAAAAAATCTAACACCCAGCAATGTGTAATTTCTTTGCATCTCCTTTCGAATACAACATTCAAATTACTAGACAAAATATTATATCCTGAGAAAAGTGGAATTTGAGGGGTATAGCGCCATAGACCTCCATTCATTCTGCACTCGCCTGCGAGCGCCTCCGCATGGACAGAGACGTGTTACTGCAGCCAGTCCAGAAACCGGAAGGAACCAGAGAGTGCCAATCCTCTTCCTATTAGACATTCTCTGATAATACTGAAATCAAATGACATTGTGCGGTTAAAATGACTGTTTTTTGAGTTATGTTTGTGCATTTTTGTAGGATCTGAAATGTCAGCAGGCTGGTGTGAGCACTGAGGATGAAGAGCACAGAGCTGAATCCTGGAGATGGTGCAATGGATGAGTCCCTCCATCACTCCACCTGCCCTTACGAGACCCTCCATCACTCCACCTGTCCTTACGAGACCCTCCATCACTCCACCTGCCCTTACGAGACCCTCCATCACTCCACCTGCCCTTATGAGACCCTCCATCACTCCACCTGCTCTTCTGAGACCCTCCATCACTCCACCTGCCCTTATGAGACCCTCCATCACTCCACCTGCCCTTATGAGACCCTCCATCACTCCACCTGCCCTTACAAGACCCTCCATCACTCCACCTGCCCTTACGAGACCCTCCATCACTCCACCTGCTCTTCTGAGACCCTCCATCACTCCACCTGCCCTTATGAGACCCTCCATCACTCCACCTGCTCTTCTGAGACCCTCCATCACTCCACCTGTCCTTATGAGACCCTCCATCACTCCACCTGCTCTTCTGAGACCCTCCATCACTCCACCTGCCCTTATGAGACCCTCCATCACTCCACCTGCCCTTATGAGACCCTCCATCACTCCACCTGCCCTTATGAGACCCTCCATCACTCCACCTGCTCTTCTGAGACCCTCCATCACTCCACCTGCCCTTATGAGACCCTCCATCACTCCACCTGCCCTTATGAGACCCTCCATCACTCCACCTGCTCTTCTGAGACCCTCCATCACTCCACCTGCCCTTATGAGACCCTCCATCACTCCACCTGCCCTTATGAGACCCTCCATCACTCCACCTGCTCTTCTGAGACCCTCCATCACTCCACCTGCCCTTACGAGACCCTCCATCACTCCACCTGCCCTTACGAGACCCTCCATCACTCCACCTGCCCTTACGAGACCCTCCATCACTCCACCTGCTCTTCTGAGACCCCCCATCACTCCACCTGCCCTTATTGCCTCAGATTGTGAAGCACAACACATCACGCAACAACCTCAGGCACGAAGGAACGGCTCACCTCTGGCGGTCAGCTGATTCATCAGAATAAAGCCTCAGAATGGGAACCGCTGTGTTGAGATGGCAGAAGGATGTGGAGTTCAGCGCCTGTAGCCTACATACATGATTGTAGTTTGAATAAAGCTTTGTTTCATGTGTTGACTTGTATATGCATTTGTTTATTGTGTGATGGTGACTTTCATTAATTCTTTTACTAATTTATTAATATTTCTCATTGTTGTCAGTAAATAAAATATAAATATTTAATGAATGCTTTATTTATTGTTTGAATGAAAATGTAGATATGTTCACTATACACATCTAGAGTGTATTCATGCATAGCTATGTCATATGACATACATTACATTTTGTTTGTTTTATTGACTTATTTTCAGAAAAAATTTATATAATTAAGTATTGGTCAGCATTTATCATTGTTATTGTATGTTTTGAGGTGGGATAGCAATGCAATTCATTCTGGGGTAATATTAAGTTTTAACATTAATGATACTTACATTTTTCGAGTATAAAATCAACAGTTTTCTCCAAAGGCGAATCTTCGCACAGATGCCCTTTGTGCAGACATTACAAACGCTGAAGAAAACCGTTCTAGGTAGGGCTGTCGAGTTACTGATGTTATGAGATACACACACACACACACACACACACACACACACACACACACACACACACACACACACACACACACACACACACATACATATACACACACACATATATCAATCATGGGTTTGCATACATAATATGAGATTTTATACACAGGAAAAAAGAACCTACAAGGTTGAATATCGTAATATATATTTTCTTAAATAATTAGTTAAAATACACTTAAAAAAATCATTTTTTGTTATTTATAGGCCTAGGCCTGAGGGATGAAACGAGAGTTAAATTCATCAAGAAAAAGATGAAAACATAAAGCAGTAAGCCACTTTTGCTTGTGGCTTAAAATATGTTTGGATATAAAATAAAGAAATGAACAACATATTCAAGAGATGACAATTTTGGGATTTTGTAATAAAAATAAATAATATCGTTAAGGATAAAACGGTGGGTCACATTAGTAGGCTAGGGTTAAATATAAGAACTTAAATCAACCCTAAATGTATTCACAACATAAATGGGCAGCAGTTTCTTCAAAAAGACCACAAAATGAGCAAGTTTAATCAATATCAAGATATTTACAGATAGATTAATTAAACGTGTCGTTCAAATTTTTCAAGTTGTGGCTCTTGTGATAACGCGTCGTAGGTCACATGATAACGTCAACATGGCAGATGTCCGGTTCGTATTCATAGGCTGCGTACTGTCTATGGCTGCGTTCCAGTCCAAAAATGTCATGCCCTTCACTTGCTAACTTCCCTCCGTCTCGTTCACTCGGATGTACGTCATTGCTTACGAGTGCCCACTACTGGCGGAAACTGCAATGGGCTGAATTGGAACGTCCTAAGCCCTTGATCACTTGGAATCAGCTGTGGAGTTTATTTATTATTTACATTTGTTTTCCCTTTAATAATTTGTTTAATGCAGCATCCAAATGTATATATGTTTTTTGGGTTGTTTTCAATAAAAAAAAAAAAGAATTAATATATCATAGAGTTGTTTGTTGTGGTGGTGATTAGACGAGATCTGTGGTGACGTCACAATCGTACTGCATTGTGGGACATATAGGTGCCTGAAGTGTACATATGAAGTAGACTCGCTCCCTCGGTCCAAATCGAGGGAACGAGGGTCTGTCCATCTAAACTTCCCTCGTCCAGGGCGGCGGGGATTCCCCCGAGGGGAAGTGCTTAGGGAAGTTCGCGAGTGCGTGTCTAAAAGTGGACTGGAACGCAGCAATACTCAACGAGATCTGGCTATAAAGTACCTACTCTTTTAGCGCTCGTTAAGTAAGTACTTATTGAAATTAAGTACCTACTCATTGAGTATGCGGTTTCGAACGCAGCCATAGAGAAATCTCGATCGATCGCCCAGAGCAGCCGCTGTGACGTCACAGGCAGCGCGCGTTCCATATGACGTCACAGGCCGAGTTGTTCAGGCCAGTGCAGCGATTACCAGACTCAGAGTTATTAGTCAAACAGTGTAGAAACTCAGACTCAGAGTTAGTCAAACAGTGATATGTCCAGGATCTGCGGAGGCACGATGCCTGGACACTTCCCCATGGATGAGGAGATCTGCAGTTCAGTGTCGGAGGAGCCGCTGAGTGGCGCTGTTGAGGAGAGAAACACAGCAGAGGAGAGTGAAGCTCCTGCTCCCCCTAGAGTCGCGTGGGAGAACAACACCCCAGGTGCTGTCACAGGCAAAGATAGTGTTTTCTTTTTCTTTCTTTTTTGTAGAGTTTAATGAGCGGCTCTCAGTGACGAGTGTTGGGGAATTGCTTCTGCTTTTGTCATTGAGTTTGTGATTTTTAAAATGTGTTTTTGTGTTTTCATATTTATATACATTATTAGTTTTTTCTGTGTACGCATGTTGAAACCCATTACAACAAAATTTCCCCATGGGATAATAAAAGTCAACAAGAACACATAAATATGCAAATTAGATACAGGGCAATTCCACGCAAAACTGTCACATCCATAACGCCAACACAATGCCATGGTATTTAGTTGGCGTTATGGATGTGACAGTTTTGCGTGGAATTGCCCTACAGTGTATTGATACATTTTACTGAATGGGAATTACATTTTTGGCCATTTTACCCTCATTGCATAAATCATGCATCAATTATACAAAGTTTGGTTAAATAAAATAATCCTGAAACCTAAAAATTTATTGGTGAATGAAAAATAAATGAATCTTAAAAAAAATTCATCTTATTTTTAAACAACTGAGTCCCGGTGTCCACTACAGGGGACATAACATAACATAACATATGAATAAAACACCCTTTTTCACAAATGTTTTCCCCCATTTGTTTTGATCTAGCAACATAAAGCAGCTGTACATGAGGACAATCACTCAGCTGTAATCTGTGCTAATAAAACACATGTTTCTAATCAATATTGTTGTTTGCAGAAAAGCAATCAAGATGGATGAGTTTCCGTGCTGGCGTCTCGAGAGTGTGGAATGCTGGGAAACGTCTCTTCCAAACCAACGAAACCCAAGTGTGTGCTTTTGTGCCGTCGCAGGAGCTTCCACACACACCCAGTGTCGAGCCGACAGACCCCCTCGAGTCCAGGCCTACAGACCCGCTCGAGACCAGGCCTACAGACCCGCTCGAGTCCAGACCGACAGACCCGCTCGAGACCAGACCGACAGACCCGCTCGAGTCCAGGCCGACAGACCCGCTCGAGACCAGACCGACAGACCCGCTCGAGTCCAGGCCGACAGACCCGACTCCCGCTCGAGTCCAGGCCGACAGACCCGCTCGAGTCCCGCACAACTTCATACGGAGAGACAGTGAGTGTTTATTATTATCACTCTGATTCATCTCCATTTCTGCCTGATGCTTCTGGTTTTAGTTTAATCTCTACTCCTGTCGGTTCCTCACCTGATCTCAGGTGTGTTTGCTGCTGGAGTTCAGTCTCATGCTGTATATTAACATGTTTTTCAGGATTGTTTGAATCTCTTTATGAAGTGGGATGGAAACTGAAATCCAGAGGCGATCGCACTGATTATGAGGGATTTCGAAACTCGGATGACAAACAAGTATGTTGCTCAAGCTTTTCCGCTCTTGTTTCCTTCTATCTTTAGTCTTTCATTCCCGACATAAACATCAGTGTTTACAGTTTTCATCAGAAATGTAAAGATTGTAGATTACCATGCACACAAACAAAAATGGATTCAGATTACTTACGTTTGCAACAATTTTCTTCATTTTTTAGGTGATCATCCGTTGTATTAAGAAGAGCCGGCCTGAGAAGCTGGTGAAATTGGTAAATTGACAACTTTATTCTTCATGAAATTCTCCAAGAATCGTTTTATTAAATTGTAATTTGGTAATTGATAAACCTGTACAGTATAAGATATAGTTGAAAGCCTTGAAACATCAGTTGTAAAGTAAATTGCTTTCATTTTTAATTAACTCTTTAAGCCCAAAGTATGTGGTTTAGCACCCCCCCCCCCCCCATCCCCAAATATATTTAAGTAATTAAATTAATATAAACATGCGATTAATCAACTAATGGCTTGAATGAATGACTAATCTTTAGTCAGGGCAGCCCAAGAGTTTACTTTGAAAAGCTTGCGAGATGGAAAATGAAGTATCCCAGGCCTTTAGTTAGGAGATTAGAGATTAGTTAGGAGTCAACTAACCTTCTGTCAATCTCTTTTCTTTAGCCTGAGTGTCCCTTTCCTATGAGTCCAGACGCAGCTGCAATGTTGATGCTACAAAAGCATCCAACTAGCACACACATCATACAGTTATATGGCATGTATATCCTGAAAGATGAAGACGTCCTGGTTCTGGAAGTTCCACAACACAGCATGACCTTGTTTGAGTTCTACCAACGAAACCGACGTTCCCTGACAGAACATGCAGTGAAATGCATCATTCAGCAACTCGTTGTTGCGCTGCAGCACTGCATAGATCATGGTGTTTATCACATATTACACATGATGAACGTTCTCATCAACCCAAACACCCTGCAAGTCAAGCTGATGGACTTCGGAGGCACACTGTTCTTCAAAGAAAAACGTGAGTCCACTTCTCGCACACCGTTCACTGTTGATGTGTCCGATGATGTTTTACTAAACACTGGAAATGTACTCTTGCAGGTGCTGATGAACCCATATTATACTCAGCGATCAGAAAGTACGCTGAGTGGGTCTCGACTGACGACACACGCATACTGCTGGATCACCTGGTCACAAGAATAGGCCGTTGGTTTTGGCAAAGGCCACATCTGTCCAAAGGTGAGACCAACAACAAGAACGAAACGGAAATAACATTGCTTAAAAAACATGAAGAGCTCAGTAAAATTATTAGTGTCCATGATGAGCAAAGTGTAAAACACAGCGGATTGACAATGAATGTTTAGCAATGAATGTTCATGGGCATCCAGAGAATATCATAGTAACAGCAAGAAATGCTGTGTATTTCATGGTAACATGACCTTACATGAACTACATTTCTCAAATTCTGTTTATGAGTGTCTATAAGGACAAACGTGACTAATCAACTGTCTTCTGAAAACTTTGACAGAATGCCTGGATCTTCTTGAGAAACTTAATGACAGAAGGTCACGGATGACCTTAGATGCCATTTTACATCATGACTGGTTTAAAAACCCTTCATAGAGAGGATAGATGTTGTCCTTCCAGCGTCCCTGATGGATTGTTGCGGCAGCTGCAAGATGTTCCTCCCAACCAGTGATGTCGGTAACGCGTTACTTAGTAACAAACTCTGCTGCAAACCTTTTAAGTCTAGGGAGAATAAGGCGTGCAACATCAAAACACTGAACGTGTACTTGAAAAAATCTCACACAAATCAGTCTAATTTAGGTAAAGTGATCATTTATTACAGTGAGAAACGAGATGAAAAGAATACGTACAACTTGTATACAAATCATAAGCAAGGAAAAGGTTCACAAAAGAAAGAGGTAAAGAGAAAAGAACTAGACTGTGCCAAATCAAAAAATTAAAAAACAAAAAAACAATCTTACTAGATAAACAAAACTAGATATATACACTAGATGTCGCCTTGGCTACGGTTTCGTTCCAATGAACTGCAGTAGCCAAGGCGACTTCTATTGTATATATCTATACCCGCCCGCGCTCTCAGATCACTTGGACGTGGCTGTGTACAAGAGGTAAAAACGATATAAATACTGTTAGTTTTCTCACACAAACCGCTCGTTTCGTGTCTTAGGCCATCAATGTGTACTTACGATGGGGAATTGTTTAATTTGGACTCTGTGCATGCTCTTTGAGGTGGTGACTCTGCGGAACTACTGCGGAAAAAAACTGTTTGTGTGAGTGTGAGCCAATTCTAGCCTGTATGAGAGCATAGAGTTGTAAATTAAATATAATTTCTCCTGTGACATAGGCGAAGCAAGGCATAGCAAGTTTATTAATATAGCACATTTTATACACTGGCAATTCAAAGTACTTTACAAAATGTATTCAGCCAATCGATTCTTTTCTGTGGGTATCCATTCGTTGCAGCCGGTAATCCTATTGGTGCGTATCCACCAACAGATCCAAATGTGTCGCTCCATTTAAAAAAGCTACGTGATTTTAGAAAAAATCGGTTCCAACACAGGTAAACCTTCCATTGAAACATGAATTTAAAATCGTAGTAAGCTATTTTAAATGCTCATCCTCAGAAATAGGCCACGAACAGTCGGGTACATCCGTTCCAAAATCACTGCAAAGTATGTAAACGTAATCCTCTGGGTGATTTTTGGGATATAATCCGCGAGAAGTCGGTTTCTTGTACCCGTGGTTAATCCAGCCCACTCTGCTATGAAAACCGGTTCACTTCCATCATCTTTCAAATCTCTCCATACTCCTGTATAAAATAAAATCCAATCCATTTCCGTTAAAACCAAATCGGGATCCTCTGTTGTATTCGTTGTGAATCGCTCGTCGTTATCCATTAACCAATCTGACTTCACGATTGTTTTTGTCAAAATCATATGTACACGCACGTCCTCCAGACAAGTGAAAAGTATTTGTACAGTCAGCCGTATTTGCCGGCTCGTGGAGAAATCGCGTTAAACGGTCCATGTTTTTTCCGCGGCACTAAGGTCAAATCCTCCATAGCTTCATCAATGTTTCTTTCAGGTGTTTTGGGGTCTGACGTAGCCATAGTGTTCTACTTGAATAAAACCACAAGTATCTCTTGTCATGTTTGCGCTCCTTTTTAAACAGCTCATGTGACTGTCATAGAGGGAGGGGGAATTCCCCGTGAGTGATGTCATTTTTTAGGGACACCCTTAAATCGAAATTGACCTCTCAGCTTTGAGAGGGGTGTGTTAGGGGGTGTGGTCTGTTCGGGCCACTGCACCGTCTTTCTGTGGTCATTTAAGTCCGGACAGCGAAGTGACCAGACGCTTTTTCTATTTGGGAAGTGGAGAGGGCTGTGGGGTTTTCCCACGGATCATCTGTTGTGGGAGGGAATAGGGGTGGGGCTTGCGTGTGTCTCTCTGCAACCTTCAGAAACTGTCATTCCTCTCAGACCTCCGGAATGTGTGGACCAGTGGCGATTTCTTTAAGACTGCAAGGGAAGCTCGGCTTCCCCTATAATGTCAAAAAATGAATGGTCAAATATGTTCTATTGTATTAACATTTTATTGACTAAAAATGCGTTAGAAAACGTTCATCTCAAAGACGAGTTTGTTCAGAATCAGTTACATAGGTCGGCTGACTCGATTTCCTTCTCATACATTCCCGTAGCGTCACAGTGCATTTCCCTGTTGAAGCCCAGCTTCCATTGACTTCAATGGAGCTGCTTCGAACAGTTTTTTTTAGCGCTTCAAAACTAGACGGTCATTGGATAAATGCTGCGATTATGTCCCGCCCATGGAAGCTCAGCTTCTCTGGGGGTGAACGGGGAGTGGGCTGGCCTGGACTCCGGGCTTCCGCGTGAAGATTGGAGGGTCTGTCGAAAGGCTGCGTCTCCTTTTGATTGACAGCGATTTCATACAATAAAAAGTCGCTGATGTTGAAGCTGTTCGGCTCAGTCCCATCGCGGATTTTTCAAAGACAAACTGCCGCAACCTATTTCTTGGTATTTGCTTGTCGAAATTGCTAGCCAATTTTCATAATACATTTCACACAATTATACATTTATACCTTTATTATATTATTACTTATTATATTTTTTATATTATTATTATTAGTAATAATTCAAAAATAATTATTAAAATAATTTAAAAAAATATCTTATTATTAGTAGCATTATTATTATACTTTATTATATTATTATTTATACCTTTATTATATTATTACATTCATTTTTCACAGAGCATTTTCTTGAAAAGGAACGTAGAATTTACGTATAAATAAATGAATAATTTTTATGATGTAGGCCGAAAATGAGCTTCCCCTCTTTGAAAGACCAGCAGCCACCACTGGTGTGGACGTTCTTTTACACTACTCCAGCACAAGGAAAACACATATATCTTTAAACTCTCAGTCCTTTAACAATGGTATGTAAAACGTAAGGCTTTTTAAACTAGTTTGTGTTTTATGTAAAAGTTTTACAAATCAACATTTTTAAAAAAAAAGATATTTTTGTAAATGACTGAACATTACATTTTTAATGTTTTAACGTCTTAAAATAACACTAACTCATTTTTTAATAACTCTTTTTAGAGAAAGATGCAATTTTAACTTATTTCATTGACGTTTTAAAAGTGATGAATGTACATCTGTCTTCTTTAATAAATAATGCCTCTATACTCTCTCTCTTGTGGGGTGGACTCATTTAAAGTAATGTAATCGTTTGGTTTTAGCCAGGTTTCTGTCGTCGAGATAATTTAGCACACGCACTCCCTGATGCCTCAGAGGAGAGAGCGCTGCATCCATGCACTTCGTAAATGCACGGGGTGCTTGGGACAGACCGAACGGCAGAACGGTGTACTGATAAGCCTGCCCCTCTAAGGCGAATCTCAAGAATGGCCTGTGACAAGGGGTTATCTGAATGTGAAAGTATGCATCTTTCAGATCCACCGTAAATAAAAAAACAATCCCCCGGGCGAACTTGCGCGAGGATATGTTTGGTAGTCAACATTTTGAAAGGCCGTCACATGAGAGCCTTGTTCAAATGTCTCAAATCTAGTATGGGTCTGAGACCGCCGTCTTTTTTCGGGACTAGAAAATAGCGGCTATAAAACCCCAAGTGTTTTAGCGCAGGGGGGACTAATTCTATCGCCCCTTTTGCTAACAGATTCTGTATTTCGGAGCGAAGCACGTGACCCACGCTGCTTCTCACCGAAGTCTCGATAACCACCTGAAACTTTGTGGGTCTGCGAGCGAATTGGAGCGAGTAGCCTCGCTTTATTGTGTTTATAACCCAACTCGACACACCGGGGATGGCTTGCCAGGCCAACGCCCGTGTGGCTAGGGTTTTACACATATTTTGGGACGGGCCGCCTAACACAGGGGGACCTGATACCCTTACATTGTGATTTGTGCACATACTGAGTGTTGGACTGACTGTACAGGCTTTTGCCTGGGGGAAAGTCAGTGTAACAACTGGGAGGGGGCCACCTAGTGAAGGGGGACCGTGAACCCGTGTGTTGTGTTTGTGAAACTCTTTTTGTGCTGTATGTGGGTCACCGTGAAAATGGCGTTAGTTTGTAGAGGCGCGCGCAGTGCAGCGGGCCTGTTCACAATAATAAAATCTCCAGCCGCCTGAGCTAAACAGGGAGCTGTGAGAAGCGTCATGGGTTTTTGAGCAGTGACTATCTGTGGTGGCGCACGCTTCGTAGCGGGCGCACTGACTGATAGTGTGCGGTATGAGTGGCGCGCGCTTGTAACGGGCCTAATGACTGATTTGAGAATGTTCCCAGCCACCTGTGAGCAGGGGCTGTGGGGGAACATTTATTACTCACTCTGTTTGAGCTGCTGTGAGAACAGCGATAGTTTGCTGCGGTGCGCGGTTTACAGCGGGCCCCTTGACTGCAGCTATAGCTCTGTTAGAATCGTTATTTAACATGACTAGCTGGCCATGCTTCGTCCAATTGCACTCATGCTGGGTTTAGATGGGGGGCGGGGTCAAACGTTGAGCCCCACCAACCCCTTTTTCGGACGTTGCCAAATAGGGTGAGTCACGCGGGGTCGGGGCCGGCGTGAGCTCGTTCGCTTTGGTGAAAAAATTCAGCGCAGCTGAGATTCGAGCTCGGGTCTCTGGCGCGAAAGTCTCAGAATCTACCACTGAGCCATTGGGGGGGATTGACAGAGAAGAGCTCTTATAGTACTTAGAATGGCGGCTTTTTCTCGCAGTGAGAGAGAACAGTTTCAGCGTGGTTGATTCCAGGCATGAAAACCGCGCTGTTGTGTCTGAATCACGGAGAAGGTTCTACGTGATGAACAGAATGTAAGGGAGCGGTAGCTCTCTTGTGTCGTAAAGAGAGATAGCCGTGTGCACATCTGACCGCGTGCTTCTTCCGTCGCTGTTCAATGAGGGAAGGAAGCGGGTGCGCCAATGAGCTAGCAGCGCGCCATTACACGTCAGAGCCTGTCAAGGGGGCGTGGCCTTAGCCTTTATTAGTCCCCGAAAACGCCATTTTAGCTGATTTTACTCCTTCAGCGACAACTTCACGTCTCTGAATCCTCTGCAAGCCTTCACCATCGAATCAAGCATCACATGGTTAGAGCGCGCCATTGGATATGCAGTTGCCGCAGCACAGCCAATGAGTGAGCCAGACACTCACTGTGCTAGCTGTGCAGCTGCAAATGCGTTTTACATTTTAGGCTTCAGTAAATCGAGGAAAATGAGTTTCCCCACTGCGTATAGCTAGGCAATACGAAGTGACCGTTCTCGAAAGGGAAGCACAGCCATTGTCTGGGTGCTGTGCTTTGGCGTATTTTTTGGACTCGATAGAAACGTATGAAAACGACAGGTGTCGTTATTGATGTATCCCAAGACCACTTTTGAGTCAGTCCAAAAGAATTCATTGACATTGGTAAGGTCAAGCTCTTCTCTGAGCATATTGCTTGTTTTGACTGATACAACGGCTGCCGTCAACTCTAATCTTGGTACTGTAGTAATCTTTAAAGGAGTAACCTGGGCTTTCCCAATGAGGAAAGTGCAATTAATCTCATCCTTCCCATTGATCATTCTCAGATAAAAACACTGACCATAACCACAGGTACTTGCATCAGAGAAATTATGTATTTCTGTTTTTACAATCTTTCCGAAATCAGCAGGCCCATAGCATCGTGGCATGTCCACCTTTCCCAGATTGACAAAGTCATTCTGCCATTTCTCCCACCATGGGCAAAGAGCAAGGGAAAGTGGATCATCCCAGCCTGTTCCCTGGCGACACATTTCTTGTAGGATCCTCTTACCATTGAGAACATCGAGAGCTACAAAGCCCAAAGGATCATATATGGAGGCAACCGTTGACATTATGCCACGACGTGTTGTAGGTTGTCCTTTTAGTGGGATATGGAATTGGAAGCTATCACTCTGTATGTTCCAATGAATTCCCAGAGCTCTCTCAAGTGGCATGCCATTGAAGGTAAGATCCTTTGTTTCAAAGTTTACAGCACGTTCTGATGATGGTATGCTCTGCAGAACAGTGTTGTCATTTGATACAAACTTGTGAAGTCGAAGACCTTTTGCGCACAACTCCCGTGCTTCTTTTTCCAGCTGAATGGCCTTTTCCACTGTCTCAACACTTGTGACTCCATCATCAGCATAAAAGTCTCTTATGATGAACTGAGCAGCTAATGAGTGTGACTGACTATGCTCACTGGCTGGATATTTTAGTCCATAGTTTACGTTCATCATAAGAGACTTTTATGCTGATGATGGAGTCACAAGTGTTGAGACAGTGGAAAAGGCCATTCAGCTGGAAAAAGAAGCACGGGAGTTGTGCGCAAAAGGAGGTCTTCGACTTCACAAGTTTGTATCAAATGACAACACTGTTCTGCAGAGCATACCATCATCAGAACGTGCTGTAAACTTTGAAACAAAGGATCTTACCTTCAATGGCATGCCACTTGAGAGAGCTCTGGGAATTCATTGGAACATACAGAGTGATAGCTTCCAATTCCATATCCCACTAAAAGGACAACCTACAACACGTCGTGGCATAATGTCAACGGTTGCCTCCATATATGATCCTTTGGGCTTTGTAGCTCTCGATGTTCTCAATGGTAAGAGGATCCTACAAGAAATGTGTCGCCAGGGAACAGGCTGGGATGATCCACTTTCCCTTGCTCTTTGCCCATGGTGGGAGAAATGGCAGAATGACTTTGTCAATCTGGGAAAGGTGGACATGCCACGATGCTATGGGCCTGCTGATTTCGGAAAGATTGTAAAAACAGAAATACATAATTTCTCTGATGCAAGTACCTGTGGTTATGGTCAGTGTTTTTATCTGAGAATGATCAATGGGAAGGATGAGATTAATTGCACTTTCCTCATTGGGAAAGCCCAGGTTACTCCTGTAAAGATTACTACAGTACCAAGATTAGAGTTGACGGCAGCCGTTGTATCAGTCAAAACAAGCAATATGCTCAGAGAAGAGCTTGACCTTACCAATGTCAATGAATTCTTTTGGACTGACTCAAAAGTGGTCTTGGGATACATCAATAACGACACCTGTCGTTTTCATACGTTTCTATCGAGTCCAAAAAATACGCCAAAGCACAGCACCCAGACAATGGCTGTGCTTCCCTTTCGAGAACGGTCACTTCGTATTGCCTAGCTATACGCAGTGGGGAAACTCATTTTCCTCGATTTACTGAAGCCTAAAATGTAAAACGCATTTGCAGCTGCACAGCTAGCACAGTGAGTGTCTGGCTCACTCATTGGCTGTGCTGCGGCAACTGCATATCCAATGGCGCGCTCTAACCATGTGATGCTTGATTCGATGGTGAAGGCTTGCAGAGGATTCAGAGACGTGAAGTTGTCGCTGAAGGAGTAAAATCAGCTAAAATGGCGTTTTCGGGGACTAATAAAGGCTAAGGCCACGCCCCCTTGACAGGCTCTGACGTGTAATGGCGCGCTGCTAGCTCATTGGCGCACCCGCTTCCTTCCCTCATTGAACAGCGACGGAAGAAGCACGCGGTCAGATGTGCACACGGCTATCTCTCTTTACGACACAAGAGAGCTACCGCTCCCTTACATTCTGTTCATCACGTAGAACCTTCTCCGTGATTCAGACACAACAGCGCGGTTTTCATGCCTGGAATCAACCACGCTGAAACTGTTCTCTCTCACTGCGAGAAAAAGCCGCCATTCTAAGTACTATAAGAGCTCTTCTCTGTCAATCCCCCCCAATGGCTCAGTGGTAGATTCTGAGACTTTCGCGCCAGAGACCCGAGCTCGAATCTCAGCTGCGCTGAATTTTTTCACCAAAGCGAACGAGCTCACGCCGGCCCCGGCCCCGCGTGACTCACCCTATTTGGCAACGTCCGAAAAAGGGGTTGGTGGGGCTCAACGTTTGACCCCGCCCCCCATCTAAACCCAGCATGAGTGCAATTGGACGAAGCATGGCCAGCTAGTCATGTTAAATAACGATTCTAACAGAGCTATAGCTGCAGTCAAGGGGCCCGCTGTAAACCGCGCACCGCAGCAAACTATCGCTGTTCTCACAGCAGCTCAAACAGAGTGAGTAATAAATGTTCCCCCACAGCCCCTGCTCACAGGTGGCTGGGAACATTCTCAAATCAGTCATTAGGCCCGTTACAAGCGCGCGCCACTCATACCGCACACTATCAGTCAGTGCGCCCGCTACGAAGCGTGCGCCACCACAGATAGTCACTGCTCAAAAACCCATGACGCTTCTCACAGCTCCCTGTTTAGCTCAGGCGGCTGGAGATTTTATTATTGTGAACAGGCCCGCTGCACTGCGCGCGCCTCTACAAACTAACGCCGTTTTCACGGTGACCCACATACAGCACAAAAAGAGTTTCACAAACACAACACACGGGTTCACGGTCCCCCTTCACTAGGTGGCCCCCTCCCAGTTGTTACACTGACTTTCCCCCAGGCAAAAGCCTGTACAGTCAGTCCAACACTCAGTATGTGCACAAATCACAATGTAAGGGTATCAGGTCCCCCTGTGTTAGGCGGCCCGTCCCAAAATATGTGTAAAACCCTAGCCACACGGGCGTTGGCCTGGCAAGCCATCCCCGGTGTGTCGAGTTGGGTTATAAACACAATAAAGCGAGGCTACTCGCTCCAATTCGCTCGCAGACCCACAAAGTTTCAGGTGGTTATCGAGACTTCGGTGAGAAGCAGCGTGGGTCACGTGCTTCGCTCCGAAATACAGAATCTGTTAGCAAAAGGGGCGATAGAATTAGTCCCCCCTGCGCTAAAACACTTGGGGTTTTATAGCCGCTATTTTCTAGTCCCGAAAAAAGACGGCGGTCTCAGACCCATACTAGATTTGAGACATTTGAACAAGGCTCTCATGTGACGGCCTTTCAAAATGTTGACTACCAAACATATCCTCGCGCAAGTTCGCCCGGGGGATTGTTTTTTTATTTACGGTGGATCTGAAAGATGCATACTTTCACATTCAGATAACCCCTTGTCACAGGCCATTCTTGAGATTCGCCTTAGAGGGGCAGGCTTATCAGTACACCGTTCTGCCGTTCGGTCTGTCCCAAGCACCCCGTGCATTTACGAAGTGCATGGATGCAGCGCTCTCTCCTCTGAGGCATCAGGGAGTGCGTGTGCTAAATTATCTCGACGACAGAAACCTGGCTAAAACCAAACGATTACATTACTTTAAATGAGTCCACCCCACAAGAGAGAGAGTATAGAGGCATTATTTATTAAAGAAGACAGATGTACATTCATCACTTTTAAAACGTCAATGAAATAAGTTAAAATTGCATCTTTCTCTAAAAAGAGTTATTAAAAAATGAGTTAGTGTTATTTTAAGACGTTAAAACATTAAAAATGTAATGTTCAGTCATTTACAAAAATATCTTTTTTTTTAAAAATGTTGATTTGTAAAACTTTTACATAAAACACAAACTAGTTTAAAAAGCCTTACGTTTTACATACCATTGTTAAAGGACTGAGAGTTTAAAGATATATGTGTTTTCCTTGTGCTGGAGTAGTGTAAAAGAACGTCCACACCAGTGGCGGCTGCTGGTCTTTCAAAGAGGGGAAGCTCATTTTCGGCCTACATCATAAAAATTATTCATTTATTTATACGTAAATTCTACGTTCCTTTTCAAGAAAATGCTCTGTGAAAAATGAATGTAATAATATAATAAAGGTATAAATAATAATATAATAAAGTATAATAATAATGCTACTAATAATAAGATATTTTTTAAATTATTTTAATAATTATTTTTGAATTATTACTAATAATAATAATATAAAAAATATAATAAGTAATAATATAATAAAGGTATAAATGTATAATTGTGTGAAATGTATTATGAAAATTGGCTAGCAATTTCGACAAGCAAATACCAAGAAATAGGTTGCGGCAGTTTGTCTTTGAAAAATCCGCGATGGGACTGAGCCGAACAGCTTCAACATCAGCGACTTTTTATTGTATGAAATCGCTGTCAATCAAAAGGAGACGCAGCCTTTCGACAGACCCTCCAATCTTCACGCGGAAGCCCGGAGTCCAGGCCAGCCCACTCCCCGTTCACCCCCAGAGAAGCTGAGCTTCCATGGGCGGGACATAATCGCAGCATTTATCCAATGACCGTCTAGTTTTGAAGCGCTAAAAAAAACTGTTCGAAGCAGCTCCATTGAAGTCAATGGAAGCTGGGCTTCAACAGGGAAATGCACTGTGACGCTACGGGAATGTATGAGAAGGAAATCGAGTCAGCCGACCTATGTAACTGATTCTGAACAAACTCGTCTTTGAGATGAACGTTTTCTAACGCATTTTTAGTCAATAAAATGTTAATACAATAGAACATATTTGACCATTCATTTTTTGACATTATAGGGGAAGCCGAGCTTCCCTTGCAGTCTTAAAGAAATCGCCACTGGTCCACACATTCCGGAGGTCTGAGAGGAATGACAGTTTCTGAAGGTTGCAGAGAGACACACGCAAGCCCCACCCCTATTCCCTCCCACAACAGATGATCCGTGGGAAAACCCCACAGCCCTCTCCACTTCCCAAATAGAAAAAGCGTCTGGTCACTTCGCTGTCCGAACTTAAATGACCACAGAAAGACGGTGCAGTGGCCCGAACAGACCACACCCCCTAACACACCCCTCTCAAAGCTGAGAGGTCAATTTCGATTTAAGGGTGTCCCTAAAAAATGACATCACTCACGGGGAATTCCCCCTCCCTCTATGACAGTCACATGAGCTGTTTAAAAAGGAGCGCAAACATGACAAGAGATACTTGTGGTTTTATTCAAGTAGAACACTATGGCTACGTCAGACCCCAAAACACCTGAAAGAAACATTGATGAAGCTATGGAGGATTTGACCTTAGTGCCGCGGAAAAAACATGGACCGTTTAACGCGATTTCTCCACGAGCCGGCAAATACGGCTGACTGTACAAATACTTTTCACTTGTCTGGAGGACGTGCGTGTACATATGATTTTGACAAAAACAATCGTGAAGTCAGATTGGTTAATGGATAACGACGAGCGATTCACAACGAATACAACAGAGGATCCCGATTTGGTTTTAACGGAAATGGATTGGATTTTATTTTATACAGGAGTATGGAGAGATTTGAAAGATGATGGAAGTGAACCGGTTTTCATAGCAGAGTGGGCTGGATTAACCACGGGTACAAGAAACCGACTTCTCGCGGAATATATCCCAAAAATCACCCAGAGGATTACGTTTACATACTTTGCAGTGATTTTGGAACGGATGTACCCGACTGTTCGTGGCCTATTTCTGAGGATGAGCATTTAAAATAGCTTACTACGATTTTAAATTCATGTTTCAATGGAAGGTTTACCTGTGTTGGAACCGATTTTTTCTAAAATCACGTAGCTTTTTTAAATGGAGCGACACATTTGGATCTGTTGGTGGATACGCACCAATAGGATTACCGGCTGCAACGAATGGATACCCACAGAAAAGCATCGATTGGCTGAATACATTTTGTGATTATTTAATCCTTTCTATGTAAAGTACTTTGAATTGCCAGTGTATAAAATGTGCTATATTAATAAACTTGCTATGCCTTGCTTCGCCTATGTCACAGGAGAAATTATATTTAATTTACAACTCTATGCTCTCATACAGGCTAGAATTGGCTCACACTCACACAAACACTGTATGTGCACAAATCACAATGTAAGGGTATCAGGTCCCCCTGTGTTAGGCCCAAAATATGTGTAAAACCCTAGCCTTGTCCTAGCAAGCAATCCCCGGTGTGTCGAGTTGGGTTATAGACACAATAAAGCGAGGCTACTCGCTCGCAGACCCCCAAGGTTTCAGGCGGTTATCGAGACTTCGGTGAGAAGCAGCGTGGGTCACATGCTTCGCTCCGAAATACAGAATCTGTTAGCAAAAGGAGCGATAGTCAAGTCATCTTCATTTATATAGCGCTTTTAACAATGTAGATTGTTTCAAAGCAGCTTTACAAATGTTACCAAGGGGTGCTGTTCCTTTAAACCAGGGGGGGAGGGGACAAAAAGAATAACTACAATGTACTCACAAAAATAAGCAGATTTATTGACACAAACCAATAGGACAATATATATGTCAAATCAAAGAAAAGAAAATACATTGTAGAACAAAAAAACTCATTCCCCCTCGAAGGATATTAATGACCAGCCAACCTCCTATGAACCCCAATACAATCCCAATTTTGTCACACAAAACAACTCAAAATAAAAAAACAAAGTAAATGACACAAACAGAAATAGTATTAATTGAAAGTAAACCATACTCAAACCATCACACAAAAAAAGAAATTCCACTGCAAGCTTAAATCTCATGCAAATAAATAGTTAATGTGCTTTAAAGCATCAGTATAGTACAGAGAGTACAAGAGTTGGCTGGCAACACGAGGCTGGGAAGTGACATACAAACAAGGAAAAAAAATAAAAAGGAAAACACCCCACTAGCCAGTACGAGTCACAACATCCATACACATTGCGCTGGAGGCATACAGCGCGCACATATCGGTACTGGCTAGATGGGGAAATCAAAACAAAAACTCACGAGGAACAGCGATCAACTAAACCTAATACAAAAAAACAAAAACATGATTAGCAATACAAATTAGCAATACACAAAAAGATCACCACAAAACGTATTTATTTAATCTCATTAGAAAATAAAATCAAGACACATTCAAACACTGTATAAAAAACCTCAAATTACCTGCAACACAGCCACTAATCCTGGACTAACTTCCAAGATAGAAACGGGCGTGACCAACGGTCTACAAATCCACACCGTTTGGCGTCTATATTAAAAACAATTCCCTAATTAAATAAAAGTCTTCATAAATATGAAACACAGCGATCACTATTTATTTAGCCTACCTGCTCACCAAACCGTTCATGCACAAACCAACATGGACCTGTCACCGGACCGCACAATGTTTGTGTCTGCATTAAAAACATCTAATTCAGTGAAAAAAGCTTTGTAAATATAAAACAAAAGTGTCAACATTTGCTTGGCCTACCTTCTCAACCAGACCACGTCTGTGCACCAACACACAAGGAACGGCTACCAAACAGCACAATTCCACACAACAGATTGGACTTCCTCTCTAGGCCTCTTCTTCTTTTTCGTTTTTATTGGCAGCTCGCTTCTCAGATAGAGCATTACCGCCATCTACTGTGGGCAATGAATCAGAGACTTGTATTTTCCCTCATCCCATACTATTCAGAACCTGGCCTTTCGATGTTGCTGCGTGTTCAGCTCCTCCATCTACAGCCCAGGATCTTCCAGACTAGGGACGAGGGATCTCTCTAGGCCTCCCTAGAGGTGCCTGCTTAAATACCCTCTACCTACCTGGCCACGCCCTCCACTAATTACCATCTCACCGGCTACACAGAGATAAACGTATAATTTAAGGTAACAGAGATTGTTTTGGCTTTATAGTGGTTCTTTTATAAAGTTATTTTCCAGCTAAAGTTAGTTTTGATTGATTCGCTTCCGTTTGCAACGACACGTAGCTTGTCTGGCTTTTTTGAATGGTAGATGCCATGATGAGGTATGTACCACTTTTCACCATCAGTTCCATCATCATTCACTGTTTCTACATCACCTCTGTTAATGATGTCATTCATATAAGTAATGTAGTCTGTCTTGTGTTTCTCGTTTCTACAGAACTTCTTGTTCAAATGATTGAGTCTGACCTTGGCAAGCTCTCTGTCGTCAGGTAAGTCAAGTCAAGTCAAGTCAAGTTTATTTGTGTAGCGCTTTTCACAATACAGATTGTATCAAAGCAGCTTCACAGTATTAAATTAAAATAATACAACAAAGTTTGTTTCAAGAGGAATTTATTGATTGATAAAATTAAATTAAATATCCCCAAAATATCCCCAACTGAGCAAGCCAAAGGCAACAGTGGCAAGGAACCAAAAAACTCCATCAAGTGACCTAATGGTGTCCTAAAACTCCATCCGGTGACCTAATGGAGAAAAAAAAACCTTGGGAGAACCCAGGCTCAGTCGGGGGCCAGTTCTCCTCTGGCATTTATGAGCTAGAGGCCGGATTGTAGTTTGAACTGTAGGATTATATGAATGCCTGGCTGAAGAGATGCGACTTTAATCTAGTTTTAAACTGGGAGAGCGAGTCTGAGCAACGAACAGTATCAGGAAGACTATTCCAGAGTTTTGGAGCCAAATGTGAAAATGCTCTCCCTCCTTTGGTGGTTCTGGATATCCTAGGTATGACCAAAAGCCTTGAATTTAGTGATCTTAAAGAGCGCGATGCAGGGTGGGAATTATACCGCGGCCACGCGGCCATGGCCGCCGTTGCCCTACACTTTGGCCTTCATGCCCCGTGAAAAAAAAATCATCGTACGGCCACAGTGGCCTGTGTGCCCTGGCCCTGTCCAAGTTCCATGTATAAAGCGCCAGTGCGGCATAGTGGGCTTGCTTTGAATTACAGCGAGCCACCCAAGTAGTCTCTGAACTTCAATTAGTTCGTGGATTCGCGCAGGTGCAGTGTAGGGCTGGGCGATATATCGATATAAAAAAAATTTGCGCTGTGATCCTTGCTCCCCGCGCCTCCTTTTCCACTCTGCGTGCTGTTTAGAGCATATGTTATGAGAGGCGAATCATGACTACTTCAGAAAACCCAGCACAATAGGAACTACCAGGCAGTGACATAAGTGTACGCTGAGATAAAGTTTTTCACCTCAGAAAAACTGACTTTCTTGTCCTGTCAGCCGTTATCCTGTACTCGTAGCGCACACTCTTCAATTGCACGCGCAAATGCGACGGCGCGCGCGCTGTATCGCCTCACTGATCAAGTGCAAAAGAAACTACGAGCATACAACGCCGTTACGTTGTAAATTACACGAAATAAAAGTAATGCAGGTATGATTTTCATTCTATTCTATTCACCAGGAGCAGTTTCCATGTTTCATTAACAGTTATTGTTAATATTGTGTATTCACCATGGTCAGGCTTGGGAGGGTTACTTTAAAAATGTATTCCGTTACAGTTACAAATTACTTAATAAAAAAAGTATTCAGTAACGTAATCCAAGTACTATAATATGAAAGTAATGTAACTGATTACTTTTGGATTACTTCAAGGTCACGTATATAAATAAAGTCAAGCAAGAAGAAATATTATTTAAAAAAAAACATTAAAAAAAACTTTTATTTATTAAGAATTTGGTCCAGTGTACAATATTTGCAAAATATGAGGCCTGAATATATATTTATGTAAAGGGCTATACAGACATCTAGTGGCTAATGTATGGTATTACAGATTATTTTGTTTTATTTGTAACTAATTTTTTACAAAAAAAATAAAAACACAACATTTAAAATGTTTACACAATCTACATATTAGTTTATTTTAAAATAGGCCTACATGTTGACTAAAGCCGCGATCTTTCTTAATTTGCCTTACTGAACTTGGGGCGTTGGCAGTGGGAGTTCCCCTACGTTACCTAGACAGTGAACATCCCGTTAAGTGAGAAAAGATTAAGGACGGACATTTTGGGTACTAAAAAGGCTGTTCTCCTAATTTCTACAAAATAGCATCGGAATTTCCATGAATTAAAAGCGATTTTACCCGCAGGCAGCATCGTTTCTACTAGCAGCAGTGATTCACTCTGCGTCTGAGGAGATTGTAGACAGCTGTTATTTGCACATGCACCAGCGCGTGGCACACGTGAGTCATTACTGGCAACAGAACCAGGAACTACTGTATAATCAAGCAGCGCTTAATATAGTGTTATTATGCCAAAATACTTATTTATTTAGTTTTAAATTAAACCATTGTAATCCTGAAAGTATTCCCCCTTTTTTCAAAATGTAACTATAATCTGATTACAACGTTTTTTGACGTAACTGTAACGGATTACAGTTACTGGATTTTTGTATCCTGATTACATAACGCCGTTACATGTATTCCGTTACTCCCCAACCCTGACCATGGTAACTGTCCTTTCCATATTAACCCCAAAATGCCACTATTTTTTCTTTGTGTTATTTTTTATATTTTTAAATTACTGTAGTGGCTCATACCAACATTGTATTAACAAAAACTAGTTTGGGACTGCTATTTAATAGCTTTAGCATAGGCCTAATGTTTATTTATTAGTACTAGTCTTTACTATTAGTCATATTCTTACAATTTATGTTATATATATATATATATATATATATATATATATATAGATATGTATATGTATGTATGTATATAGGCAAATTATAACATGTTTACACAAAATTTGTTTATAGCCTATATTGAATGTAAACTTTGATAATCATAATTAATAACTCACATTCTCACATGATATAGAGGACTGAATGAATATTTTGAATGCTTTTATTGGCATTTGTGTTGTTTCTGAATGCTTTTATTGGCATTTGTGGTGTTTCTGAATGATTTTATTGGCATTTATGTTGTTTCTATTGTTGTGTGAGGGTGTATACCTTCTGGATGTAATGGCGCTCTCTCTCTCTCCCTCTCTCTCTCTCTCTCTCTCTCTCTCTCTCTCATTAAAATTTTTTTTTTATTATTAAAAAAAGTCATAATCCATGTCTTATTCCAAATTAGGATGTTATGGTATCAATCTGAATGGGAAAACCATCGAATTGTACTCAATGGCCTTTGTGCCCTGTCATATGGCCTTGGTGCCCCCCCAAAAAAAGAAAAGGTGGAGGCCAAATGGCCTTGCCCCTAAAATTACATAATTCCCACCCTGGCGCGATGGATTATAGGGTGATAGAAGATCCGTTAAATAGACTGGAGCTAAGCCGTTTAGGGCTTTATAAGTCAGTAGCAATATCTTATAATTAATACGGAGCTTTATAGGTAACCAATGCAGTGATGATAAAATCGGTGTTATATGATCATATTTTCTTGATCTCGTAAGAACTCTAGCGGCGGCATTTTGGACTAACTGTAGTTTGTTTATTGAGGATGCAGGACAACCAGCTAATAAAGCATTACAGTAATCCAGTCTCGAGGTCATGAATGCATGAACTAACTTTTCTGCATCAGAAACTGATAGCATATTACGTAGCTTAGCAATGTTTCTAAGGTGGAAAAAGGCTGTTTTTGTAACATATGAAATATGATTTTCAAAAGACAGGTTGCAATCGAGTATAACACCCAGGTCTTTTACTGTAGAGGATAAAGTAACAGGACATCCTATGATGTTAAAGTTGTATTGTGCAAGGTTTTATGGGCGGTTTTTTGAACCGATAAGTATTACCTCTGTCTTGTCTGGATTTAATAAAAGAAAATTACGCGTCATCCAATCTTTTATATCTTTAACACACTCTGTCAATTTGCGTTTTCCTCCGGCCGTGATGAAATATATATTTGAGTGTCATCAGCATAACAATGGAAACTAATTCCATGTTTCCTTATAATATTTCCAAGTGGCATCATATATATTGAAAATAACAGAGGGCCTAATACAGATCCCTGCGGCACTCCATAGTTTACTGGAGTTATGATCGATTTTTCTCCATTTAAATAGACAAAATGGTAGCGGTCAGATAGGTATGATTTGAACCAGCTTAGTGCTTGTCCTTGAACACCAGTATAATTTTGTAGTCGATCTAAGAGTATTGTGTGATCTATAGTATCGAACGCAGCACTAAGATCAAGTAAAACTAGTATTGAGATACAGCCTTGGTCAGAAGCTAAACGTAAATCATTTGTGATTTTAACGAGCACAGTTTCAGTGCTATGATGCGGTCTGAATCCAGACTGAAACTTTTCATAGATATCATTTTGTTGCAAGAAAGAGCCCAGTTGAGCGGACACCACTTTTTCTAATATTTTAGACATAAATGGAAGATTTGAAATGGGTCTATAATTTGCTAGATTATTATGATCTAATTGTGGTTTCTTAATGAGAGGTTTTATAACTGCCAGTTTAAATGTTCTTGGAACATGACCTAAAGATAAAGACGAGTTAATAATATTGAGGAGAGGCTCTTCCACTACAGGTAACACTTCTTTCAGTAGTTTAGTTGGTATAGGGTCTAATAAACATGTTGTTGTTTTAGATGAAGTGATAAGTTTATTTAACTCTTTTTGTTCTATAGTTGTAAAGCACTGTAATTGTTCTTGCGGGGTGATAATTGAAGCTGAATTAGAAGGCGCGATTGAAGATTGAACGTTTACAATTGTGGTTCTGATGCTTTCTATTTTCTCAGTGAAGAAGTTCATGAAATCATTACTACTGAACTGTAACGGGATATTTTGTCCGGGTGACGTCTGTTTATTTGTTAGTCTATCCACGGTGTTAAATAGAAACCTTGGATTGTTTTGGTTGTTTTCTATTAGTTTGCGGAGGTGCTCAGCCCTGGCCGCTTTTAGGGCCTTTTTATAACGTGACATACTGTCTTTCCACGCGATTCTAAAGACCTCTAAATTAGTTTGTTTCCATTTACGCTCTAAAATACGGGTTTCTCTCTTTAAAACATGCGTAGTATTGTTATACCATGGTGCTTTATTTTTCTCTCTGACCTTTTTTAATTTAATAGGTGCAACCACATCCAATGTTCTAGAGAGAATGGTGCTCATAGTGCTAGTTAGTTCTTCTAGTTCATCTGTTTGTTTGGGTTCAGGCAGCAGCTGAGACAGATTAGATAAGCAATTTGAGAAATTATCTATGGTGGATGGGAGGATTGTTCTGCCTGGTTGATAACGCGACGCCGCATGACATATTACAGCAGTACGTAATATGCAAGTTACCATGTAGTGATCAGTGACTTCATCACTTTGTGGAATGATATCTATATCGGTTGGATCGGTTCCGTGTGATATAATTAAATCGAGTGTATGATTAAGACGATGAGTTGGTCCGGTGACGTTTTTCTTGACCCCAAATGAATTTAATAAATCTGTAAACGCAGCTCCTAACGCATCATTTGGATTATCTACGTGTATGTTAAAATCTCCAACAATTAATGCTTTATCGACATTGACTAATAGGTCTGAGAGAAAATCTGCAAACTCTTTTAGGAAATCAGCGTAAGGCCCTGGCGGTCTATATACGGTAGCCAAGGCTAGAGATAATAGGGATGTTTTTCTAACATCTAAGAGCGTAACATTTAGTACAAGTACTTCAAATGAAATAAACGTATTACCCGTTTTCTGAGTAACATTTAGAATATCTCTATAAATGGTTGCAACACCTCCGCCACGACCAATCAGACGGGGCTCATGCTTATAACAGTATCCAGGAGGAGTAGACTCATTAATACCGAAATAATCATTTGGTTTAAGCCAGGTTTCAGTAAGGCAAAGTACATCGAAGCTATTATCTGTGACTATTTCATTTACAATAACTGCCTTAGGTGTGAGTGATCTAATGTTTAGAAGACCTAGCTTTAGAAATAGTTTTTGTTTACTAATAGCAACATTTTCTGTTTTAATAACAATTAGATTTTTCCTAGATCCTGCATTAGATTTATTATTTGATCTCACTAAACGAGGAATAGACACGGTTTCTATGCAATGTTCTACACTAGTATTTATATCAGTTGAATTGGTGCAGCAGAGACTATGATTTGGACTTTTGGTTAGTCAAAGGGTATTTAACATTTTGGAGATGTTATCTGACAGAAGATCCGCTCCGAATCTGCTTGGGTGTAAGCCATCAGCACGGAAAAGCCTAGGACGCTCCCAAAACAGATTCCAATTATTTACAAAGAGCAGTTTCTGCTCATTGCACCATGACATTAACCATTCATTTAGCGCAAATAATCTGCTGAACTTTTCATGCCCTAATCGGTACGTGGGAAGCGGTCCTGACACAATGATCGTTGTTTCAGGCGATGTGCTGCGTACCGTATCGATTAGTTTCCTGAAGTCTTTCTTCAGAATCTCCGTCTGGCGCAGCCTGATGTCGTTCACTCCCGCGTGCCGGACCACAGTTCCGACGCGCTCGTCACCGTTCAGGATCTAGGGAACGCGAGCAGTGATTTCAGAAACACGAGCACCAGGAAAGCAGTGACTTTGCACCTTACTTTTACCTAACGTAGCGTGTACGTGCCGAACGATGGAATCGCCGATGATCACAGCATCGCGTTCTGTTTCGCGAAGACGGGAGAAGCGGTTTTGTGTGGATAACTCGAAAACCGGGAGGGTCGGAGAAAGTCTTGGTCTAAACCTGACTCGCGTCTTCCGCTGCGGAACCACCCAGGCTTCGTGGTGGCGTGTTGGAGCCGGAGTGAACGAGACCATGGCTGATTGCGACCGATGCTGAGGAACGCACGGAGTAGACGCGGTCGGAGTCAGCGGGTTAGTAACGTTAAACACTGATTTGTGTGCATCGGCGCGTGATGTTTCAAGAGCCAAACACCGGTCTCTCAGCTCGGCCTGTCTCAATAAAAGGTCGTGGATCTGTTTCTCAACAGCTTCCAGCTCAGACTGCAGTGCGTGCAGCTCAAGTGTGTCCTCACCTGCACCAAAAGGTAGACTACTTACATCTGATATATTCGCCATTTTAACAGATGGACAGTGAGTTAGCAACGAAGCTACCAGTGATGCTATCAATATTAATACTAATTTATGACTGAAGTCTTGGATATAATCGTTTTTTTTTTTTTTGTGGTAGGGGTGTAGAGTAGACGCACGATAGTATGGCCGTTATTTGAACGGAAGAGGCATTTGTGTGTTTATTGTCTGTATTTTTGTATTGTATTGTTGTATGTGCACCATGTCGGAAAACCACTCAAGTGTCTTTGAAGATCCCAGTGAGGTCAGGGGTCATATGGCTGCTGGAATAAGCAAGGCTCTTCTCCGTGAGGCCAGGGTGAGATAAATTTTGATCAACTTACACCCATGTCTATGAAAATCACTATTGGTATTACATATTGTTTGTTTGTTTGTTGTAGTTGCTGTTGAGGAATGATGTTCTAGACATTTATTGCACATTGGTAGTGTAGTATTTTATATTTTGTAGTTTTTGATTTGTGTTTTTTATTGTTTGTTACTTTGGAAAAAAGTGTCCATCAAGTAAACATAACCATAAGTTAGTCTGATATTCTATCAGAAAACATTAGTATTTTTATTTTCATATAGGCTGCAATGGCAATGGAAAGCCAAGTTCCCTCAAAAAAGAAAGAGGACTAAGAGAAAGAAAGCAGTCGCAAGCGCAGCGGCCACAAGTCACAGACGTGAGAAACATCAAAAAGCTGTGCATTAGGTCTGTTATTTATAGCACTGTTTTCATAGTTTAATAACGATAATTCTCTAAATGTTGGTGGGTGTACAGATGGTTTGAGCTCACTTTGCCAGATGTATGATGGAATTTTGTGAATTTTCTAGACTAAAGTATATAATGCTTTAAGACCCTGATAGAATAGATAACCAAATGTACCTCTACAGCTTCCGAAGTTCGATTGAACACAGTGTCTGAGGAAGTCCCTCAGATAGAAGAAGAGCTGACTGCAAGCCTTGGTGAGTATGTCTGTATTATCCCTATGACTATATTTCCTATTCCTCCATATCAACAACTTTTCTAATGCCCTTGCTAAACTTTTCCTTGATTCATTGTTGCTGATGTCTCAAACTTCTTCTCCACGTAATCTACATTTAAAGTGTTTTGTGATGGTATTTTGTTGTTGTAGACAGAACATGTGCATTATATTCAGATTTTTGACAATTCTGCACTCAGTGCTTTGCTTTTGCAGAGTAGTTCATTCTTGCCTAGTTTGGAAGTGATAGACACTCCAACTCTTCATTTCAAACGGGTCTATTATCGGAAGCATATTACATGGTTTGTGATACCATGAGAAAGTCCAAATACATCACACCAACATTGAATGGTAGTGTGTGGCATGGTTAAAGTCAGATTTGAAGTCATAATTATTATCGTACCATTCAGTATTAAGTATTTTTTATCTCTTGTGCCTTCACTCAATCGAAGGGTTGTTTAACAGTTATTTTTTTATTTTTTATTTTTTATTTTCAGAAACATGTCTTCAAGAGTCGAGGGACACTCTTGACTCAGTTGAGGTTAATGTGGCAGCAGAAAGAACAGCATGGACGCAGCGGCAGCTACACGCTGATACGAGGGCAAAAGCAGCAAGGCCAGTGCTACTCGATGCTAAACTGTCCGCTGAAAGAGACCTCAACCAGAAACGCCACAGGTGCGGTGCTGGAGAGGCAGTAATAAGGGTATCTGCATTGTGTGCCACTGGACATGGAGTTTCTATGTGGAGGATGCGACATGGAGGCTCACAAACAGAATGTGTTCCACGTAGGGCTGTCACTTTTGTGAAAAAATCCTGTTTGATTTTTTAGACATAAGTGTTCAATGAATCGATAGTAAAAATCAATTTTCCATGTCTAAAGACAAACGCCAAATATAGGCAAATCCACGGACAACTAACAGGCGTTAGGACGAACGTAAAGAGGGCGCTGGAGACACGCACAAGTCAGCAATATTCCTAATGATTTATTGGCGTGAAGTTTCGTGCACAATGACAAACAGGAGTGCAACATTCTCGAAAAACAATAAGCAGAGTGGACTGCCATAACATCAATGAGAAACATCACTGCAGGATTCAGCATGGCTGAGTTTACCATTAGAAATGTCAAACAAATTTCTCCTACGTAGGCGATTGTAGACCGTAGACCGAATCTGTGTCTGTGTCTGTATGCATGAGACTGTCTGAATACCGGCAGAATTCACAGTTTTGTAGTAAAAAGAGACATATTATGCAGAAGTATAATCTTCTGTTATGTGTGTTTGTCAGAGTTGCTGTGTGACGGGCGTTCGCTGCGGGCGTATCGTGACGAGCTGGACGCGCTCCGAGAAAAGACCGTTAAAATCGATTCCCTATTTTCGTTTTCGAAACTTGTGTTGGTTGGTCCGATCGATTGTGCAATTGATTTTAAACGTAAAGTGACAGCCCTAGTTCCACGACAGGAAGGCACTATTCCACGGCGACCTGGAGCCTGTTCCCCCCACAAAGGCTGTGGTGACGGGTGAAAATGGCCAGACTCACTTTTGTGAGCAGGGTGTGTTCATTCAACAATTTCTGTTGACTAGTAAAGAGTAATTCCACAAATATTCTTTGTTGATGGACTTTGTCAATGGAAAAGGTTTAAACTCTTAATTTGAATCACTCTTTGACTGAAGAAATTGTTTTTGTTTGTCTTTTGACTATGAAACGTGCTATTACTAAGAAAACAGTGATAATGACATATGGTAGAGTGGTCTATTTTGTAGATGTTGGTTTTGAATCACTAGTATGACAAGTATAGATACACCCTCTCGATTGAGGACAAATGTAACAACCTCTTTGCATTGCAGTTTGTCAGTTGCCCTTGCCCGCACGTAGGGCAATATGTGGCAAGCATATTTCTGTGGTCACCATGAATGGTAAGTGTGGAAAGTCCTGCTTTTTGTTTTGTCGTACCGCAGAAGTTAACAACTGCAATCAAGGCAAAGCTTTTCTCTTGACCAAATGTTAATACCATATCAAATACTACAATGAATGAATAATGGACAGTTGTCCACAGGAGTTGGAAAAAGTTGATTCTGTGAAACACGTTTAATGTGTCTCTTTTGTCACAGGACGATATGATGTCTGTTTGCCCCGTAAAGTTTGTCCTGCCTGCCTTGAGGAATGGACCCCAGGGGTGAAAGAGCGTCACGGTTCACTCTCTCTGCCTGTTTGTCGTTAGCCGCGTTTCCATTACACTTCAAAATTGCGCAAATTGAAAATACGACCAATGGAAACACGTCAATTTCTCATTTATCGCAAAAAAGTTTTTACGCTCGCATGAGGGGGGTTTTCAGGCAATTCGAAAAATAAATATTTCGCAAAATGCAATGGAAACAGTTTTTGCACATTTACAGTCACCTGACGTAGATGACGCGGTGTGTTTGGACAGAATACGAGACAGACTTCTTTATTAAATTCATATAAGACAAAAGAATTACAGGAATAATGGATTCTAAACCTCAAATAAATGCCACAATCAAGACCTCGAAGCAGATCTGAGGGAGAAACACCCAGAAACTCCTCATATGAGCCGCTCACAAGTATAATAAGGGTCGTTCCTCACCATTAATGCTTGGAAAACACACATACATCTCCTTCGATTAATAATAATGGCTAGTGCAGTGGCTGGGATATAGTACATTAACCTACCAACGTCCGTTACCTTGGTTTTTGAAATTATTTTACTCATCACGAGAGGAAAATATGAAGTTTTAGTCGCACAACATCAGTTAATGAAAACGACGTCATTTCGCAATAGTTTTTTGTCGACATTTAGAAAAAATTGCAAAAGTTTTGTGCAAATCTGTAATGGAAACGCGCCTAGTGTGTGTGTGTGTGTCAGTGTGATTGCCAGTCACCGTAATTAACAGCGCCAGCTGTTGCCTATCAGTCATCCCAATTTGGGCCATTCTACAGAATTGGTGCAAACTGCTGTCCCTCATCCAAAAAACACATTTGAAACGCATTTAATTATTAAAATCTTAGATGTTTACTAAGATCCTTCAATTATCTATTGAAACCCACAATAATATTTAAGATATCAGTAAGCTTTATATATATAAAATCATCATTTATGGGCTACTTTCAATTAGGAGGTGGCGGTCCCAAACCCTAACCCCTAAATTGCAACTTGTGAAAATGATATTAAAAAAAATGTTTGCACATTTTTCCATTCTTGTTTAAAAAAAAAATATATATATATATTTAATTTTTTTTATGAAAAAAAAAAAATAAAAAATAAATTTCTTTTTTCTTTTTATATCATGAAATTGTATCTAAAAAAAATGTGTCCTGCATTTTCATATCACTACCAAAACAGTGAATGTTGTAGACCATTGGCTGAGACTGATTTTAACCACACCCCTACATTTTTGATCAGGAAATATTCCTGTGTCCCTCTCTCTCATGTGCTATATGGTGAGTAGATTGATCCCATAATTTTGAGGTAAATGTGTTCTAAAGTCTAAAAATCTGTGTGTAACTTTAAGGAATGTCACTGCCAAACTCATTTTTTCTGCTATTGAGAAAACTTTTTTGGATGTTATTCCATAAAATTTAGTTGTTATATGTGTTCAACAGTTCTAACCAGTGATTGCTAACCATGTGCTGATTAGCATCTTCGAGCTAGGCTCAAAAGTATCTAAAATTGTCACTACCAAAACAGTCACAACCGAAACATGTCTTGAAGTTTCGGTTGTGACATTATTGTTTAGGTAGTGACAAAAGGGAACACATAATCCTTTATTTGGAGGAATAAACTACATTTTAGTAAAGTTATGCAAATAATGATACTGTAGTGTGTTTTAGTAGTGTTTTAGTGTTTTAGTATGCAAGATTCTGTTAAAATTCTGTAACGTGATGAGGTTACAATTACTTAAAGGTAGGGTAGGTAGGATTTTTATAAAAAACTTATTTTCAAATTTGTTTAAACTGTCTTTATATACCAATACATAATTAAAATGTAAGTGCTCTGAAAAAGAGAGTATACAAATCGAGTACTGTAGACCTTTTAATCTGCAATAAACACAGCTCATTATTTCCATTCGGGACGAAACAATTGATTGGTTTGGGCGACTGTCACTCTCTCTCGCAACCATGGCTACCACCCCTGTTGCTACAAGATCTGCCCATATGTGCGCGCACCCGTTTGATTTGAGGAGTGCAAGAGAGGCGCGGAACCTACGAAGAGTAAAATTATGGCAGAGAAAAAGCATTCAGAATTCAAAGCACCTGCATATGCAGTCAGCGAAGGCAAACAAGGCAAAAACTACTTCCTCGGACCCTGGTTGCCCGCGCTCTTGAACGACCTCCTCTGCTTCGCCCTCGACCCCGGACCTGTCCTCGAACCGACGATGCGGTACTTGTCACCGGAGTGTAACGTTAGTCCTCATCAGAGTCAACAAAGTTTTCATCATGGAAACTCTTACATGCAAAACACCGTATATGTTATGAATCTTACACGAAATTCACCTTCATCACAGTGTAACTGATGGTAATGGAAAAACGTGTATCAATGCAACCTGTTTTTAGTTTTGCCTTATAAATATAGCTCGTTACCTATAGCCTAAATATAGCTCATTACCGAATCAATCAAAATATATTTTTTTACCTTTACCAATATCGATATGCTAGCTTGATAGTGAGTACTAAAAGCCATCTTATTTGTTTATATTTATAGTGATAAAGTTAGGTATTTTATTACATGTGATTCTGACATGATGTCACTGCATGCACTGCGCTCCTTCCTCTCACTCGTCTCAGGTAAATAAATAATTAAGTAAATAAATCTTCCAGCTGATGAGCCTGAGCGTTTGGCGTCGCGCGTTCATGTGTTTTGGGGGCGTGGCTTTGGAAGGAGCCCAGAAGGGAGGGGGTGGAGTGAATGGAAATAATTAGCTGTGTTTACAACAGTCGTGAGAGGTCTACAGACACTCGATTTTTATACTCTCTTTTTCAGAGTACTTACATTTTAATTATGTATCGGTATATAAAGACAGTTTAAACAAATTTGTAATGTTTTTTTTTAGAAAAATCCTACCTACCCTGCCTTTAAGGTTGCAGTCCATGATACTATCTTAGGTGTAAGGTTGTAGTCAGTAATGTTATTTTCTATGATTGATGATTAATAGAATGACATAAAACACCAACATGCCTAAAAAAAATAGAAAAACTACAACAGAGAGACTACAAACAAAGGTTGAGGGAAGACCCAGTGAAGTACGAGGAATACTTAAGGAAAGAAAGAGAAAGAAATAAGAAATGAAGGGAAGGGAAGAAGGAAAGTTGAAGAGTATCAGTGAATTATCTGACAGGGAGCAAAGACATGTCAGAAAAGCATGGAGGAAAAGACAGAAAAGACACAGGATGATGGTGAAAAGACAAAAAGAGGTGGAGACATTTTGCAGGGCTTCCACACCACCTAGCAGTTCCAGTGTGGGTGATCAGACACCAGTGCACATACACACTGGGGGAAAAGGGAGAAAACCACACACACACACACACACACACACACACACACACACACACACACACACACACACACACACACACACACACACACACACACACACACACACACACACACACACACACACACAGTTCAGTGGTTCTGGAGATTTATCTGAATGACTCATTAACAAAATGTTGAAAATGTGAAAATAAAACAAAGTGGTTCTGAAACAGTCTACATTGTAAGTTGTTGTTTTTTTAGGAAGAAAAATCTATGAGCATACCTCTTCTCACTTGCACCTCAAGACCCAAAGTATAGAATAGCTCTAGGTGTTCTTATAAGATATTTACTGTCAGATGTGTGTCTGCTATATGTACTGACTGCATATGTGCATCATAGTTATTTATTTATATTAACACAAAATGTGGACAGTCTGATTCAGCCATGGCAAACTAAGTATTGTGGTCACTACCAAAACATTACTGTCACTACCAAAAATGTGCAGTCACTACCGTAACATGGGATGTTTTGTCAAAAATTAAGTATATTGAATTATCAACTAAGATGTTTATAATAGTGTTTGGTTCAATGCATATTCAAACTAATGAATCCTTAACTTTTGAAATCAGTACGATAAACTTTATGCCTTCGACAAAGAAAGATTGGGCTCAAAATACAACAAATCAAATAAATTACACTTAAAATATTATTAAAATTATAATCTTTATTGATTTAACCTGTAAAAATATTTTTAAAAAATAGAAAAAATATATATTTATAAGGTAGATGTAAAGAAAATCTTAATAGGTCATTATAAGCCTTCTTAATAAATTATTTAATATTGTGTTTCGGTAGGGGAGACTATACAGTTGCAACGGGATGGTTGCAACATGTCATTTTTCTCCAATCAGAAACAAGCTAGAGTGATGACACTCACACTGCACATGCACAGTTAGACCCTCCCCCCACCATGAAGACAGTAGACATATTCAACATCTGCTGCTGCATTTATTGAACAAAACTTGTTTTGGAGGAATGAAAGTAAATTTTTTCATGAGATATATTTTTGTCATACTGTCCAGACATTTTGTATGAATTAATCAAAACTTACTTAGTTTGAATTATTGTTTTTTTTTACTTCTAAGTGCCATGGTTAGCATGTGTCAAAGTCAGTGTGTCTAGCAGGCGTATGATGTTCTGTCATGGCTGATAGGGTCGGGGACGGTTGCAACATGTTATAAATTGCATGTTTAATAAAGGTTTGTTGCATTGCAAATTGTTCAATTCTTCCTGTCTGACACTGAAATATGGAGAGATTGAATAGCATCTGTAACACCTGCATACTGAATCTATGTAGGCCTAAACAAACAAAACTCAAAAACTGTTATTTGATAAATATGACTAAATAAATAAATAATAGGCTACAATAATATTGTTGAAATAAATAATATTATAATATTATAGTAGGCCTAAAACAGTTAATATTTTCAGAATTCTTTGCTCATTGAGACAAAAAGCTCAAGTTAATTAATTAAATTTAAGGTATTTTTAACATGTTGCAACTGTCCCTGGGTTGTGTTGCAACTGTCCCCTGGGTCGGGGTCAGTTGCAACATCTGACTTCTTCCATTCAAATAAATACTGTGAACGATATGTCATATATAATCATCTTTAAATGGTATGGGTAATTAGCAGACAGATGCAAGTTTAATATATACAAATTTGGTTGGTCTAGTCCAAATAGTCTCTGAGTAATTGAGAGAAATGCAAAAAGTGTTGCAACTGTCCCCGGTCACCCCTAGTGACAAATTTGGGGAGAAGGAAAATATTCCAGCATTTTCTGAAAATACAATATGAAAATTAACTGCACAATTACTAGAAAAGCGTACCTTGGATATTATACAATTTGCATACATGCAAAATTTGTGGGAAAAAACAAAAAAATTTCAAGAGGTTTCCAACTCTGACTTTGCTCCAATTCTGTAGAATGGCCCATATATGTTCATTGCTTGGTGTCTTGTGTTGTCAGATCGTTGTGAGAATTCCCGGTGTCCTGTCTCCTGTCTCCTGTTCTCCTGTCTCCTGTTGATCTTCGGCTGACAAATCAGAGGAAATGGGCGTTTAATTCCCGCCCACGTGTAGAAATCGAATATTTCCCTCAGAATCCGTGTATCATTCGTTCAGTCGTTCGTTTTTTGAATTAATATTGAAAGTAGAAAAATTTGAAAACGGTTCCTTTTCCATTTTTTCCAAAAAACGAAAAACAAGAATTCAGCTGGATTTCTCGTTTTACGTTCTCAGTTAGAAAAATGAATAAACAGCTTGAATATTCGATTTCTACACGTGGGCGGGAATTAAACACCCATTTCCTCTGATTTGTCAGCCGAAGATCAAACTGTTCCGTCATCAGTTCTGCACAGCAGAATAAGAGTCCTCCGTTGTGCGGATTCTTAACGCATTTATTGCAACTACATTTAATCTTTTTCTCATCAAACCACCAGACTAACGAATGTCTCGACACAACCCGTACCGGGGAATAGACTAGATGGGGCTTTCTTCTGTGTAGACCAGGAGTTCTCAAGTGCCAGGGGGTCCGTGAAATAATTTGCTATTTTCTGGATTGTAAAGTCAAGTCAAGGGTTTTTTTTTTTTTAACATGAAGCACGCTGTGATTAAGACCTTCAAAAATATATACAGTAGGCGCGCCAAGAAGGCTATTGGCTGTAGGCTATTTTGGTTGATTTTTGGTGTGCGCCAGAAAGAATATAATAATCATTTATAATAATAATTATTCTTATATAATAATTTCAAAGGCATGATATGTTGTAGTCATTTTGAAAGTACACAAATAGACATATAAATGTTACTGTTTCGAATGAGAGTATTAAACGACAGTAGCTATTAAATCCCCTGTTGAGCAACACATCCAAGTGATGTCGGGTGTCGCAGCCTGTTCGTTATTAAAATAAAACACAGTCAACCAAACATATAAAACGTTATTCTGCTTAACTGGTCTGTTGACATTCCAAACTAATTTCCCTTGCTGTGGAGATGCTGATTTACGTGTAGGCCTATATTGGGACTCGAATGAAGTACGAAGCCTTCTTTACATTATAATTAGGATCCAAATGTTACATTGCAAATATGGATAGGCTACTGGACGAATGAGAGATGCCCGAAACCAACGTCTGCTCTGTACAGTTTCAGTTTCTCGTTAAAATACGCATATTATGTTATAATGTTAATGTTGTATTTTATTTACCGGTCTTTTACACTATTTATGAATATGCTTTTTTTACAACGATGTGAAGCGCGCGTTTCCCTCTCAACATGACCCGGCGCGCCACGCACAAGCGCGCATCCTAGAGATATAAATTATAATACATTTTAATAAAACACAAGGCCTACATCATAAAACTTCTCCAGTTGTTAGATAGGCTAGTCAGTCTGAATGACAGTTTATACGTTAACGTTAATATAGGCCAATTATATAGTCAATGCATTATTCTTTTTGTATTAGTGTTAAAAATATTTAATTTACAACTAATTATGTTGATTTATATCTTAATTTATAATAACATTTTTTTTAATTACTGGGCGAGGGCGACAATGATAGGCTAACAGCCGTAATTTATCCTGCCCATATACAGTGAGGAAAATAAGTATTTGAACACCCTGCTATTTTGCAAGTTCTCCCACTTAGAAATCATGGAGGGGTCTGAAATTGTCATCGTAGGTGCATGTCCACTGTGAGAGACATAATCTAAAAAAAAAAAAACAGAAATCACAATATATGATTTTTTAACTTTGTATGATACAGCTGCAAATAAGTATTTGAACACCTGAGAAAATCAATGTTAATATTTGGTACAGTAGCCTTTGTTTGCAATTACAGAGGTCAAACGTTTCAGAGGTCATGATGCTACCACCCCCATGCTTCACAGTAGGGATGGTGTTCTTGGGATGGTACTCATCATTCTTCTTCCTCCAAACACATTTAGTGGAATTATGACCAAAAAGTTCTATTTTGGTCTCATCTGACCACATGACTTTCTCCCATGACTCCTCTGGATCATCCAAATGGTCATTGGCAATCTTAAGACGGGCCTTGACGTGCTGGTTTAAGCAGGGGAACCTTCCGTGCCATGCATGATTTCAAACCATGACGTCTTAGTGTATTACCAACAGTAACCTTGGAAACGGTGGTGCCAGCTCTTTTAAGGTCATTGACCAGCTCCTCCCGTGTAGTTCTGGGCTGATTTCTCACCTTTCTTAGGATCATTGAGACCCCACGAGGTGAGATCTTGCATGGAGCCCCAGTCCGAGGGAGATTGACAGTCATGTTTAGCTTCTTCCATTTTCTAATGATTGCTCCAACAGTGGACCTTTTTTCCAAGCTGCTTGGCAATTTCCCCGTAGCCCTTTCCAGCCTTGTGGAGGTGTACAATTTTGTCTCTAGTGTCTTTGGACAGCTCTTTGGTCTTGGCCATGTTAGTAGTTGGATTCTTACTGATTGTATGGGGTGGACAGGTGTCTTTATGCAGCTAACGACCTCAAACAGGTGCATCTAATTTAGGATAATAAATGGAGTGGAGGTGGACATTTTAAAGGCAGACTAATGCCTGGCTCACACTACAGGAGTTTTAGGCCGATTTATGCCCGATTTCCCCCTCCCGAGAATCGGAGAAAAAATCTTGTCGAGGACCTTGATCGGTTCCGATGTTCGGCGCAGATTATCTGGTAATGTGAGGTGTTCACAGATCGAATCTTGCACCTGCCGATCTGCTCTCACACAAATCGGGCTCGCCCCGATCATATCAAACATGTTTGATATTTAAGATTTTAAATCGGGATGAGCAAGTCTGTGATTACGTCAGTGCTGTCAAAATAGCCAGGAAACAAGTAGGGCTGTCGTGCTGAAGGAATTTCCCTTGAGATAATTTTGAGTGACTCAACTCGATATGCGTTTTTATCTCCATTTATTTATTGCTAAATAAATGAGTGTTACGCTGTGGTCAGCAGGCACAAAGACGAGTACATGTTCATGAAACCGAAAGTAAAAAGCGCGTTAAAACGAAGTGGATTAAAATGAAGATACAACACGTCAAAATAAGGGTCGGGGGTCCACATAATATAATAAACACAACATAAACATGACAATGAGCTTGTTAGACCATTGTTATATAACAGTTAATTCCTTGAATCTCACTTTACGAGAGGCTTTCTGCTGATATTTTTACCAGTATTGACATTGAAAGTCTCTGCGCATTAGAGACTGTCACTCAGTCATTAAACTGTTCTTTCAACGGAAATGTAAAAATGCGGATGCATTCACAGATAGGTGCTAGATGTAATGAAACAAGCTGTTAATTATTTTAATATTTAATTTAAACTTTGAGCTCCACTTTACAAGACTCTGAGCAGGACAACGCTAAAGCTGATGCGTCACTCCATGATCAACGCCGGCATTGATTTATTGTATTGACCAGCGCTGACGCCATTCATGAGAAATATCCTTAAAAGGATGATTTTTGAAAGATTTCGCTTTCCTTGGTCAGGGCTACCTTTTCACCAATATGACTTGATATGAAGGCACACCCGTCGTTTTGGGCGGCCAGGGGGCTGTGGCCGCCCCCAAAAATGCTTGTGTTTTTTTGTGCTATTTGTTAAAATATTATAATGTTATTTTTTTTCCATTTAGGCTATGTTGATTATGAAAAGTGAACAGCACGAGTAAGATATGATGTGCAATGTATCGGGAGACATAGAGTGGGTCAGACATGATTTTGACCACTTCATTACGTTTTGCTTTGTAGAAAGCCTTTCTTTAAAGTGAATTTCGTTTTGTATAAATTGTTTCTTAATTTATATTTTTTTTTTATCAACCAATTGCCAATTGCCAATTGCCTGGAAGCAAATATAGCAGACAATAATCATGCAACATGACATAGAGGCGCCTGCGCTGTCACTTGCATTGCTCGTGAACTGGAGCGCATCTCATCATAAATTAACCGAAACTCAGTGTATGCCTCACAGACATGAGAAATACATCGAATCTTTAAATGTCTTTAAACGAAACAATTCAAAACGAAAAGAAATAGGCTACTCTCTGATTATGTAATCCATGTGCATTTCTCTCTATAGGCGCGTTCACTACGGAGATGGCGATCGTCAACTTCATCTTTGCAGCCGACAGAAAACACTAGTTTATTAATAAAATCAATGCACGCGTCACCGGATTTACAAATGCACATCTAGCTTGTTGCACGCTTGTTGTCGAAATAACGAGATATTATGTTGAAATAACATTATTAGCCTAATAATAATAAATCTTTAATCAATATTTGATTGAATGCTGAATGCTGTGCTTGGTCAATTTAATAAAATTAATACTTTAATTGTGACAATTAAAATAATTGAATATTAAATATTAAGTGGCCAATTTTTGTAATATGGGCTCGGGTAGGGTCGGGCTTGATTTTTTTGGGCCCGATCTAAGCTCTTAACTCAAAGTACCGGTAGGTTCAAAGTCTCTGTGCGTGTGTGTGTGTGTGTGTGTGTGTGTGTGTGTGTGTGTGTGTCTCATGGCAATGCATGTCCCATATGTTTCCATGCTTTTCCACTTCAGATCTGCTGCGTGAGATCACGTGAGGCGCTTCCTCTGGCACGATAATCTTAATAACATTTTGTAGTGTGTGGTGCACCGCGATTTTCAAACCTTGTAGTGTGAGCATGTTTAAGATTTGAGGGACGAAAATCTGCAAAGATTCTCCTTAAGTGTGTGCTGCAACCAGATTTCAAAATCGGTTAGGATTTTAAAACTCCTGTAGTGTGAGCCAGGCATAACAGGTCTTTGAGGGTCAGAATTCTAGCTGATAGACAGGTGTTCAAATACTTATTTGCAGCTGTATCAGACAAATAAATAGTTAAAAAATCATATATTGTGATATCTGGATTTTTTTTTTTTGATTATGTCTCTCACAGTGGACATGCACCTACGATGACAATTTCAGACCCCTCCATGATTTCCAAGTGGGAGAACTTTCAAAATAGCAGGGTGTTCAAATACTTATTTTCCTCACTGTAGCCAGCTGATGCAAAGCGTAGGTGAATTTATATATACACAGAAGAAAGCCCTATCTAGTCTATTCCCCGGTACGGGTTGTGTCGAGACATTCATTAGTCTGGTGGTTTGATGAGAAAAAGATTAAATGTAGTTGCAATAAATACTTTAAGAATCCGCACAACGGAGGACTCTTATTCTGCTGTGCAGAACTGATGACGGAACAGTTTGATCTTCGGCTGACAAATCAGAGGAAAGGGGCGTTTAATTCCCGCCCACGTGTAGAAATCGAATATTCAAGCTGTTTATTAATTTTTCTAACTGAGAACGAAAAACGAGAAATCCAGCTGAATTCTTGTTTTTCGTTTTTTTTGTAAAAAATGAAAAAACGAAAATGGAACCGTTTTCTCATTTTTCTATATTCAATATTAATTCAAAAAACGACTGAACGAATGATACACGGATTCCTCAGCAGCAGGTTGACGTGACGTCACGCCACTACAGCTACTCTGAAACACAGAACAAAAACTCAGTTTTACCACGACTCACACAATAATTGTATCTAATTAATCTTGTTTAAGGTTTATAATTCAACGCTCGCTGTAAAAGGCACCGTATACGTGCAAAAGCGGGTCGCGTTGTCCGTAAAGTAGTCCCTTGGACGCGCACTGCGGATGAATACACTTTCAGCTCCGCGAGCTTCATGGGAAAGCACTTCACTATGGGATCAAATTCCCGCCAAATATATAGCGGTCACGTATAAAAAAATAATAAGCGTGAATCAAAAATTTAAAAACACATGTACAAATATATTGCACAAACCGAAAAAAAAGAATGCAAAATGATCAGAATAGCAAACAACGTGGTCACGGATCAAAATATAATAAGCGTGAATCAAGAAATAACAAGCATGAATAAAAACTTTAAACACATTAAAAGTTATTTTGCAGAAAACTTAAACTTATGGTCATGCTTTCTTAAAAATTATGTTTTCCTTGGTTTTATTACTGTGTACTTTGTGCTTTCTTGCATTTTCTGCTCATATTTTACTCTTTTGTACGCTTGTGCTGTTTTTCTCTTCGCTCTTCTTTCTATGTTCTGCGCTTGCTTTCCCAAATGTTGCAGTTCGAGTTTCATGTAAATTAGGGCGGGCTTAAGCGTCACCATTGGTCCACTAGTTCTAGATTGACAGCTACTCCTCTAGCCAATCAATCGAAAAAGGGGAGTTGACGTCACACCAATGCGACACGTGACTACTTGGGCAGCCAGTGTGTCTCGTGTAGCATTCCCTGAGGCTTCGTTAAGTGCCATTGGTTCATGGGGAGGATGGGGGTCAAGATCATCCCTGGTAATATCCTCGTCAGGATCCAGTGTGTCCCCATTGTCCAAGCACACATTGTGTAAGAATGCACAGCTAGCAATTACCTGAGGTGCAAAGGTAGGTTTGACTTCCAGTGCCTGGAACAGAGTTGACCTCCACCGTGTTTTCATTACTCCAAAGGCCCGCTCAATTATGCTGCGTGCCTTTGAATGGCGGTGATTGAAGCGTTGCTGCACTGGTCCACGTACTGGCTCTTCGAATGGTGTGAGCAGACATATAGGGGTCTGGAGGCAGGGGTACCCACCATCACCCAGAATAATGTATCCCGGTGGGGGGTAACGTCCAGATGTGTAAAATGAGCTGTTTTTCATCACACGCGTGTCATGGACTGACCCTGGGTAACCCACGAAGATGTCCAGGAACCTTCCATCTGCATCACATTTGGCCTGCATATTGATCGAGTAAAAGCCTTTGTAGTTAAGGTAGTCTAGACGATGTAGATCTGGTGGTTTAATCCGAATGTGTGTGCCATCTATCGCCCCTACAACGTTGTGGAATGCAGGGGTCCCTGATAGAGCCACAAATCCTTGACCCAAAGCCTGCAGCTCATGTTGTGGGAAGGAGATCACTTTGTTTTGATTGTTCCAAATATTCTGTGCCACCTTGTGTATTACTCGATATACTGTTACCTTGGGGACATTGAAAACACTTGCCACCACCCGGTATGAGAGTCCGTGTGCCAACCAATATGTATATATGAGAACCTCTAGTTGATTTCCCCAGCCATGATCTTGACTCCTGTCTAGAAGCCTCTGTAGGCTGTTCATGGCTCTCCTGGTCAAGCGTAGGTCCTGCTTTATTTCAGCCTCTTCGTCAAACCATAGGCGCAAGATGGGCACAGTCGCATCCACTCTGCAGTACATAGGTGGACGATCGGCCTGAAAAAAACCCAACAACAACCTTTAATAGGCAGAGTCAAAAAGGTTACATATACCCTCCCTAGTAATCCGCACAATGCGCACATAACTGCTCTTGTACCCTCAGCTATAAAATTCTGGTAACATAAGACGTTTGGCATTATTAGGACCCACAAATATTCCCCCATTGCATTATTATACATTATAATAAACATTATATAGTAGTTTAATGCAGTCTGAAAACAAGATTTTTTTTCTCACACAGTAATTTTTTATTTTGGATGAATAATCCACGATACGTATTGTTGCATTTTTTATTGCGATATATTGTTACACCCCTAGTACATGAAATTGACTATGATATTGAAACTACATCACCAAATTAATGGATAAAAATACATGTGTTTTCCTCAGATCGTAGCTACAACAACATAAGAATAGTAGGCTAACGTTAGCCGCTTGTTAATGTTTTGCTTAGCTATGGTGTCGCCGGCGCCGCCGTTAAATACAATGAAACATACGTACCATGACTTGATCCGTGAGCAGTCGTATGCGTCTGAGACACAATCTTCTTCTACGGTGTCTTTGATTGATGGCACACAAGCGTGCAAAGATAAAGAGAGCCCAGGCAACCGACATCACAACCTGAGACGATGGCATCTTCGTTTGTTTATGTCAACGCTTGTCGCCTCTGTTGACGTAGAAGCCAGATAGTGGCAACGGAAGATGATGCAAACGGAATCGAGTGGCGTCTCATTTCTTAGTGGAACGCTCTACCCCTACCCCCCTTCACTCGGTATCGAGAAGCAAGGGGAAAACGCAGACAAAGTGGTAAGGGGAAGGGGTAAGACAAATGAGATTGGCCCTAATTCTCTCGCTTCTCTTAAGCATCTTTTGTGTTTGACTCTGTCCGCAAGCCATCTTAAACTGTCATGTTCAAATGGTAATGTTTATAATTGTTATGTCTGTAGCCTACTGGAAAGATTTCAATAAAAAAAATAAAAAAAATGTAACTACGCGTCGCGGCGACGCGGACCGCAAGATCTGTGATTGGTCGGCTGGATAGCATCGTGTTTCCTCCTACGCATTTCCGGAATGATCTTCTGCACTCTGCACCGTCCGCCCGCCATTTTTAAATTCCGAAGATCAGTGAAGAGCCATGGAAATAGACCAAGTGACCGAGAGATTGCTTGAAGAAGTGCGGAAATACAGCCATCTGTATGACTCCTTCAGTCGCCATTGCTCGTAGAAACCTAAACTCAAAACAGCCGCGAGGAATGTAAACACAGTGGAACATTAAAACCCACCCGCGCCAACTAGCGTTTCGGCGGTGTAACTGCAGAGCAACACAGACATTCGCAGAAGTATAAATGCTCACGACGGCGTCGCCTACGTGCGTAGCCTACGACGTACACTACGGCGTACACTCGACGCAGAAGTATAAATTGGCCTTAAAGTCTCGCACTCGCAGTCTCGCACGCGTGACGCATCACACCTGCTGTGGTGCTGTAGGCTATTCTGTTGCTATTCTAAGTTGCTATTCTAAGTGCGACATGGATCTTGAAGAAGCAAAGAAAAAAATTAAAACAGGAGAATTAACTTTGAGCAAGTTTGGAGGAAAATCGGAGGAATGGACACATTTTAAACTAGTCGTGGGGAGTGACAACATAATGTGTTGGCTTTGTCTCGTGCATTAAATGCGCACGCTGCTCGCCTATGACAGCAAAAAAAAAAAAAAAAAAAAAAAAAAAAAAAAACGGGACTTCGACGATGAACAGACAAGCAGTCTTGCCATGACAGAAATTATTATAGTAGTCAGCCTCAGGCCTCAATATCCGCTTTTGTTACTTTTCCGATCCATTCAACTATTTCTGAATAAACAAACAACGCAGTTTGCATGCTTCTTCCTTGTCGCATTAGGTCTATTCATTAAGATAATTGCACGCACATGAACTTGATAAATGTTACATAGGCTATATGTTTTACTATGCACAAACAAATGACTTTCAACTTACATGTGCAAAATTCAGAATTAAATGAATGTGCTGCAATTTGTACAAAAAGAGAGTCTGTAGTAGCCTACGTGTTTTAGCCATTAAATAAGCACATAGTTTCAAGTTTGTTAAGTTTTGTTTTGAAGAAAGCTTTTCTTTAAAGTGAATTTTGTTTAGTATAAATTGTATCTTAATTTTAATACATTTTTCATCAACCATTTGCCTGGATTTAATACATAAAAAGCAATATAGCAGACATTATAATCATGACATGAAGTCGCCGGCCATTTGAAACTCGTAACACACGCTGTCACCGAATTTACAAATGCACATCTTGCTTGTTGCTCACACATATTATGTTGAAATAACAATATGTTGAAGTAACATTATTAATAATAATAAATCTTTAAGAATATTTGATTGAATGCTGAATGTTGTGCTTGTTCAATTTAATACAATTAAAACTTTAATTGTGATAATTAAAATAATTGAATATTGAATATTGAGTGGCCAATTTTTGCTCATTTATTAATAGTATTTATATAATATATATAACTGCGCAGCTCCCCCCTGTAGCCTAAATGAGCACAGCAGCACCTGCTTAAAAAAATTCTGGCGCCGCCCCTGGTTATAACAGCCCACATATTAAAAATGGTCGGGTTTAAATCGGGCTCATAATTACAGTAAACGTGTCGGGTCGGGCCGGGCTCGGACACAACGTGCTCGGGTTGGGTCGGGCTTGATTTTTTGGGCCCGATTTAAGCTTTAATCCGATTCATATCCGATTTATTACCACATATGAGTGAGGCCTGAATCCGATCTGAGAAAATCGGAATCCATGCGGTTTTTTCCTGCTTAGGCTACACGTTCGCCGGTCATATCCGATCTGTGCCACATGAGAGGGAAAAATCGGAATTGGGTCACTTGAACCATGCAGTGTAAATGGGCCTAAATGAGTAGTTCATCATTATCTAACCATTTATAAATGATTTACAACTGAACGTTATTATAAAGTGTTACCGGAACCAGATGAAATATTCTGAATGATACCTATCCACAATCTGACTAAACTGAATGAACACTGAAGTGACGTTACCTGACCAATGACACCAATTTCTTTTTAGAGCAGTTTTACAGCAGAATTTAATTCTGTTTGCATCATTGAATATTTGTTTCCTGTTTATGTGGCTTATATGGCTTGACTTGACTATCCAAACCATAGCATTTGTGTCTTCTTGATATAAGGGCAGAGCAGCGATGACAGCTTCTTCAGTGTCTGTCTCCCAGAGAGCACGAATCTACAAGAAGATTTTTGTTTGCATGTTATTTTTCCTTAAAGCACTTTTTTTTCTTTTCTTTTTTTTACAACATAAAAGGAAAAGAAGATTACCTTGAGGATTGATTTTGATTTTGACTTTGATTGCAGCTCTTCCAGACCATGTCTTCAGCTGCGTAGTGTTATCTTCCAGACATCAAATACCTTTGTTTGAATTGCTTTTGTAGAGGCTTGGACATCTGTGTCAGTTTGTGCCATTTCTAACAGAAATGACATTTTGTCTCCTTTTGTGTCTGTGCTTTTTTTTTTTTTTTTTTTTTTTTTTTTGGCACAGGCATGATAAAAGATCAAGATTCAAGCACTTTACTGTCATTGTGTAGCACAACGAAATTACTCTTGTGACAACCCCAAATGTGCATTTCAAATCCAGAGTCAAGAGAAAAATGCTAAAATATAAAAAACACCTTTTTTCAATCTTAAAAATATATCTAAATTACGACATATGCTCCCAATATCACATACATGAAAGTGAATTAATACGTTCATGACCTCAAGGCTAGATTGTTGTAATGTTATAACAGAACCGGGAATTCTTCCCATAACACCCGATGTACTTGTTACATCGTAAAAAGAATTGCATCTACACTCATATTAGTCTCTCTATTTATCCTGAGGTCTCCGTAGTCAGCCGTATCAGGTCCGTATCCAAATCACCCACAGCAGTGACAACCACAACAGCCCTGAATATCAGTGAATAACATGACCATTGACCAGTAGAAGAACCCTAGAGACAGATCTCATGTGAAAACCTTGTCGACATGACAGTCATCAGCACAGATCCTCAACAAAGACCACGAGTACAAGACAAGTCTTGTGTAAGATGGTGTCTGAGCGTGGCAAGCCTCTGCTGCTCTTCACCATGTCCTGTGTTTGGCTGTTTCTATGTGCTTTCATGCCTTCAAACTATGTTGAGTCTCTCACTTATGATCGCCAGACACTCATAGACATTCAAAGCTGCTGCGTGGACATCTTTGAAGCGAAATTGGAAAAACACGGGAGTTTCATACGAGACATTCCGGACTTCCTTCGTCGCTGGCCGCGGGATATTACTAAACACGGAGGAGTGATTGTCAGACTAAAGACCTACCTGCGAGCCGGCTCTTCACTCAGTTCTTCTCCTCTGCCACAGATTATGGATCTGAGCTGCTATGCAGTTTGGCATTTGCCGGTCCTGTCGTCACATTGGCTTAGACACATTCTGCCAGACCCTCCTGCTCCTCCCGATTCTCCGGTCCTGCTTCAACAGGATCTACTTCCTCGGTTTAGGATGGAGTGCAAATCTTCGATCTCTGAGTAAAGCTCCGGTCTCGCGTAGAATGGCATTGATCAATGCACACTCCCTGGTTAATAAGACTTTTATTCTCAACGATTTTATCTCCACTCACAGTCTAGACTCCATGTTTATTACCAAAACCTGGGTGAAGGTAGGAGATTTAAGCCCTTGTTCAGAACTAGTTCCAGTTGACTGTTGTTTCTATAATATTCCTGCCCTGCTGGCAGAGGCGATGGGTTCGCTATCATCACAAAGAAAACTTTTAGATCTCGACGTCGGCCGTTATCCTCTACACCTTTACAAGCTTTAAAGCTCAGCTACTACAACTTGATTAGTCTGAACCTATTGTTTTACCTTTGATTTATTGACCACCACATTTAGTTAAAGGCTTTATTCGTTCGGGTCACATGACGTCACTGTAGCTTTGCGCCGCCATCTTTACGACCGACGGTCTCAGTAATGCCTGCAATATGTTGTGCAGTTGGCTGCAACAACAGCCAAAAGAGGAATCACAAACTGGTATTTTATTCTATACCAAAAGAAAAGGATAGAAGAAAGAAGTGGTTTGCTGTCATTCGAAGAGATCATTGGACACCCACGTCTCACACCTTACTATGCAATGAACACTTCGTGTCAGGTAAGCCAACGCCTCAACTTAGCTAACGTTAGCTAGCAGCTAGGACTAACAACAAGAGCTATAACTTTACATTTGAAGAACCAAGAGAACACTTACAAAACTTGATTGACTATATCAATCAGTCAAGTTCATGACTTTCACACTTTTCAGCCCCTCTGTGATGCGTTTGTGTTGTATTATCTGCTAGCAGATGATAGCTGGTACATGGTGCCAACGGGCATTTGGAAAGTCACTATTACCACTAACAAGGCTCAAAATAGCACCACATTTCAACGGTAGCATAATGAGGGTCCCTACATGCAAACAGAAGTATTGAGAACTTTGTAAGTGTACAGAAAGTTTATTAAAAAGATAGCTAGATTATAAAGACAGCGTCCGATTGAGTCTGCATGTAAACATGTACGCTATAGTTTTTATAATCTGTCGGTACACTTACAAAGTTCTCAATGCTTCGGTTTTTCATGTAGGGACCCTCATTATGCTACCGTTGAAATGTGGTGCTATTTTGAGCCTTGTTAGTGGTATAAAATTGTGATTTACCAAATGCCCCGAAAGCTAGCGTTAGCAGCTAATCTCCGGTTTGCATGAAAACATGTCCCAGAGAACAGTCGACTCGGTACACATGTTATTAATCCCTAGGTTCAATTGGCGTCAGAATTTTCCTTTAAACCTATATTTCACATAAACACAAATCCTGGAAGTAGGATGATGTCAAAGTTAATTTTTTCGGTCTACCTATGCAAGTCCCTTTGTTTAGCCCATGTAGGGCCCTTTTTTTAGCCCATTATTAGCCAATTAGCCAACTAATTATTGGGCTAAACCCAGTAGTTTTAAACCTCCCAGTTTCCTTATCTGTCCCTTATTACAACCTACATAGGTTCTAAGAGAGAGAGACTCAGGCTGGACAATATCTCACACATGTAATCTTTTATTTTACTATGCTCTGACTTTCTAGGAGCAAAACAGGACAATCCTTTGAGCCCCGATTTTGTGCCCAGTCTTTTTGCACACACCTCGGCGAGGGAGAGGGATAAGCAACATTATGCCTGCAAAAAGTTTCAGCAGACTCAGCTGATGAAGCGCAAGATACGCGAGACCTGCAGCAGTCTGGCTGACCCTTCAACCTCCGATGTGGCTGACGTGGAAGAGCATGAGGTCACTACTTCCACTGACCACAACTACACAAAAGACACAGGCCCTGGCATCGTAGAACCATGCGTGAATCCATCCTGCCAGGCTACGATGTCAGCACTGGTGAGTGTGCACGGCTCCGAGACGAGGTCCGTGAGTAAAGGGCCAGAGGAGCGGTCCTTGATTGAGGAGGAGGCATTCAGGGATAATGACACCATGGTGCTGGAACTCACAGGTCTTCCGTCCTTCGCCAAATTAATTGCTTTGTTTAATTTTCTATCAGAATTTCTAATTAAAGTTAAATTTAAAGTTGGACAATCAATCACCCCATTCCAATGTTTGATCCTAACATTAATGAGACTGAGGCTTAATGTGCCGCTTTACTTTTTTGCTTACTTTTTTGGAATATCTAAGTCAACTGTCGTCAGAGTGTTCAATAGCACATTAGATTTAATGTATTTCAGATTATCAGATCTAATCTTATGGCCACCAAAAGAACAAATTCAAAATAGTCTCCCAATGTGTTTCAGAAATAACTTGAAGAACTGCTCCTCCATCATTGATTGTTTCAAAATATTTATAGAAAAGCCAAGTAACCTGAGATGCCGTGCACAGACATACTCACAGTACAAGCACCACAACACTGCAAAATACCTGATCTCAATAACACTACAAGGTGTTATATCTTATGTGTCAAAAGGATGGGGTGGTCGCACAAGTGACAAGCACATAATGGAAAATTGTGGCTTTCTTGATAAATTGTCACCAGGAGATGTCATTCTAGCTGATAGAGGCTTCAATGTGAAAGAGACAGTGGGTCTGTATTGTGCTCAATTGAAAATACCAGCGTTTACCAAAGGCAAGCAACAGATGCATCCACTGGAGCTAGAGGCAACAAGGGGACTCACAGCCGTCAGGATCCACGTGGAGCGAGTCATTGGCCTGGTGAGGAATAAGTACACTATTCTTCAGAACACCATCCCTCTGTCCCTCTGCCAAGCCGGCGCGCAAGGACAGCCCTCCAGTGACAGCCCTCCAGTGACAGCCCTCCAGTGACAAAATGGTAACAGTTTGCTGTGCTCTTTGTAACATTTGCCCATCTGTCGTCCCTACAGAGTAGAGAGGTGATACAATTGCTTTCCTTGTAAATTTTACTGTATATAGTACCTCTTTAGTATTTGCGTGGACTCTGAACTACAATGAACTACAATGAACTACTATACATGCAATTATTAATCATTTGTTTATTGTCCATTTGTGGATGTATGGATCAAATGTATTTGTTACATGACTACAAACACATGCTCACAATACAACATACAATATATACAATTACAAAAAAAGAATGTAATATCTGCTTTTATATTTGTAATTTTTTAACTGCTCTTTAATGTTTGATTTCTTAAACTGCACTGTAACTTCTCGTATTTTATCTGTTGTCATTTTTTAACCGCTCTTTAATGTTGCTGATATGTGCTATACAAATAAAGCTACCTTGCTTTGCCAACTTCATTTCTTCTTTGTTTGCTTTTTGCATTCTACACTCTTCCAACTCTGTGGCTCCCTGCTCAGCTTCATACATGACTTGAGGAAGCGCTTTCGTTTGCATTGCTCGGATGTGCAAGAGAGGATGTCTGTGTCATCAACAGGGTTTCCACAGTAACATCCCTCAGGTGCCTTCTCAAGGTTAGCACTTGAGGAGAGGTGTGGCACAGTAAACCATTTACCCAACAGCTCGAGGGTCATACCTTCCGCAGTCACAGTAAGGCAGAAATGTGGGTCGCTGACACATTCCTTGAGAGCACGGCCATTAGCATTAAAAGGACATTTTATTTCAAGCACACCACTTCCATGACAATCACAGGTCACCACACCATCTGGCGATGCTCCTAGCCATGGTAGGTCAGGGCTGATAATGAGCCCTGATGCTGTAATGCTGAAGTTCACATGGAGATCTTGCATGGCCTTCAGGTACGACTCCCTGGCAGTGTCTTCATTTTGCAGACCTTCATTTTGTTTCTAGATCAGGATGCTCTCTGCACACGCAAGGTCTCTCGCTCGCTTTCCCTCTCTGCCGTGTGCGCGCTACGCGGTTTGGAGCACAGTCTCTGTCTCGCATGGGCGCGCGCTCTAGATTCCTGGAGATTTTTACTAATTTGCGGCATAACTAGTCGATCAGGAGTGGCTCAACAGGTAGATCTATAGATAAACTCATCTTTCAGGCATTTGACCGACCGGGTTGACACTTCAGCGTGAGAAATCGGGGGTGTGGCGTGTGAGCGTTTGAAACCAATCAAATGCGTGTGTCTCACGCCCAATGCGTGAGAGTTGGCAGCTCTGGTAATACTATGGCACGGTTACATAAAATATAATTCCTGGAGTGTATTCATGATGGAATTGCAAGAAAAAGGCATGGTTAATATGTCTTACTTCTAAACCGTATACCTGGTTGCTGCTGTTGAAAAGCGAGAAGACTGGAGATAGCAAACTCTCCTTATCAGCGATGAAGAATTCTTTGTCCTGGCTGCCTCATGAAATGCTAATGCGGTAACTCTCCGAGTCTCCGTGCTCTCTTATCAAACCATACCCTGGACTTTCTCTGCTCTCTTGTCTTCTCTTCAACTAACAAACACTCCAAAAATAACCCAATCATCAGAATGGTTGTAATGGTAATTATTATAAAAAGCATGATGTGGTACAAGTGGAGCTTGACAATTACCACCCCTCATGGTGGGGAATGACAAGAAAAAGTTTGAGAACCACTGTTAAAGAAGTCTTTTTCATATCTTACCTGCTCAGAAGTGAGATGCAGCTCCTCAAAAATCCTAGCAGCCTCCTCCAGCAGTGCGGGCAAATCAAATTCAAGCCTGGTGCTTGAGTACAGAGTAGGAAGAGGTGGTGGCATGTCCAACTGTACAGTCTTGGGCATGTATCTGATAGAATGGCCTTCAACAACTGACAAAATGGCACTTTTCTTAGGGATGGCCTCCTGGTTTTCACTGTGGTGGAGCTGTTCAAAAAACAGCTTGAGTTCATCAGTGGATGCTTTCAAGTAATGGTGCTTGTCTTGTTTTTTATCTTTCTCCTTATTTTGAAAGATGTTTGATAGTTCATCATATTTCACAAGTTTTTACCTTGGCTCTTCCCATGCACATGCTTTATCTGTGCATGCCTGTCCCTCTCTGCGCTCAACAGCAGCTAGGACTGAGAACATTAGTGCTGCGGCGTGGGAGCAAACCTCTCCCAGTCCTGCCATACAAGTGCAGTGTGCCGTGACGACAGTCCCTGCCTCCTGCACCACTACCCATGGCCATGTTGGCTTAGTATTTAGAACCTGTGAATGATGGACCTGTTAAGTGAAGAACAAACTGTTAAATAATAAATATTATTATTTCATACTTCCTGTACTATCCCTTACGAAAAATAAGTTTATTCAAGTGTTCTATTAGTATACTTCTTTTAAACTAAAAATAAGAAAGCATACTTTCAGTCTACATTTTATGTACTTCTCAGAAATATACTTAAAATTACACTTAAGTGTACTTGACTTATACTGAGAGAAAAGTCCAAGTATATTTGGCCTGTAGTTGTCCTCAATCTTTTGATCGAGATATACTTCAAAGTATAATTAAGTATTCAAAGTATACTAGGCTTGTAGTTGTGTTAACTCTTTTAATCGAGTAGCCTATTAAATATACTCTTTTTTTTCATACACAATCTTATGAAACTTACATTGTTTGAAAATATTGATTAGAATATTGATATAACACAGATATGTTTCTAATTCTGCGTATCTGAATTTATGTGTAGGCTAGTCCACTGGTAGTGTATAGGAATTTACTCTAATTCTACTTTTCCCCAAGCCTGGTTAAAGGGTAACTAAACCCCTGGTCAGAGCCTGACTCCACCCACTGGCAATATTTGAAAAATGCTAGAAAAGTGGGCAGAGCCCAGCGGAGATAGAGGGGACGAACCGTGAGCGGGGGGGGGGCGTGCACCTTAGACCTGCTGTCAGACTCTTTAAAATGGAGAGTGACTCACAGGGTCGCAAGACGACGTAAAGTACATGCATCTGATGAGTTTTATCGAGTTGATGTCAATAGCGCGCGTTCTCTATAGGCATATTCATATTTTGCCGCTATGTGAAAAAATTCAGCAAAATGCGCCAACGTGTTTGTCGACCCCAGAGGATTAACTTTAGCCTAACCATAAGTTGTGATTAAAATATATATGATGATCACTCACATCAAGACGCCGCTGCGGTGGTGGAGTCCATGCAGGAGGAGCAGCGTTTCCCCTTCCTCTTCATCATAGTCCTTGATTATGCGCTCAAGAAGGCAATCAATGGGCGAGAGCAGGAACTTGGCTTCACGCTGACACCAAGGAAGTCAAGTCGACACCCGGCAGTAGTCTTGACAGACCTTGACTATGCGGATGACATCAGTCTGCTCTCCGACAACATGGAACAAGCACAGGAACTACTACACAGGGTAGAGCTAGAGTGCACTAAGGTTGGCCTTAGGGTAAATGCAAAGAAAACTGAGGTCATGACCTACAACGTTCCACCAGAACATCAACCTCTGATAACAGCAGGAGGCACTGTGCTGAAAGAAGTTGAGGACTTCAAATACCTGGGCGCATGGGTCAACTCAACTGAGCAAGATCGAAAAGTGAGGAAGGCACTTGCATGGAGGGCCCTGAACGGCATGAACAGTGTATGGAACTCCAACCTTTCCCGCCAAATCAAACTCAGCTTCTTCTACGCGACGGTAGAGTCTGTTCTCCTCTATGGCAGTGAATGCTGGACCCTGAATCCAACCCTAGAGAAGTCCATGGACGGGTGCTACACCAGGATGCTGCGTGCAGTGCTTAACATCAGCAAGAGTGCGCATGTAACCAACAAAATCCTGTATGAGGGAGTACCAAGAGTGAGCAACAAGATTGCTGTGAGGAGAATGAGACTTGCGGGACATTGCCGAAGGCATCGAGAGCTGCCAGCCAGCAAGCTGGTGCTATGGGAACCAACACATGGTCATCGGTCAAGAGGACGTCCCAAGCTAACATACGTGGACATACTCAAGAGGGATGCAGGAGCCCAGGGCACCAACGAACTGGCCAGATGCATGGACAATAGGGATGACTGGAGGCAATGATGGAAGGCTCGTCTGAGGACGACCTAGAGAGAGTGCTGTTGCAACCAGCAACACTACACCTACGTACCCTCCTGCCCACTGTACAATACAAATAAATCTACGCTAGCTCGTACCAGGGGCGTGGTGAGCTGGAACCTGCTTACGTCACCTGCCACCGCTTACGTCACTTGCCACCGCAAACATCCAATAGGAAAATTCAACTGCAGTAGCCACCGTTCAACCTTAAGAGGGCAGCACTCAGACGTTTTTACACCATATATTCTCGAATCAATGAACAGCACTAATAAAGCCCCATTCTTACAGATCATTAACTAAAAAAAGTTGGTTTAGGGTTTAGTTACCCTTTAAAACCAGACTATTCTCAGTATTAACTGAGTTGTGGTCTGGCAAAGCTTCATTAATAACTCATTTCCAAAGGGGCGTCACCAACGGACGTCGCTCAAATGCCTCTGGGCGCAACTGGATAGACCTAAAACCAATCAGAGCGATCGTCATCGTGTAAAGCCATATGCTGCGTCCACTTTAAGTACACTTAAATGTATACTTTTATATACTAAAAGTGGGCCAATTTAGTCCCAAGCAGTATTGAAATAGTACACTTATAAGTTTACTACAAGTACACATTGATATTAGTATACTTACTACATAAAGAATACTTAAAAATATACTTGAACATTACTTTAGTATACTTCATAAAATGAACTTGAAGTATACTTCTTTTTCGCAAGGGATCATAAAGGGACGATGTTGTATGTTTCTAAATGAATTGTATACTTTTGGTATGTTCTCTATGGAGGCTTTATACTGCCGTGCGTTTATGAGCTCAAGTGTTTGATTGAGATTATCTGATGTTTGTTGTTTCAATTAATCAAAAATGGGTCAGGAAAAGTGAGGGAGATTTTAATGGGAATGGATTTCAGTGTTCATGTTTTGCCTAAATGACTGCCAACCATATTACGGTTAGCATGGCCATTGACACTGCACATTGCTTCTATGTTTATTGGCATTTAAATGTCTGCTGTGACACTTTAGGACTTTGTTTAATTTCATACCCAAGTACAAATAAGGACATTAGAGCTTTCTGCGGTCTTTCAGATTACATTAATGGTTGCTGTGCCTAATTCTCATTTTAGTCACATATACACACTACACATCCAGTTATCTTTACAATATCTAATCATTAGCCGCGTTTCCACTGTCGGGCCAGTGCGAGCCAGGGCTTTAAACGGGCCGTGCCGGGCTGATAGCCTCGGGCTAATAGCACCGGGCCTGCGTTTCCACTGTCGGGCCAGAAGCTCCACAGCGCTTCACTAAAACACGCCGGTAACACGCCTCTCTGGAACAACGCCACACTAACCCATTCGCCAACAAATGGAAGTTTTATCAGAAAACTAATCAGAAATCACTGGAAACAGCGTTGAAAACAAACATGATAAAAGCGGCCGTTTGCTGGCATTTTTGTTGTTTACTTGAATATTTAAAACCCAAGCATCGATGTTTTACCACAGGTTTACAATAAAAAGTGATACATTGATCATAATGAATTAATTTATGTCAAAATTGCACATTAGTCACTCAGAAATAAATTCCCGTTAGGTCTATTTCACAAAAGAAAGAGGACACACTTACTTCTTCAGTCGCGTCTGTTACTGTTTATCTGGTAGTTAAAGGACATATTTACATCACATTTAGAAAGAATGATAACCAAAAATGAACCAAAAATACGACCTGAGGAGCTTTAGCAGCACTCTCTCGACTCCAATACAGATATTTTAAGTCAGAGAAACAGAGGAAGCTCCCGAAAAAAAAGTTGCTTTATTTTATGATAGTCCGGTATAAAGAGACTACTGACTACCGGTAGGCTACTGACAGATAAAATAAAAACATGATTGTGATAGCCTTTATGATTGGTCTGATTTCTTCAAGCGTTCACTGTGTTTTTTTTACTATGCGTATCTTCAAGCGTTTACTATGTTTACTATGGTAATGGTTAGCGCGCATAGTCTTTTGCATCACAAACACAAGGCATTCAAACATGAACGCGAGTTAAATTATTTTAAAAGTCTTTAATGCTGACAGAATCATCCGGCGCTGCCGTCTCCCGACTCAGCTAGCTAACAACTCGCTACCTAGTCAGAGCAAACTACCACCAAAATCATACATTTGATTTTTTTTTTAAATAATACCTACATTTCCCATGATTAAATATAAATCCTTGGTGGCCAGGTGCCGCACTTTAACGTCTTTCACCCATCCAGCCACAGCATATTGATATGCATCAGTACTCTTGAAAGCCTTCAAGCGATCCCTACTGTATGGGGAGGGGTTATGCACAAGATATATACTGTATATATATATATATATATCATGGAAGGCCAATTGGGGCAAGTCTGGAGCAGATAATAATGGACAAAAGAAAACTGGGGGTAACAAATAAGGATCAGAGCCTAAAATAGAAATTTTCTCCAGGTATCTCTGTCTCTCTCTCTCATTCAAATGAGCAGTTTGGGCGGCCATACCGGGCGAGATTGGTCGTAAATATGGCGGCGTTTTATTTGTAGTGACGTAGGTGGCATCTATGAATAGTGGATTTTTCAGAGCTCATAAGCAATCTGACCACTAAATATGAGGTGACCTTAATGTCCACGACTGTTGTTCGTCTAAACAGCAACGACAGAGTTTCTGAACACCATTGACCTGTGTTTTAACTTGTTGCAATCCGTTAAACATCAACACATACCCAAGGCCACACTTTGGACTTAGTATTTGTCTTTTGGCCTGTCTTTAACTAATACTGAAGTGGTTGAATCTCTCATCTCTGATCACTTTCCTATCATATGTAAAATGTCTCTTCCTGCAATCTCTCATAAAACAGCTCCCGATAGAAAACAAACTCACGTTTATTCGGCACACTTCTGCGAGGACTTTACCGAGCTCTATAATGAGGTCAGCTCTTCTTTATTGCTTGAGTGAACAACATTTTAATGTCTTAAATTCTGTATAGATGGATATCTTAAACTTTGCCGCACTTTTTAAGCTTTTTAAGTCGAAATCCAAATCAGAGCCTTGGTTTGATCCAAATACTCGCTCCCTGAGACAAACATCAAGGAAAGCTGAAAGAAAATGGAAAAAAGACAATTAACTGCAAATTTCCTTTGAAATCCTGAAGAACTGTTTGTCTTTATATCAGAGAGCTGTTAAGAAAGCCAAGGCCACCTATTTTATTTATTCACCTATTTTGATTGAAAAACATCTCCACACTCCTAAAGTTATATTCTCTGTGTAACAGTCGTCAATATAACACCATAAGTGTTGTATCACTCTGAATATGTATAAGTGTAGGGCTAAGTTTGACTCTTAGGAGGATAAAAATAAACTTTGGGCCAAATAGTGTGAGTCAGCTAACAGCCAGCACATGTATTGTACACGGAACATTTAATAACCAAATACTACAAGAGCAAGTTAATGTATTGATGTCTCGTTCCAACACTACACTATCTGAAAGGGAGAAAAACAATATTTAGTACAGGTTGTGCATGAAAAATAAATAAAATAAATCCTCCTGTATATTCCTTCCTAAATCTTACCTCTGCACTCTGAAGATTTCTTGAGATACTTTGGTGATAAAGTCACCAATCTGAGGGCCCAGGTACAGGTAACAGATCATGCAGTGTTGATGTTCTTGAATCCATCAGCCTCTTGGACTACTTTTGTTCTTGTCTCCTTACAATCAGTAAAGGAAGTAATCACAAATCCTAAAACTTCTTTTTGTCCCTACGATATAATACACTGTATTTGAAGCAAATAAATGAGATCCATTGGTGATAAGCACCGGCTGAAGATAAGCACCAGTCCGGGGCTGGATAAACTAATGTTTGCAATCAGGGTCCATTCCTGTTCATGGCCACAGTCACTCCAGTTCTAAAGAAACCTTCACTGGATGCTTCTGTCTTAGCAAATTTTTTTTTTTTAATTTAACATTTATCTCGAAGGTGAAGGAAAAAATTGCACAGCTTCAATCTTTCTTAACCAATAATTACATTCAAAATTACAAAAAGATTTCAATCTGGGTTCAAATCGTTTCATAGCACTGAAACTGCCCTCTTTAGCGTTCTTAATGATATCTTAAAGGGTTAGTTCACCCAAAAATGAAAGTTCTGTCAGTAATTACTCTCCCTCATGTTGTTCCAAACCCGTAAGACTTTCGTTCATCTTCGGAACACAAATTAAGATATTTTTTATTAAATCTGAGAGCAGTCTCCCTCCTCCATAGGCTTCTCTGTAATTTCATTCTGCCGGCCCAGAAAAGTTAGTAAAAACATTGTTAAAATAGTCCAGGTGACTACAGTGGCTCAACCTTAAGTTTATCAAGTGACGAGAATACTTTTTGTGCGCAAAAATAAATAAAAATAATGACTTTACAATCGCGCCTTACAATTCAGCTTCAATTATCACCCCGAAAGAACAATTACAGTGCTTTACAACTATAGAACAAAAAGAGTTAAATAAACTTATCACTTCATCTAAAACAACAACATGTTTATTAGATCCTATACCAACTAAACTACTGAAAGAAGTGTTATCTGTAGTGGAAGAGCCTCTCCTCAATATTATTAACTCGTCTTTATCTTTAGGTCATGTTCCAAGAACATTTAAACTGGCAGTTATAAAACCTCTCATTAAGAAACCACAATTAGATCATAATAATCTAGCAAATTATAGACCCATTTCAAATCTTCCATTTATGTCTAAAATATTAGAAAAAGTGGTGTCCGCTCAACTGGGCTCTTTCTTGCAACAAAATGATATCTATGAAAAGTTTCAGTCTGGATTCAGACCGCATCATAGCACTGAAACTGCGCTCGTTAAAATCACAAATGATTTACTTTTAGCTTCTGACCAAGGCTGTATCTCAATACTAGTTTTACTTGATCTTAGTGCTGCGTTCGATACTATAGATCACACAATACTCTTAGATCGACTACAAAATTATACTGGTGTTCAAGGACAAGCACTAAGCTGGTTCAAATCATACCTATCTGACCGCTACCATTTTGTCTATTTAAATGGAGAAAAATCGATCATAACTCCAGTAAACTATGGAGTGCCGCAGGGATCTGTATTAGGCCCTCTGTTATTTTCAATATATATGATGCCACTTGGAAATATTATAAGGAAACATGGAATTAGTTTCCATTGTTATGCTGATGACACTCAAATATATATTTCATCACGGCCGGATGAAAACGCTACATTTTCCAAATTGACAGAGTGTGTTAAAGATATAAAAGATTGGATGACGCGTAATTTTCTTTTATTAAATCCAGACAAGACAGAGGTAATACTTATCGGTTCAAAAAACCGCCCACAAAACCTCGCACAATACAACTTTAACATCATAGGATGTCCTGTTACTTTATCCTCTACAGTAAAAGACCTGGGTGTTATACTCGATTGCAACCTGTCTTTTGAAAATCATATTTCTTATGTTACAAAAACAGCCTTTTTCCACCTTAGAAACATTGCTAAGCTACGTAATATGCTATCAGTTTCTGATGCAGAAAAGTTAGTTCATGCATTCATGACCTCGAGACTGGATTACTGTAATGCTTTATTAGCTGGTTGTCCTGCATCCTCAATAAACAAGCTACAGTTAGTCCAAAATGCCGCCGCTAGAGTTCTTACGAGATCAAGAAAATATGATCATATAACACCGATTTTATCATCACTGCATTGGTTACCTATAAAGTTCCGTATTAATTACAAGGTATTGCTACTGACTTATAAAGCCCTAAACGGCTTAGCTCCAGTCTATTTAACGGATCTTCTATCGCCCTATAATCCATCGCGCTCTTTGAGATCACTAAATTCAAGGCTTTTGGTCATACCTAGGATATCCAGAACCACCAAAGGAGGGAGAGCATTTTCACATTTGGCTCCAAAACTCTGGAATAGTCTTCCTGATACTGTTCGTTGCTCAGACTCGCTCTCCCAGTTTAAAACTAGATTAAAGTCGCATCTCTTCAGCCAGGCATTCATATAATCCTACAGTTCAAACTACAATCCGGCCTCTATCCAATGCCAGAGGAGAACTGGCCCCCGACTGAGCCTGGGTTCTCCCAAGGTTTTTTTTTCTCCATTAAGGCACCTGATGGAGTTTTAGGACACCATTAGGTCACTTGATGGAGTTTTTCGGTTCCTTGCCACTGTTGCCTTTGGCTTGCTCAGTTGGGGATATTTTGGGGATATTTAATTTAATTTTATCAATCAATAAATTCCTCTTGAAACAAACTTTGTTGTATTATTTTAATTTAATACTGTGAAGCTGCTTTGATGCAATCTGTATTGTGAAAAGCGCTATACAAATAAACTTGACTTGACTTGACTTGACTTTATTCAACTTGTTTCTCTGAGTGAGTTCACGAGAGCGTCACGACGCATGCGCGAGAACTGAGAAGATGGTCTCGATGTAGTGTTTAAAATGGTTCTAAAGTGTGCATTTCCTGGATGTCCGAATCGTGAGAAACCAACGAGAAAATGTAAAAGTGCCTTACCAGTGCAGCAAAATGAATGGCTTACCTTTCACACTTTCCCATCAAATGATCGTGAGCGTCACCTTCTCAGTTCTCGCGCATGCGTCGTGGCTCTCGTGAACTCACATCAGAGGCCCACACTGAAGAAAATCAATAGTTGAATAAAGTCATTATTTTTGTTTTGTTTTTGCGCACAAAAGTATTTTTGGGTGAACAAACCCTTTAATGGCTACTGATTCCTCTGGGTTCTATTTTAGCACCTGCTCTTTTTTCTCTTTATTTACTTCCCCTGGGCTCTGTTTTTAGGAAACATGGCGTTTACTGCATTGTTATGCCGATGATATGCACATTTACTTGTCTGTGATTAGAAACAATAACAGTGTTCTTAATACTGTATTAGCATGGCTTGATGGCGTCAAATCATGGCTCTCCCAAAATTGTCTCTTTTTGAACACAGATAAGACGGAAGTTATTGTTTTCGGCTCCTCAGACTCTAGGGCAAGAAATTTACCTTAATTTCTCCACAAGTGCGGAATTTAGGTGTGGAGTTTGACAGCTGTCTGAAATTTGACAAACAAACAATTTTATTTTATTTATTTTTAAAAAAATTTACGCTCACTTTCAAAAATCAAACCCTTTCTTTCGGAGAGGTCTCGAGAGGTTGCAATCCATGCTATCATCACGTCTCGGCTGGATTACTGCAACTCCTTCTATTACAGCATATCAAAGACTCAAATCTCCCGCCTACAAGTAGTTCAAAATGCAGCCGCTAGATTTCTGAAGGGACGTAAAAAAAAATCATCATGCCACTTCCCTCCTGAAATCCCTACATCAGCTGCCGATTCACTTTAGAATCGAGTTTAAGATCCTGTTACTCCATACCCTTCAACACTCCTGTTTTTCCCGGGTTTCTCCCATTTTTTAGCCCTATCTCCCTGACCCCTTCCGGTTTGTTATTTCTCCCGGGAAAGTCCCGCAATTTGCATGGCCCAAACTCCTTTATGAATAATCGGACCAATATGTTTGTCTAATGTTGACCCGTTGCCAGATCTTGTATTAAATGCATTATATTCACACAATCCACACACCATATACAATTTCAACCCGTTTGTCCCAGTTGCATTCGCGGAAAGTTTAACCCGAAAGCGAGCCGATAGACATCCAGATCCCTCGAGCCCACCTAAAGACCAGAGGAAATAGAGCTTTTGAAGAGGTTGGCTCATCTTTTTTCCTTGGTTTTTAATGTGTATTTCTGTATGGTTCTTATGGTGATTCTAATTGTCTGTTTTTAATTTATTGTGTACCCTTATGCTTTTATTGTACAGAACTTTGGTCGGCCTGTGGCTGTTTTTAAATTTGCTTTAGAAATAAACCGAACTTGAACTTGAACAAATCTCCTGCACAAACCCATATGACCAGCTTCGTCTCCACATGCCGGTGAGATGCATCCCAATCCTTAAGCAGAAGGAACCAGATGAAATATTCTGAATGATACCTATCCACAATCTGACTAAACTGAATGAACACTGAAGTGACGTTACCTGACCAATGACACCAATGTCTTTTTAGAGCAGCTTTACAGCAGAATTTAATTCTGTTTGCATCATTGAATATTTGTTTCCTGTTTATGTGGCTTATATGGCTTGACTTGACTATCCAAACCATAGCATTTGTGTCTTCTTGATATAAGGGCAGAGCAGCGATGATGACAGCTTCTTCAGTGTCTGTCTCCCAGAGAGCACGAATCTAGATTTTTGTTTATTTTTTCTTAAAGCACTTTTTTTTCTTTTCTTTTTTTTACAACATAAAAGGAAAAGAAGATTACCTTGAGGATTGATTTTGATTTTGACTTTGATTGCAGCTCTTCCAGACCATGTCTTCAGCTGCGTAGTGTTATCAAATCTTCCAGACATCAAATACCTTTGTTTGAATGGCTTTTGTAGAGGCTTGGACATCTGTGTCAGTTTGTGCCATTTCTAACAGAAATGACATTTTGTCTCCTTTTGTGTCTGTGCTTTATTTTTTTATATATTTTTTTTTTGCCACAGGCATGATAAAAGATCAAGATTCAAGCACTTTATTGTCATTGTGTAGCACAACGAAATTACTCTTGTGACAACCCCAAATGTGCATTTCAAATCCAGAGAGAAAAATGTTAAAATATAAATACAATTTAAGGCAAAGTACAAGTAGTTGACAATACATATACTAACATGCAATAGTTAAAGATAAAATAGTTAATATATACAAATAATTATAATAACAATACAATAAATAAATGCAATATAAAAGCTAAGGAAACAGAATCATCATATAAAATGTTCAAAGTTGTTCAGAGTATTGGCAAAATGTCATATACAGTGTTAAATGCACGAGTAACCAACACAATTATTATTGCACAAATGTACAGCAGCTTTAATTGTTATTGCACGTATTATTGAACAACGTGTCATACAATGCTAAGATAGCTTATTATACCTGCAGTGTTGTCACCCCAGGAACGTACAGCTCCATGACCTCTCCATGACCTCTCCTTGACCTCTCCTTGACCTCTCCTTTAGTCGTTACTGGACTGTGGGTGATCTTTTTCGTGGTCCTAAATTTGACAATCATTTCTTTGGTCTTTTTGATGTTTAAAACCAGGTTGTTGATGTCACACCACGCTGTCCTCCTTCCTATATGCAGCTTCATTGTTGTTTAATATGAGCCCAATGACAGTCGTACCACTTGTTAAGTGTCCTGTTAATTTAAAGAGAACTGGAGATTGGTTATTGTCTTTATCAAACTGAGCAAAGAAGCTGTTCAGTTCTTCTGCAAGATTAGCATTATTGTTGGTTAGCATATGCTGTAAGACATGGCTATTTCCCTTGCCCTGAGCTGCTGTTTTACTTCATTGTCAGCTGCAGTTGGTGTATATTTTTCACCCAAAATGACAAAGCACATCTGCAGAGAGATTGCTTTAGCTTGCTCAAGACTGCCACTACTTTACGAAAGTGTAAAGCAAAACACAGCAAAGTTGTGCAATCCTTTGTCCTTTGTCACTTTGCTGACTGCACAGACATGCACCACTGTGAACCTCAAAAAAAGTCTGTATTTTTCAGGTTTTGTGTGCCCTTTGTAACATTTTCTTTGTTGAATGATAGCAGAAAACTCTAGCCCAAGGCCCAATTAAAATCTGTCTCGATGTGATGTAATCTGAGGTCAACTTGCAGACGTTGTGCTCATTTGATAACAGCTCAGAAACTGGAAGCGGAGGTTAGTTTAAACAATCTCCTGGGAGAACAAGAGCGCAGTACAGTACTCTCTTATCTTGATTGGGTATCTTGCTCACTATTCCTCCAGTTGCACCAAGATAGAGGGATGTGTTGTGGTTTTCCTGGAGGGGTGATACAAGGATTCCCATTCCCTGTCCGATGTACATTTAAAGGAGAACTTGGTAACTTTTTTAACTTAATAAAACTGTCTAGAAATCATTTGGATGGTTAAACAACCTGTTCTGGTGATATTGGTGACTTTCCCAGCTCCCCCCAGCGTTCCCAGGCGGAAAACCAACCTTGCAACTTGGGAACTACCGTCCCGGCAAGATAGAAATTGGAAGTCTCGTGAGAAGCGAGAACTAGAACGAGAACGAGCGCGAACCACAAATTGCTTTACGGCAATTCGACATAAACACACGCATGTATGATGTATTACCAGATGACCCACCTCGGTAGACATAGCTCCACACGATACAGTTGGCTTGCTCCGATCAAAACAAACGCACATGAGCAGCGGTAGAGAGGGGGAGGAGGCCGCCGCAAGTGAGTTTTTACGACCTTGTTGTGAAATATACACCCCCCCACAGCTGTAGGGGGAGCTCGTGGGGAAAACATGCGACAACAAAAGGGAAAATCAGCGAAGAAGTGACTAGAGTTCGCTAAAGTTGCCGAGTTCTGCTTTAAACTGCAAAAGGATCAACTTGCATGTACTCAGGGCTGTTGAAAAATCCTGTGTCACACTCTCTGAGTATTTTTTTGAGTACAACATTGTCATGAAACCGGAGACTCCTTCTGAATAGTCTTGAGAACAGTCCTTGTGAGGTATTTTTCTGTAGTAGGAATTTGAAACTCCATCTTTTATTGCCTTTGCAATTTTGCCTTGCGAGTGTAACTTGCCCTCTGAAATGTTAGTTCTGCTTTTGCATGTCTAACACGGCCAAACTGGTTGATGCCGATGTTCTGTTGTTACAGGTAAACACATATTTGGCCTGGCAATCAGAGAATGTGCACACTGCCTTTATCTTCATATATGGTCCGTGTTTTTGACTTAGAGGACATCGGACTCTCTGGTAGTTTTATTTCTCCTTCTTTAGGCGCTATTTTCCTCCAGTCTAGACTATTTATGTGAATTTTGAATTTCTTTTTACCAGGTGTTGCTGATGATGTCCATTGGCTTTTTTCCCCCCTTTGTCCTGTTTTCTCTGGTCCACCATTGCTGTCATCCTCAGGCTCTACAACCTCGTCAGGTGAATGAATCCCTTCAAAGCTGTAATTCAGTTCATTGCTTTCTTCAGACATGTCACTGCATAGATAAACATGGTCTGATAATGAATCTGTATTGTCTTCCTCATTCTTATCCAGGTGGTCAGTAAGCTTAATTGTTTTTCGGAAATTTATAAAAACTATTGACTGCAAATTTTTTACTTGAATGCAATTGTTAATGATGGTTTTTGCAACAAGTCCTCCAACCCATACGACCATTTAGGTCTTCAAATACGACACATAAGAGTGTTCCCTACTGGCGCCAGCTGGAGATGTGGAGAAATGCAACATAATAAACTTTCGCCTCAATGCATTATGTTCTTTATTTTATTTACCTGCTAGTTACGTCAAACTCTCCCAGCTATTCGAAGTGGTTTATTGCTATACAAAGATATGGATTGTTGATGACTTCATCACACGTACAGGTAGGGTTGCCATCCGTCTCGTATAGTCCCGTGTTTATGAATGAAATTATATCATGTTTCAAATAGTTATGTATTTCAAGCTGTGTGACGTTCAAATCATTCAAACGGACGCCAACATTATAAAGTTAGTTTTCATTGTGATATTAAATTTGAAATTCGCCTGTAATGGGAAAGGAATCATGCAAAAGTCCACACATTTACTGTGTTTTACCATAGTAACTGTCGATCCGCCATGTCATAGTAAAAGCACAGTAACCGCATCCCATACCATGCTTTTACCACAGTAACCACAACACTTACCATGCTTTTACCACAGAAACTGTGTTTTATTGTGTACTATTGTAGTTAAAGCACAGTAACACAACACTTACCATGCTTTTACATCAGTTAGGGGAGAGTGGGGTGAGTTGTGCCAGTTTTTACTCAAAGTGACTTTAAAGTGAGGCCATGGCAGTAATGCCTTCAACTTAAGGATGTACATATATTTCAGGATGTGGTGCATCCCTGAGAACAATAACTTTGGATCTGAAATAAATTGTTTCAGAAATATAGCTCTTGGGAAAAAAGTGGTCTCATGGCACAACTTGCCCCTGGTGCGGGGGAAGTTGTGCCTTTGGGGGAATACATTGGGGGTAAATTGTGCCAGTGATTTCTGAAGTAAAACAGAACATTTTAATGTTATGAACCGTAATGCTATATGAAAGCAAGATAAATTCAATACAAAATTACTCATTTAAGGTTTATTTAGATATTGTCACCCTGGAATACCATAGCATGCGTTTTTCCTACTATGGTCAATTGCATAGGGATTTTGTATTGAACATAACTCTGTATCATAGTGTCATAGAGACAAGGGGGCGGGCTCATTTTACTCAGACGACCAATCAGTCTCTCAGGATCATTGTGAAGCTATCAAGCTACGCCCTAGCAACCATTTAGAGCACCATAGCAACACAATATATGATAGTTGTGAATCATTTCAGGCAAAAAGGCTTTGGCAATAGATGCCTGTTGACATAGCGTTGTCTGTCAATTATGTAACATATAAGAATAAAGTGACTAGGCTAATTTCTAAACATCCTATTGTGACATAGGCCACTTAAAAACGGAATAAAACTTCTCTTTAATAACATAGTGCAAACTCAAAACTGAAATCAGTGTTAGCTAAATTAAACAAATAGCAGGCAGGCCTAAGTCAAACAATGATGAGGCATGCCCATCTCCTCACTTCTCAAGATTATCCCCTGTGAGTATGTAGGTCTAGGTGGTCTGGATCTGGCACAACTTAACCCAGGCCCTTTGGCACAAATCACCCCAGACCCACAAGTTTGAAAAACTAGCATGATCCAGCAGTTAAGAGCTAACATCATGCTAACTGTATAGACTCATTGTGTAGCCTACTAAAGCACTAAAACATGTGTGAAATGTTTTCAAACTTGTCTATAATTGTTCAGACACTACAATCAAAAAACCTTAATCATAGAAATGTTACTTTGAAAGGGAAAAAACATTTTTTTTGCACTAAAATGTGCTTAACTCTCATGCCATGTGTCTCTCTTCTTTGGAGGATGAGTAAAAGTGATTGTTTTTCAAAATTATGTGGTCACATGACCAATTTATTCTATGGTTTTCCAGAAACAAGGGTGGAACTACTTCCCCCCTGGCACAAATCACCCCACTCTCCCCTACTGTGTTTTATTGTGTACTATTGTAGTTAAAGCACAGTAACACAACACCATGCTTTTACCACAGTAACTGTGTTTTTATTGTGTACTATTGTAGTTAAAGCACAGTAACACAACACCATGCTTTTACCACAGTAACTGTGTTTTATTGTGTACTATTGTAGTTAAAGCACAGTAACACAACACCATGCTTTTACCACAGTAACTGTGTTTTATTGTGTACTATTGTAGTTAAAGCACAGTAACACAACACCATGCTTTTACCACAGTAACTGTGTTTTATTGTGTACTATTGTAGTTAAAGCACAGTAACACAACACCATGCTTTTACCACAGTAACTGTGTTTTATTGTGTACTATTGTAGTTAAAGCACAGTAACACAACACCATGCTTTTACCACAGTAACTGTGTTTTATTGTGTACTATTGTAGTTAAAGCACAGTAACACAACACCATGCTTTTACCACAGTAACTGTGTTTTTATTGTGTACTATTGTAGTTAAAGCACAGTAACACAACACCATGCTTTTACCACAGTGTTCTGTGTTTTTATTGTGTACTATTGTAGTTAAAGCACAGTAACACAACACTTACCATGCTTTTACATCAGTTACTGTGTTTTATTGTGTACTATTGTAGTTAAAGCACAGTAACACAACACCATGCTTTTACATCAGTTACTGTGTTTTATTGTGTACTATTGTAGTTAAAGCACAGTAACACAACACCATGCTTTTACCACAGTGTTCTGTGTTTTTACTGTGTACTTTTGTAGTTAAAGCACAGTAACACAACACTTACCATGCTTTTACATCAGTTACTGTGTTTTATTGTGTACTATTGTAGTTAAAGCACAGTAACACAACACCATGCTTTTGCCACAGAAACTGTGTTTTATTGTGTACTATTGTAGTTAAAGCACAGTAACACAACACTTACCATGCTTTTACCACAGAAACCACTGTGTAGCCTAATATTTGTAAACCACAGTAACACAACACTCAAAATAGTTTTAACACAGTAACTGTAGATTTAATGAAGTATTTGTAGTTAAAGCACAGTCATTTACCATGCTTAAATGGACATTTCTTGTTTTACAACTGAAATGGAGCAAGCCAGGCAAACCAGTCCTGTTGGGGATGAGGAATGAACATGGCCGTCTCATATATCCATCTCATATATCCATATCTCATAGATACTCATGTTTGTATAGCTCCTAGAATGAGCAAATCAGCTGTGCCATCATCTCTGGAATTTGGGCAGGAAATGATTGAATATAGTGAGTACTGACTGTTAAAAGTCTGTGCCCTGACATAGACTACGTTACCCATAATGCATGTGTTCATTTGTAGTTTTGCTCGATCGCGGTTGCGCTAGGCACTTTCACTTTGGTGTGATCCAGTGACATGAGAGCATCATTAACAGTGCAGAAAATTGCCATCCTTTGTTAATCCTGCGCTAATCTTGTGTGTATGAGTGCTGTGTGCGTCCTTAAGATGTAAGTACGGCTTTTGCATGAATGGCGCGTTATTGCAGAGTTATTAGCCCAGGTGGCGAAGTTTTTTATACTCGTGTTATTCCCTACTGTTATGCTGCTGCGGCCCGCTACGGCGCTCCACATGCGCTTCTAAAGTAGCCATCTACTGTATATTCTTTAGTTATTGTCTTGCAAATAACTGCAAATATTATATTTAATTTATAGTTCGCCTGTTTTTGGCATTTTTTCACCATTTGGAGATGTATGGCATTTATGCAAGTTAATTTATAGTGTTAGAGCTCCCACTAGTGGATTTTGGTTGTACTGCGGGTGATTTCTTTATGCATCTGTATGTAACCATAGCCTATATGTTTATTAATATACATTTTATTGTATTTTCTGTTTCAGATAACCACACACACACACACACACACACCCATAAACACACCTAATTTGTTACCTGTAAACCTTCATCATCTCCATGTACCTGACGACTCCTCAATAAATTCTCAAAACTGCACCATTGGATTTGCCTATTCCTTCTGACCGAGGAAGACTCAGTTGACGAGCAATCCATAATCAGCCGCAGACGCACACGGTCTCTCACAAGTGGTCCTTCGAGCCGGATGTTTATTGGCTGAGTCAACAAGATGGCAACTCCACAAGATGAAGTTCCTCAGGAGAATAGTCCAAATTATAGTCCCCGTCCAAGAAGGAGCAGAAAGCTTCCGGGACATCTGGCGGAGTATGAGCACGACCTACCTGATCCAGAGGAGACAGCGTCTTCAAGCAGCAGCAGTTCAGAGGAATCTGATAAGGAGAAGAAGAAGGAGATGAAAAAATGGAAGAGAATGGAGGCAGCATGGGGCAGTGTACTGAAAACGATGAATGAGATGCAAATCACTATGAAGGAGACCAGTGGTGCATTAACCAAGCGTGTGGAACAACTGGAGCGAGCATGTAAGTCATGCAGTCCTCTCCCTACTCAGAGTGATGCTCAACAGCGAGATAGAGCCGCTTCGCTTCCTCCTCTACTCCAAACACCACAGCATAGCAGTATGGGCATGAGCAACATCCATACTACTGATCAGCTACACGTCCTGGCACCAGCAGTGAGGCAGGACATTAGAACACCTGTGAACCTGTTAAGGCCAGTAGAACCTACTGCATCTTCACCACTGCAAAATGCAAGCCCGATTCTCCATTCAGCATCAAGGCCAGCTCCACTACCTTTAAGCCCTATTATTCAGCCTACATCAAATATTCAGCCAGCGCCGCTGCCACCGAACCCTGTAGTTCAACCTGCACAGCAGCCAGGCGCGATGCTAGTACCTCAACCTGTGCTTCAGCAACCGCCAGTGACACCGTCTGTACTGCAACCCAGGGTGAATACTGCATTTCAGCCTGCAGGACAGTCTGCACCTTGGCCCGCGCCACAGCCTGCTCCCCAGCTGAGAATCCCTGTGGCCCATCCAGGTATTCAGCCGGCACCGCTACCTGCTCCGCCCCCCAGAATGAGTCATGTGATTCAGCCTGCTCTACAACCCGTCAATCAAGTAGCCCAATCAGTACAGTTTGGAAGGCTTGAACCACGTCAGGCTGAGCCCCTATACAGTCAGAGATACTACCACCCGCAGCCTCCAGGCAGCTCCACCCAGGTACTCTCTGCACAATCCCACGACTTCTCTGCAGCCTCAGCGCCACTGTATCAGCCACCATCTGGGATATCAGCGCCGCAGACTTATAGCCAGCTTTACGCAGCTCCACCTCCTGATTCTGCCAGCTCCCACTCTGCTGCCTATCCACCAGTCTCTGTCTACCCCTCACTGCCTGCTGCATCTACTGCACAAGCCGCAGTACTTCCTGTAGCAGAAGTCACCCAGCCAAACCTGATGGAGATGATCTTAGCATCTTCATATGGCATCCCGAAGCCTAGACTGGTGACATTCAAATCAGGCAGAGAGAGTGACTTTGCATTACTGAAGAAAGGACTGGACAGCCTACTTGGGCCACATGCTCATCTCACAGAGGAGTATAAATATCACATCCTAATAGATCAGTTAGAGCATCCATGTGCGTTACAAGTGGCCAGACGCTATATTCACGACCGCACTCCCTACACTAGTGCAATGAGAGCTTTGGAGCAGAGATATGGGCAACCCAGGCAATTAGTCCAGAGTGAACTGAGTGCTATACTTAACTGCTCTCCTATTAAGGCAGGTGATCCTCAAGCCTTTGAAGATTTCTCCCTGGCGGTGTCCAGCCTAGTGGGCCTCCTCAGTACTATGGACGATGTAGCAGCCAGTGAGCTCCAGTGTGGTTCACACGTAGACAGGTTACTCACTAAGCTTCCGCCTAGCTACAGAGACAATTTCATCGAGTACTGCATCACACGTGGTATCATACGCACTGGCAGCAGTTGCACCTACAATATGTATGACTTCTCCGGGTGGCTCGAGCGCAAGTCCCAAGTTCTACAGCTATCACGGCAAGCCATTCAGCCACAGCCCTCAGATAGACCACGCCCAGAGAGGGGCAACCCCAGAGCCTCTGCAGGGTCCAGGGCACAGAGTAAGTCTACATCCATCTATTATGGCTCAGATCCCGCTCAAACACAGCCGAAGATGTACACTAAGGCACACATTACTAATCCTTCTTCCTCCTCTAAGAAGAAGCAGTTTAAGCCATACTGCCCATATTGTGAAGGGACAGAGCACTACCTCAGTGGCTGTGTAGATTTTAAGAAGCTAGACCTCAAAGCCGTAGCTTCTTGGATAAAGGAAAAATCCAAATGCTGGCGCTGTGGCCGTAAACATACCCCTGAGCAGTGCACTCTTAAGAAGATGTGCAGCACCTGTGGAGAACAGCACTTATTAGTGCTTCATGACCTGGCTGAAGCGAAGAGGAGGGACCCGAATATCCTAACAGTGAGCACCAGCCGAGTGTTTTTGGCTCCTATCAGTCACTCTGGCCGTGTAATGCTTAAGGTTGTGCCCATTCAGTTACACCATCAAAGGAAATCTCTGGACACATATGCTCTTCTTGATGATGGCTCAGAAAAAACCATTATACTCCCTGCTGCTGTCAAGTCGTTAGGCTTAATTCAGGAGGAGGAAACTCTGTCTCTGCGTACTATTCGTCAAGATGTGATCCATATTAAAGGAGGCTATGTCTCTTTCCAGGTGTCCCCAAAGGCCAAGCCGAAAATACGTTACAACATAACGCATGCCTTTACCGCCCAACAGCTCAGCCTAGCTGAACAGTCATGCCCAGTGGAGCTCTTAAAGGAGAAGTATCATCACCTACAGCGAGTGCAGCTTGAAGGATTCGATCAAATACAGCTACTTGTGTTAATCGGCTCTGATAATGCTCACCTCATAACTCCTGTCCGTTCTATCCTGCGAGGCTCAGCCCAAGGACCTGTCGCCGTCTGCACCAAGCTCGGGTGGGCCATCCAGGGTCCGAGCTGCAGTATGCCCACACAGCAAGGGGAGGCGCACTGCCTGAACATATCATGCCTTTCCCCTGCCATTGCCCTTCAACAGGATGTACAGCGTCTGTGGCAACTAGATGCTCCCCTCCATAGACCTGGAAAGGAGGTCACACGCTCAAAGGAAGACAGAGAGGCCATAGCCATGTTAGAGGCCAATACCATCAGAGTACCTGTGGATGGTGTAGAGCGATATGCCACCCCCCTGCTCAGGAAGAAGGACTTCCCACAGATGCATGTCTCCTCTGAAGTAGTTAAAGGCCTTCTGAGATCCACCGAGCGTAAGCTAGTTAAGAATCCTGACCTGGCACTCACATACAACCAGGAGATCAAGAGGTTGATAGATTCTGGTTATGTTGTAAAGCTGACTCCCGAAGAGATTCATAGCTCTGCTGAATCTTGGTATGTACCACACCACATTGTACATCACAACAACAAAGCTCGGGTGGTCTTTAACTGCTCCTTTGAGTTCCAGGGGACCGTTCTTAACCACTACCTCCTGCCAGGACCTCCTCTGGGGCCTACACTGCTGGGTGTACTCCTGCGTTTCCGCCAGTATCCTGTTGCAGTGAGCGGAGATATAAAGGCCATGTTTCATCAGATCCGCCTGCTCCCTGAAGACTGCCCCCTGCTGCGGTTCTTATGGAGAGACTGTGAAACAGAGAGGCCCCCAGATGTATATGAGTGGAGAGTCCTGCCTTTTGGGACAACGTGTAGCCCCTGCTGTGCTACCTTTGCCCTTCAGAGCCACGTAAGGGAGCACAGAGACACCTACAAAGACATCTACGACTCTGTCCACACAGCCTTCTACGTGGACAACTGCCTGCAGTCCCTTTTTGACCCACAAGAGGCCAAGTTGCTCATTGACAGAATGAGAGAGCTGCTTATCCAAGGTGGATTCGAGATACGACAGTGGGCTAGCAACATCCCTGAGGTGGTCGCTCATCTGCCAGGTACAGCCAGGTCGGATAGCTGTGAACTGTGGCTAAACCTTAAAAGCCTTGATCCCCAGGAGTCAACACTGGGTCTCAGCTGGCACTGCACTACTGACGTCCTGGGATACAAGCACCGCCCTGTAATCTACACAACTGTGACGCTGCGCAATGTTTACAAAGTACTGGCCAGTCAGTATGACCCATTGGGTTATATCTGCCCCTACACTACAAGAGCAAAGCTCATTGTGCAGGCCCTGTGGAGCACAGAGAGAGGATGGGACGAGCCCATAGAAGGAAACTTGCTTCAGTCGTGGCTCGAATGGGAAAAGGAATTGTCCTATCTCCAGTATATCACCATCCCCCGATGTTACGCTCCTCCTCACAACAGCAACAGCGCGACATATGAGGCTCACATCTTCTGTGATGCCTCAGAGAAGGCATATGGAGCTGTGGCCTATCTCAGAGTCATAGAGCAGCAAGCTCACATCTCCACCACCTTCATCATGGCACGCTCCAGAGTAGCGCCCCGCAAGCAGGTGTCGATACCCCGACTGGAGCTGTGTGCTGCGCTCACTGGAGCCCAACTGGCCAAGGTACTCCAAACTGAGCTCTCACTACCCCTTCACTCCGTTTACCTGTGGACAGATTCCACTACAGTGCTTCAGTGGATCCAGTCCAGCTCCTGCAGGTACAAAGTTTTTGTGGGGACTCGGATCTGTGAGATACAGGAGCTGACCTCTCCGGAACAGTGGGGGTATGTGAACTCTGATGATAATCCGGCCGATGACATCACAAGAGGGAAACCACTGTCAGAACTCACGGTCTCCAGCCGATGGTCACAGGGCCCACACTTTCTCACACAGACTCCTGACACCTGGCCGAAGCCCCCGACAGAGTTCCCAGAATGTGGCAGTGAAGAACTCAGAAAGACTGCCTTCTGTGGCCTTACAAATGTATCACCAAGTCTGCCAGATTCAGCACAGTACACATCTTTAGATGATTTGATTCTGGCCACTCACCAATCCCTGCAGGGGGCGGCTACCACCTCCTACACTGCAAGTGAGCGCCTAGAGGCAGAGACCCAGCTGCTTCAATCTGCGCAGAAGGACAGCTTCCCAGAGGAGGTCCAAGCCCTACAAGCAGGTAACCCTGTTCGCCCGAGCAGTCGTCTCAGCGCCCTTTCCCCTGAGTATGACAGCCTCAGTGGACTAGTCAGAGTGGGAGGTCGCCTGCGTCAAGCTACAGATGTAGACCCTGACAGCATCCACCCAGTTGTGTTATCACCTGATCACCCTCTGACTCATCTCATCATAAAGCACTATGATGTTCAGCTGTTTCACCCTGGTGCAGAGAGACTCTATGCAGAGTTACGCCGCACCTACTGGATCCTCAGAGGTCGTCAGGCCATTAAGAAACATCAATACCGGTGTGTGGACTGCAGGAGATGGCGCGCCTCACCCTCCACACCAAAGATGGCTGATCTTCCCTCATCTCGGCTGAGACTCTACAAACCGCCCTTCTGGTCTACAGGCGTAGACTGTTTTGGGCCATACCTGATTAAGATTGGGCGTAGGAGAGAGAAACGCTGGGGAATCATCTATAAATGCCTCACCACTAGATGCATCCACTTAGATCTCATCCCTAGCCTTGATACTGACTCTTTCTTAATGTCATTACGCAGGTTTATTGCACGCCGGGGGAAGCCGTACGAGCTGTGGTCCGACCGGGGCACCAATTTCAGGGGCGGCCATAAAGAACTACAGAGCGCCTTTGAGAGCATGGTACCAAAGTTGCAGCAGCAACTAGCTAAGCAGACTATCAACTTCCACTTCAACCCACCATACTCTCCTCATTTCGGGGGAACCTGGGAGAGGGAAATCCGATCTGTTAAGTCAGCTCTGCAAGGCGTCCTGAAAGACCAAGTTGTGGCAGAGGAAGTGCTCCTAACAGCTCTCATAGAAGTTGAAGGGCTCCTTAATTCTAAACCACTCGGATATGCCTCCTCTGATGTGGCTGACCCGGACCCCATCACGCCAAACCTGCTGCTAATGGGGCGGCGCGACGCTGCATTACCACAGGCAGTATACGGCCCTCATGATGCCCTTTCCAACAGAAGATGGAAACACAGTCAGGTGATCAGTGATCATTTCTGGAAACGCTTTGTCCAGAACTACCTCCCAGGGCTTCAGCTGAGACATAAATGGAGGAAATCCACTGATAATGCTACTGTGGGACAAATTGTGATGATCATTGACTCCAACCTTCCCAGAGGACTTTGGCCTGTTGGGATCATCACCAAGGTTTTCCCAGGGACAGATGGTGTTGTTCGAGCTGCTGAGGTGAAGGTTAAAGACAGTATCTACATTCGCCCGGTAACTAAACTGGTGGAGCTCCCTGAAATGCCTGAGGATTCAAGCGGCATTACTTCAAACTAGTTGACTTTTGAATGAGTGTATTTGCCAGGCAAATACAGGGGCGGCTGTTAAAAGTCTGTGCCCTGACATAGACTACGTTACCCATAATGCATGTGTTCATTTGTAGTTTTGCTCGATCGCGGTTGCGCTAGGCACTTTCACTTTGGTGTGATCCAGTGACATGAGAGCATCATTAACAGTGCAGAAAATTGCCATCCTTTGTTAATCCTGCGCTAATCTTGTGTGTATGAGTGCTGTGTGCGTCCTTAAGATGTAAGTACGGCTTTTGCATGAATGGCGCGTTATTGCAGAGTTATTAGCCCAGGTGGCGAAGTTTTTTATACTCGTGTTATTCCCTACTGTTATGCTGCTGCGGCCCGCTACGGCGCTCCACATGCGCTTCTAAAGTAGCCATCTACTGTATATTCTTTAGTTATTGTCTTGCAAATAACTGCAAATATTATATTTAATTTATAGTTCGCCTGTTTTTGGCATTTTTTCACCATTTGGAGATGTATGGCATTTATGCAAGTTAATTTATAGTGTTAGAGCTCCCACTAGTGGATTTTGGTTGTACTGCGGGTGATTTCTTTATGCATCTGTATGTAACCATAGCCTATATGTTTATTAATATACATTTTATTGTATTTTCTGTTTCAGATAACCACACACACACACACACACACACCCATAAACACACCTAATTTGTTACCTGTAAACCTTCATCATCTCCATGTACCTGACGACTCCTCAATAAATTCTCAAAACTGCACCATTGGATTTGCCTATTCCTTCTGACCGAGGAAGACTCAGTTGACGAGCAATCCATAATCAGCCGCAGACGCACACGGTCTCTCACACTGACATCTGCACTATATTCAACAAAACAAATTTTCTGGAGTTATTATTAACTTATTGTTTTGTCTGATTGGATGAAGCCAGTTGATGAAGAAATAGGCATGTTACACTTTTAAATACATTGCTGATTTGTTATGACTGCTTGTATTATGTTCTTGTACAGAAAGACTACATCTAGAAGTATTGGAGCTGGTAACTGGCACTGAACACACTCAATGCTCAGGTCCGTCTTCACGCAGTTGGTCAGTTCGCATGGTCCAGACTAAAGAGAAACGGGTCTGAGGCCAGAGATGGTGGAGTCGTTGTTGACGGGACGATTCTGTGGCCACCAGTGCAGCACGGCATCAGTTATCCGCTGTGAAGACTACATTCCCAAACAGCTCTACTGTGACAGCTCAGAGTTACGGCCCATGGATTCAATAGTAAGTCTAGTGTGCAACAATTAAAAATAATACTATGATATATGGTTTATTGATTTACCACCTCCTAAATACATATTTTGTTTTGTTAGGACTTCATGAAAAAGCTACTTGAGAAAAAGCTACACGGCGTTAGTGGTGCTGATGAACTATTTGAGCTGCTGTTCACATCACCGGTGACCACACATGGCCCATCCACACTGATGCTGTGCTGAAGAAGGCTCATCAGTGGCTCTTCTTCCTCAGACAGCTGAGGACGTTCAGGGTGAACACCAAAACCCAAAGCATTTTACACATGTACTGTGCAGAGGATCCTGACTGGCTGCATCACTGCCTCTACACTATAAAATAAAGGGGTACTTTAGGGGTACAATGGCTTGTCACTGGGGCTGTACCCTCAAGGGTACAATATTGTACCTTAACCTTTAAAAGAAACGGTACATATATGTACCTTTTAATGCTTTTTGACCCTCAAAAAGGTACATATATGTACCTTGAGGTCCAATAATAAGCCCTATGGGGTACTTAGTGAAGATTGTATTTTGGGAGACAGAAATAGACTCCTACTGTACCCCTATTTCTGATAGTGTAGGAACAGCGCCACCCTGAACTGCACAGAACTGTGTTGGAGTTGAGCTTCTCTCCCTCCAGGACATCTACACCAGGTGTGTGCTATGTACAGCCATGGACTGTCTCTCACCGTTACCATCCGGCAATGGTTATCGCAGAACCTGCACCAGCAGACTGGACTCGTACCAGTAACACACACACAGCACCCCACCCCTCACCCTCACATGCACTACACTTTATCATTACACTGACTGGACTCTGACTTTATTCTGCACGCTGACATTCTGTTTCCACTCATTCATACCATACCTCACTGTATATGTATACTGTGATTATTGTTTTTCATTTCATGCTCTGTGTATAATATAATATTGTACCATATATTGTTCTCTACCTGGATTGAGTCCCTTACGATACTGTGTACTGTATATTAATACTGTGTGTGTTGTGTAAATATTCTATACTTGTCATCCATACTGTAATGCTGCAGAGTTTGCAACAAAAAAGAAAGTATTTCATCACCTGTACACACTTGGGTTCATGGTTTTGTGACAATAAAGTGATTTGATTTGAATTGATCACATCTTTTGTTCATCATTTGTACTGTACTGTGCTGGATAACAATTACAAATTGCTTAGATACATGGAAGAAGAGGATTTTGATAGGGAGACGGACAAGCAAGCAAGAGGAAGATAACCAGTATAGCTCTGATGATGAGAACTGGATGTGAGTCTGTGAAGACATTTCACCATGCATGCATTTCACTGATAACTGATAAATATCATGATTTTATAACATAACACATTTTTATTTCTCTCAAATATATGTCTTTATATCCCTTTATCTGCCTTCTCGACCAAATGTTGGAGCACATTCTGAGTCACTATATTTCATTAAGAGGAGTGCCTAACTTAACTCAAGCTGGTTGAGCCATCTCTACCCTCTGGTTGAGGTGTGCTATGCCAAAAACATCCACTAGATGTCACTGTGTCAATCAACAGCACTCGTCACAACACTTCCTCTAACATGGATCTCAGAAACAAAAAAAAATCACTCCTGCCTTATATTCTCAAGTAATGTCTCTGGAAAACCATGACCTTTCAAAAATGAAGAACGGGTGGGAAGGCGAGTTGATGGTTGAGTTGTCGGACAGACACTGGGAGGATGCACTACAGAGGGTTAACTCATCCTCCTCCTGTGCACGCTTGGGGCTCATTCAGGTTAAAGTAGAGCATAGGGCTCATTTCAGTAGGGCTAGGTTAGCAGATGTATATCCAGGAACGGACGGGAGTTGTAATAAATGCTCCCTCTCTCCAGCTGATTTATGTGAATTAACTAAATGTATTGTAGATGCAGACGAGTGAAGACCATGGTGAAGACGTTAAATTGCGTTTGACGGGTGTGCAGCGCCACCTTGTGGTGAATAAATTGTGCACAATTACAGGATTCTACATTCATTGCAGACTACTTACATAAAGTACTTCATTAGTGCGTGCAGTTGAAATAAAATACACAATTATATGTTGAAAATAACCACAATACTCATACTTCAAATTCTGTTTCATATTTATTCAATATTTCAAAACCTATAAGCAAAAGAAAGAAAGAAAAAACAAAAAATGTAACTGATTAAATACATAGAGAAAAACAAAACATTCTCTGAGTGAAACCCTGGGAGAACACAAGGCACCATTTCCAGAAGATTGACAATCAGTTTGAGGTTTCAGATCCTGATTGGGAGCCTGGAAAACCCACATATGCTCCAAAAATGTAGTAATAATGTATTGAAGCAATTCAAAATATGCGAGTGCACTTTCTTTTATATATTTGAACTCCGGAAAAAGTGGCTGGTAAAACTGGGCATCCACCGCCACACCGCCACACCGCCACATCCACCGCACACAATATGTGTAGGGTAAGTGTATGTGTACCTGTTATGAGTTCCTTGATCAGGCTAGCCTAAACCATATTAAGGATGGGGTGAAGAATAGCCACCTTGAAATTTATACCTGATAATTCGGATAGTCAAGCACCCGCGTTGATCTAGTCCAGGGGTGGGCAATTCATTTCCCCAAGAGGCCACATGAGAAACTTGGGCGGTTGTAGAGGGCCGGACCAATACAGTTAACTCAGTTCTGCCCAATATATTATTTCTATTTATATAAAAAAAAAAACTAAAAAAAAAAAAACCCCAGGAAATTAATAAACAATTATATCACTATTTAATGAACATTCACAAAAACAGTTTTGAAAATTTTCAATTTTCATTTTTTGCCGTGTTTCAAAAACTAGCATCACAACTTTATACAAAAAAGCAAGTATTTCAAAGACCAGCATCACATTAACTATATCAAAAAGCAATAAATGCCCCCAGTGTTGGCATTTATGTAGAAAAATCTTGTAGACATAACTTTTGGCACTCTGGCGGTTAATAAGCAGATTTGCATGCGTCTCGCGGAAGAACACTGCAGCCGGATCTACTTCTCTCATGTCTATGACAGGTCACGCAGGCACTGGGCTACTCTGCAGCGGTTAAACTAGTCCGGATATAAACACTGATTATAGGTGTCCCATAGTGATTCAGGATAAGACAAAAACACGGTTTGGAAAATGTATTCATGTACTCGCTCAATATATAATTTTTGTAAATTTTGAACACACAAAAAAAGTTATGGACTCCAGCTCTAATTGACCAAATACCTCAAGCGGGCCAGATAGCTCAAGGATAGCCAGAGGGCCTGATGTGGGCCAGGGGCCGTACAATGCCCAGGTCTAGTCGGTCAGACCCTTTTCTTCTACTGTTTATGGTCAGACCTCGGTTAGTTTATGCAGAAGGACCAACAACCTAAAACAACATTTGTACAGATTGAGTTTCTAACAACAGCAGAAGTTGCTTTCTCTCTTTTGGATGTTTGGAGTGAATCCAGTGTCTTTAAAACTGTATCATAACTGAAACAGGACAAAGTCGTGTTTGTCACACTGGTATATACCAGAGAAGGTGATTGATAAAAGCATAAAACTTTAAGACAAGTTAAACTAAAGACTTCCTGCTCAGCTCAGCTACCGTTCGGACGCTCTTGCTTACTGCTCCGCGCTTTGCTCTATCGCTTTTATATTTTATCTTCTATATTTTTATATTTGATCTCCTTTTATCACCTATTTTTAACTTCAGCAAATCAGCACAGTGCTCAAACGACAAAGTTTGGATTACCACAAAAACGCAGAATTCTTCTACCCGACCAGCTTACATTCCGGGGAAAGGAAAACACAACTGCCTACAAGGATAAGAGAGAAAATGCCTCTTCTGGAATCTACTTGCTGCACTAACTGCCACAGACTTTTACAAAGGATTGCAGTTCTTGAAACAAAGTTATTTACGGGACCACCAAACCAGACGGAACACACAACAGAGCTTCGTCATGGACACCCTCAGCATATAGCCGGTGAGTCCCATGAAACTAGTGCTCCTCGACAGGTAGAGAAACAAGCCGATCGACTTACAAATCGATGGCACAAACAGGGAGCGAGACCCAAAGGCACTCGAGACATCAGATTGTCACGAGCCTCACATATTACCGCAGTAGCATCCTCTACCCCAGATACAGCTCTGACAAAGATTGCAAACACTGGTCTCCTGCAAACACCTATACATCTTGAGAACAGATTTGAAGTAGCCTACTAATGAATGTAAATGAGGAATCCCCAAACATGATGAATGTGATCGAACACAGACTGTATCAGCCAGTAGCTAACACTGATGCTAACTGGCGCTCAAGGTCGAGCAGACAGCGGCACTCAGCTCAGAGCTCAGCCGAGCCCAGGACTCTGATAGTGGGGGACTCCATAATCAGAAACATTAGCAGCAGGGATACAACTACGTGCTGCCTTCCACAAGCAACAACTTCTGATATAAACAGGGAACTTCAGAACATTCTAATGAAACATAAGACTGCAAATCGACTCATCATTCATGTGGGGAAGAATGACATTCATAAAGAGCAGTCAGAACTCCTTAAGAAGGATTTCAATGAACTTTTTGAAACACTTAAAAGACTGAAAGTTCAAACATTCATCAGTGGACCACTCCCAGCAAGAGGGACAAACAGGTTTTCACGGCTGCTTGGGATTAATACATGGCTGCAAAAAACCTGCAATATAAAAGGAGTAAACTTCATTGACAACTTCAATCTTTTCTGGAGTCAGAGACAACTATTTCATCGGGATGGCCATCACCCAAACAAACTTGGTTCAAGAGTGTTAAAGGACAATATCGACTTCTCCCTCAATCATCCTTCTGCAGTGTGTGTCAATCTGAACGACACACACACACCTGGAAACAGTATGAATGAACACGGGACTTCACTTCAGCAGCAAAATGGACATGCGGTTGACATATCACACAAGGACAATGATAACACCACTGAGCCACAACAACCTCTGCTCATGGACACCATCTCAGCTGAGCCCTGCCCACAGAGCTCATCACAGACAGACATATCAGAACTGCTCCAAGATTCAGCACCCAAGGACGACTTCCTGGAAAACAGCCAGGGAAGCCAGGACAGCATATCACAGCCTCCTATAACACCTGAGCAACAGCCCCTTTCACCAGATACTTTCTCACTCTCGCCAGCAACTCCACTTCTGTGCTTCTCACAGAAAATGGAAGAACTTGTGCATGCTGGAACCAGACTATCACACTCTTTTGCTGCAAGCCCCCAGATACCAACCAAAAAACGTCAGGCACCTCAAACACCAAAGCCTGCGCGCCGAGCTCGCCCGCCCCCTCCTCCTGTGAGAGCTCTTCGGCCTCTGCCACAACGCCAGGGCTCACACCCTCCTCCGTCTGCTCGAGGTGAACCAAAAACAACTGATACCAGCTCTCAGTGATGTGTGTCGGGTTCCTGCTATGATAACAGTAACTTTCTCAAATGTTTACAGAACAAGCGGGAACCCAGTGTGCCTGTATCTTTCTCTATTGCTGTTCTATTACAAGATAGAAAGTCTAAGGCCTTCAATAGCCGTACAGCAAACCCAACTAATCTGGTGCCTATTACATGTCAAACTAAGATTGCTGTGGGGACAAAAAGTAAGACTGTTAAGTTAGCACTTTTAAACATTCGCTCACTTAAAAATAAATCACTTCTAGTCAACGACTTAATAACCACAAACAACCTGGACTTTATGTTTCTAAATGAAACCTGGCTAGAAGACAGCTGCAGTGCAACAATCCTCAATGAAACATCCCCTCCTAACTTTACTTTTATGAGTGTCTGCAGAGCTGTTAAGAGAGGTGGGGGTCTAGCTGCTCTTTTTAAAGATATCTATCAATGTAAGCAAATATCATTTGGGAATTACCCGTCTTTCGAATATCTGGGTATTGTATTAAAAGGTGCTCCTCGCATTTTACTTATCATTATTTACAGGCCTCCAAAATATTCTCCAGCCTTTGCTGAGGAATTTACAGAACTGTTATCAACAATTACCTCAGAGTTTGACTGTTTTGCCATTGCTTGAGATTTTAACATTCACATAGATAATGCAGAAAACAATATGGCAAAAGAAATCAAAACTGTTTTAAAAACTTTTGATCTGACTCAGCATGTACATGGACCCACACACAATCATGGACACACTCTAGATTTACTTATCAGTAAGGGTCTAAACATTTCATCGATTGTTATTAAGGATGTAGCACTGTCTGATCATTTCTGTATTTTCTTTGATATATTGATCTCTCCTGCCACTGAAGCTAGATCTGTGTCTGTCAAGAAGAGATGCTTAAATGAGAACACTAGTGTACTATTTATGAAGGCTATATCCTTAACACCAAGCATATCTGCTGACTCTGTTGATTTTCTCCTTGATTCTTTTAACTCAAAAGTTAAAAATATAATTGATGATATTGCTCCTGTGAAAGTCAGGAAGAAGAGTGGCAGACAAAAAGCACCTTGGAGAAACTCAACAGCAGTGCAACATATGAAAAGACAATGCAGAAAAGTAGAGCGCATGTGGCGGAAGACAAAGCTTGTAGTCCATTATAATATATATAAACAGCAATTTAAACAACACACACACTCTTTTTGCTACTGTAGAGAGACTGACAAACCCCCCAAGCCAGATTCCTAGTGAAATGCTCTCAAACAGCAAGTGCAGTGAGTTTGCTTCTTTCTTCTCTGAGAAAATCAATAATATCAGAAAGGTGATCAGCACATCCTTGAGTTGCACTGAGGTCAGACAGATCAGACCACCTGAGAAAGTAGTTACTATGTCTGACTTCAAAGAAATTGATGGCAAAATTTTGGAAGAAACCGTACAACACCTTAAAACATCCGATGCATTGACGAAGTCAACAGTTGGATGTGTCAAAACTTTCTTCAATTAAACAAAGACAAAACTGAAGTTATTGCGTTTGGAAACAAAGATGAAGTTCTCAAAGTGAACGCATACCTTCACTCTAGGGGTAAAACAACTAAACATCAAGTCAGGAATCTTGGTGTGACACTAGAGTCAGACCTTAGTTTCAGTAGTCATGTCAAAGCAATAACTAAATCAGCATACTATCATCTGAAAAATATTGCAAGAATTAGATGCTTTGTTTCCAGACAAGACTTAGAGAAACTTGTGCATGCTTTCATCACCAGCAGGGTGGATTATTGTAATGGACTCCTCACTGGCCTTCCCAAAAAGACCATAAGACAGTTGCAGCTCATACAGAACGCTGCCGCTAGGATTCTGAGCAGAACCAGAAAATATGAACATATCACACCAGTCCTCAGGTCTCTACACTGGCTCCCAGTTAGATTTAGGATTGATTTTAAAGTATTATTACTGGTATATAAATCATTCAATGGCCTAGGACCTCAATACATTGCAGATATGCTCACTGAATATAAACCCAACAGATCACTCAGATCATTAGGATCATATCAGCTAGAAATACCAAGGGTTCACTCTAAACATGGTGAGTCTGCTTTTAGCTATTATGCTGGAACCAGCTTCCAGAAGAGATCAGATGTGCTCCTACAGTGGTCACATTCAAATCCAGACTCAAAACACTTCTGTTTAGCTGTGCATTTACTGAATGAGCACTGTGCCGCTGTTCGTCCGACTGTTTGTACTGTACTGTATTTTATTTTATTTTTCTAAACTGTTTTAATTATTCTTATTTCTTTTAATTATTTTAATTTCTCCTATGTCAGCAGGGCATTTAGCCCGTAACTGTAAATGCCCACTCAGAAGGTGATAATGTGAAAGTGACGTGTATTAATGTGGGTTTGAAAGTAGAACAGTATTTAAATGACGATATTAAAGTTTTCGTCTGAGAAAGAATGTGAACGCAGTGCTAAAATGCTAAAGAAAGTGAAAAGAACGTGTGAGTAAATGAGGGAGAAAAGAAAGTTAAAGGAAAGTTGATAGATGGAAGTCGTAAGAAGATTGAAGGTTAAAAGAAGGTTGAAAGATTTAAGTCTTAAGGGAATCCTTTGAAGGAAAGATCTATAATAATATTCTTTTTTTTATTTTTTTAAAAGTACTGTATTTTATTTTATTTTTCTAAACTGTTTTAATTATTCTTACAGGCTTGATACATAGATACATAGGACAGGCTTGATATTGCAACTAGAGCTCATGCAGTGTTGGCACAGCTGTAATTATATACTAGACTATCGTCATTTTTGTGATCCAATTTATTATTTTGTTATCATATGTAATTCTAATATTGTGATTATTTTGTCTGCTCTGCAGATTAGTTGCAAGACACACAATATGTCTTGTACCTTTTTTATTTCTGTCACTTTGAATGGGAGTGAATGGGGCACTTTTATTTATTTTTTTACACATGAACTCCAGCATTGAGAACATTGTGTACACAGAGTTTACTAAAAAGAGAGATTTTGAACAACTCACTGTAGCTGTGTGTCCGCCGGCATTTTGTCAGTCAAAAATAGTCAAAATACGGTCAAACTTAAAAGTGGCGTTTGATCATTTGGCCATTGGATCATTTAGCGAGAAATTATTGCTTGCTGGAGGTGTTGAAGTTTAAAAAGATTGGATCAGCCCTTGACTGATAGCATTCTAGCTCAGCGTTCACAACTCCTCGCCACCGGAGACAACCAGCTCAATGGAATCAAATCCAGAGATGATAATCGAGTGGAAGTGCATTAAGGCGTATACGATAGGTACTATCCCTGAATCATAATGTTCTGCTAGTGATGCTTCTGTATCTTTTGCCTGATGTGTCAGGAATGAACAACAAGCAATGTGCTGGGTAGGAGTTGTTATTATTCAGGTAGGGTGAGAGATAATGGAAAGTTGGCAGATTTTAAAAACAAAAAACAAGTGGTCTCCTTCCTAATCTTCTTCTGACTCTGGACTACTGTGTGTGTTGTGGTGAGGATAGGGCAAACAAAAGCCCTTTTCACACAGAGATTCCGGAAAATACACGGATTATGTGTCCCGGGATCGTTTGATTTGGGTTCATTCACACTGTCAGTGATTTTTTTAAATCTGTGGGTGCGTTCACACACATCCCGTAAAAATCCCGTGAAGACACGTAACGTCAGGATGTCATTGCGTTAGCACGTGCGTTAGGGCTGTCAAAATGGCTGAAAAGCTAAATTTGAATTTCTTTCTTAATTATTATCAAAATTCTAATTATATTCGAATTCTAAAGACAATACTTGACATTAAAGGGAAAAAAGAGTACTGTATTGTCTCCTATGCCCACAAGAGGGCGCAAGCGAGCGCAATAAACAAATATAAACCAAATCAAGCATCGCATCTGTTATTGAAATGAAATGACATTCACTTTTTAAAGTGCAACAAACAATTGTTCTTAAATAAAATATAATTTCCTTAATGACAATGTGCATGCAAGGACAATAAGGCTATAATGCATAAAACTGTTCGTGCATCAGTAACCTGAGAATATTTGCCGCTGATGGTGGTTGATTTATTTATGAAGAATGTGGCAAAATGTGGGTTGATGAAGGAGGAGGAGGAGAAGGAGAAGGTTTTGAAAAGCATGCGAGAGTCAGAAGAATTGTTAATTTTGCTGTGATAGTAAGTCATTTTAGCAGTAGAGATATTAGCAGAGAAGGAAGAGAGGAGGGATTGATAAAGACCAAGGTCAGTAGGATCTTTCGATTTTCGCCACTTCCTCTCTGCACCCCTGAGTTTAGAACGATGTTCACGGAGAACATCAGATAACCAGGGGGCAGAGGGTGTGGCGCGGGCTGGCCTGGAGGAGAGGGGGCAGAAGTTGTCCAAGCAGGATCTTAAAGTGGAGAAAAGAGTATCAGTTGCACTGTTAGTATCTAGTGTTGAGAGCTGATCAGGTGGAAGAAGTGTGGATGAGACCAGAGAGGATAGGCGAGAGGGTGAGAGCGAGCGTGGGTTTCACCTAAAGATGACCAGTGGAGGAGTGTGTGTTGTGTTCTGAGGTAGATGACCAGTGGAGGAGTGTGTGTTGTGTTCTGAGGTAGATGACCAGTGGAGGAGTGTGTGTTGTGTTCTGAGGTAGATGACCTGTGGAGGAGTGTGTGTTGTGTTCTGAGGTAGATGACCAGTGGAGGAGTGTGTGTTGTGTTCTGAGGTAGATGACCAGTGGAGGAGTGTGTGTTGTGTTCTGAGGTAGATGACCTGTGGAGGAGTGTGTGTTGTGTTCTGAGGTAGATGACCAGTGGAGGAGTGTGTGTTGTGTTCTGAGGTAGATGACCAGTGGAGGAGTGTGTGTTGTGTTCTGAGGTAGATGACCAGTGGAGGAGTGTGTGTTGTGTTCTGAGGTAGATGACCTGTGGAGGAGTGTGTGTTGTGTTCTGAGGTAGATGACCAGTGGAGGAGTGTGTGTTGTGTTCTGAGGTAGATGACCAGTGGAGGAGTGTGTGTTGTGTTCTGAGGTAGATGACCAGTGGAGGAGTGTGTGTTGTGTTCTCAGGTAGATGACCAGTGGAGGAGTGTGTGTTGTGTTCTGAGGTAGATGACCAGTGGAGGAGTGTGTGTTGTGTTCTGAGGTAGATGACCTGTGGAGGAGTGTGTGTTGTGTTCTGAGGTAGATGACCTGTGGAGGAGTGTGTGTTGTGTTCTGAGGTAGATGACCTGTGGAGGAGTGTGTGTTGTGTTCTGAGGTACAGTAGATGACCTGTGGAGGAGTGTGTGTTGTGTTCTGAGGTAGATGACCAGTAGAGGAGTGTGTGTTGTGTTCTGAGGTAGATGACCAGTGGAGGAGTGTGTGTTGTGTTCTGAGGTAGATGACCTGTGGAGGAGTGTGTGTTGTGTTCTGAGGTACAGTAGATGACCTGTGGAGGAGTGTGTGTTGTGTTCTGAGGTAGATGACCAGTGGAGGAGTGTGTGTTGTGTTCTGAGGTAGATGACCTGTGGAGGAGTGTGTGTTGTGTTCTGAGGTAGATGACCAGTGGAGGAGTGTGTGTTGTGTTCTGAGGTAGATGACCAGTGGAGGAGTGTGTGTTGTGTTCTGAGGTAGATGACCTGTGGAGGAATGTGTGTTGTGTTCTGAGGTAGATGACCTGTGGAGGAGTGTGTGTTGTGTTCTGAGGTAGATGACCAGTGGAGGAGTGTGTGTTGTGTTCTGAGGTAGATGACCAGTGGAGGAGTGTGTGTTGTGTTCTGAGGTAGATGACCAGTGGAGGAGTGTGTGTTGTGTTCTGAGGTAGATGACCAGTGGAGGAGTGTGTGTTGTGTTCTGAGGTAGATGACCAGTGGAGGAGTGTGTGTTGTGTTCTGAGGTAGATGACCAGTGGAGGAGTGTGTGTTGTGTTCTGAGGTAGATGACCAGTGGAGGAGTGTGTGTTGTGTTCTGAGGTAGATGACCAGTGGAGGAGTGTGTGTTGTGTTCTGAGGCAGATGACCTGTGGAGGAGTGTGTGTTGTGTTCTGAGGTAGATGACCTGTGGAGGAGTGTGTGTTGTGTTCTGAGGTAGATGACCAGTGGAGGAGTGTGTGTTGTGTTCTGAGGTAGATGACCAGTGGAGGAGTGTGTGTTGTGTTCTGAGGTAGATGACCAGTGGAGGAGTGTGTGTTGTGTTCTGAGGTAGATGACCAGTGGAGGAGTGTGTGTTGTGTTCTGAGGTAGATGACCTGAGGAGGAGTGTGTGTTGTGTTCTGAGGTAGATGACCTGTGGAGGAGTGTGTGTTGTGTTCTGAGGTAGATGACCAGTGGAGGAGTGTGTGTTGTGTTCTGAGGTAGATGACCTGTGGAGGAGTGTGTGTTGTGTTCTGAGGTAGATGACCAGTGGAGGAGTGTGTGTTGTGTTCTGAGGCAGATGACCAGTGGAGGAGTGTGTGTTGTGTTCTGAGGTAGATGACCAGTGGAGGAGTGTGTGTTGTGTTCTGAGGTAGATGACCTGTGGAGGAGTGTGTGTTGTGTTCTGAGCAGAGTTTCCGCTAGAAAAAAATGGTGCCGGTCAAAGTGACCGGAAGAGGTTTAGTTTTCCGGACATTTTGATGATTTGCCGGTCAAATATCGCCTCTTAATTAGTCAAGTTGAGGAAAACTGGAGGCAGGCTATGTAACGTAAAAAATGACATAATCAGGCCGTATAGAATGCAACATGTTTATTAGCCTAACTTTCAAATAGACGGAAAAAAACATGAACGTCCGATTGGCGTCAATCAACGCCAATTGTTTTTACTATGGTTTCACATTCATAGTTTAACAAACCAATCCCCCTTCCCCACATCAAATATCTGAATAGTAGGCCTAGCCTATTGTTTTTACTCAAGTGAACTTAATTATACACTCTCAGTATGTCTCATTTAGCTGGTAACATTTAAATAGCTTTCCTGTAGCTCAGTGGTAAGAGCATTGCGTTAACAACGCAAGGTTGTGGGTTCGATCCCAGGGGATTGCACATACCTATGTATAAATGTATAGGATAACGCAATGTAAGTCGCTTTGGATAAAAGCGTCTGCCAAATGCATAAATGTAAATGTAAATGTAAATTGGCCACCGTGAAATGACTCCTTTTCAAATGAACTGGATCAAACAAATGACTAGGCCTATAACGTCTCGCGTCATTTTAGGCTACTTTTTACGCTGTTTTGCAGTGCTGAATTGTGCAGCTGCCGACTTAAAATCAAAACTTCCCTGTAGCCGCGTTTCCATTACAGATTTGCGCAAATGTTTTGCGCTATTATCTAAATATCGATAAAAAACTTTTGCGAAATGACGGCGTTTCCATTAACCGATGTTATGCGACTAAAACGTCCTTTTTTCTCTCACGATAAGTCATTTAAAAAATCACGGCAACGGACATTGGTTTATATAATATCACAGCCACCGCATTAGACATTATTATTATTAATGGAAGGAGACGTGGCGTGTTATCCAAGCATTAATGGCAGGGAAAGACCCTTATACTGCGAACGACACATAAGGAGTTTCTGGGTGTTTCGCCCTCATTTCTGCTCCGAGGTTTTGATTGTGGCATTTATTTGAGATTTAGAATCCAGTATTCCTATAGGCTAATTATTGTTTCTTTTATGAATTTAATAAAGAACTCTGTCTTGTGTTCTGTCCAAACGATCCATGTAGGCTACTTTTGTGTCCATTCATTTTTCCTTTTTTAACCCGTAACTGAAAAACGAAAAATTAACGGTTGTTGTCTTTTTAAAACGCAAAGTTGAACACCAAAATTTTAATTTGAACTGGCTACATGGTCCGTGTAGTTTTTGATCATTTCATTTTCTGTTTGGAATGGAATAACGAGAAATGAAAACCTGCTCGTTTATTTATTTTTTTGTTTAGTTTAAAAACCGAAAAATGAGATTTTGGCTCGATATTTCATTTTTCGTTAGTGGTTTACAAAGCGGTTTATGGGTTCGATGTTTCATTTGCAAACGTGGGCGCCGCTGAAACGCCCCTTTCATCTGATTGGTCAAACCACTCCGCCTTCAGTAAGCTGTGAGCTTTTCTTTCTGTCAGGCAGAATAAGAGTCAGTACGAGTGCGGCACTGACAAATGCACTTGAATAAAATAATGTCTTAAACCACCACTCACTGTTAACTACACACAATATTTGAAGCAGAAATATATTGCTGGTCACGTAGCCTAATTCGTGCTGCTGCAACTTGCAAGCGACCCCATTAATGTGAGCTACAGTATATGACAGATTATTTTAGCATGATGTATTTCCCATTGATAAATACAGTGCAAATAGTTCCGTCTCTTTGGATAAAAGGGAAGTAGAAATAAAAATCAATAATAGGATGAACTGTATCATGATAATATGTCCGTAACATTAGATGTCCGTAGATGACCTACCCATAACTGTTACATTAGAATCAGGGGATAATACAGTTTGTAGGCTACAGTATAAAAATCATTATGTCTATAAAGTTCCCATTAAACATGAAAACCCAACAACAACCCAATGGGAATATATCCTTGTTGTGTAAAACATCTGTTCATAATCTGTGATTACACAATTCCAATACGAATAGCACCGGGAGGCGTCTGTTATTCTCTGCAATGATCAGTCCGCATTTTTAAGCCAGCTAATTTTACAGTATAGGCTCATATTCAGAATGTCCTTTTCGTTTAACGCCAACGACCGCACAAATGGACTTCCTTTGTGAAGCATTACAAACTACAATGGCCTGAACAGAACTGGAACCTTTGTAAGATATGCGCTCGTCTTCACAAAAAACTAAATACAGGGTTTTTAAACATCTCGTGTGGAGAAAATATTGTTTATTCTGGGCAGTATGGCAATCCATGGCAAAAAGCAGGATAACTTGTAGGCTATAGCTTACTTGAAAGAAAAACAAATTTGCCGAGTAAAAACAGAGTTTGTGTTGTTGAATCATATTTTTTTCTAGTAGGCTACAGAGCTCATGACAAATAAAAGTTCCGGATGGACAAACATTAAATGCAAAAACCAGTGTGAATAACAATATCTTAAAACAATCTTAAAATAAACTAGAGAGTGGACACACAGATATGGTCTATTTATGAATGAAATTCATGCATTTATTTGTCATTTTAAACTGATGCAAACAGGGAAAGAGAGTAGAAAACACTTATTATCCTGTCGCCCCCTCTAGTGGACAGCATTAAGTATTACGGCCTTCATTGCTCATTTTTTTGGTAAAGTAAGCCTGACCAGTTAGAAGCAAGCCAGACCAGTCTGAGGGTCTGAGCTGAGTTTGGTGAAGCATCAAAGTTCTAGGCGGAGTCAATTGCTCATAATAATAATAACAATTAATCCCAAACCTGGTAATTTTGCCAGTATTTAGTTTACATTCACTGATTCTAGCTTCTCTCTTTTCTGTCTCTTTCTTTTCATGTGAACGAAGTAGGCTACACATGCTTAAATTCAAAAATATAAACTTAATTTCTATTCAATTTTCAAAAATTTTCAAAATTGAAAACGATCGGTCAACGAGCGACGTCTCGTGGTTCCATCACAGAAAGCCACAAAATCACTTTCCAGAACATTCTCATTCACAGTTCCATGCTGGTGGAACGCTCTCCCCACCCTCATCCGGAATGCAGAATCCCTGACAACATTCAAAAAACAGCTGAAAACCAATCTCTTCCGTGAGCACTTAACCTTATAGAAAAAAAAAATAGAAAAAAAAGAAAAAAAATTCCTTTCCCTTCGAAACATCACTTATCAGGCTTATGCTGCTCTGAATAATACCTGAACTTCGTATTTTGAGCACTTCCTGCGTTGTTGTTGCTCTTGCCTCTTTATGATGACTCGCTGAATTTAGTCCTAATTTGTAAGTCGCCTTGGATAAAGGCGTCTGCTAAATGACTAAATGTAAATGTAAATGTAAAATTATTTATAGCCCATAGGCTATGTCACACACGCCTACCTGCCTTTTGATGTAAATAAAAGACTAGAGTGGTAAATGTTACGGACATATTATCATGGTACAGTTCAGCCTATTATTGATTTTTATTTCCACTTCCCTTTTATCCAAAGAGACGGAACTATTTGCACTGTATTTATCAATGGGAAATATGCTAATATAATCTGTCATATACTGTAGTTCACATTATTGGGGTCGCTTGCAAGTCGCAGCAGCACGAATTACGTGACCAGCAACATATTTCTGCTTCAAATATTGTGTGTAGTTAACAGTGAGTGGTGGTTTCAGACATTATTTTATTTGCATTAAAGTGCCGCACTCGTACTGACTCTTATTCTGCCTGACAGAAAGAAAAGCTCAGAGCTTACTGAAGGCGGAGCGGTTTGACCAATCAGATGAAAGGGGCGTTTCAGCGGCGCCCACGTGTGCAAATGAAATATCAAACCCATAAACCGACTCGTTTTTTAAGCTAAACTAGAAAACGAATAAACAAGCTGGTTTTCATTTCTCATTATTCCATTCCAAACAGGAAATGAAATGATCAAAAAGTACACGGACCCTACATCAATTCTGCTGCGCAAAAAAGTAAATACAGACGAATTTTCTGATTTTTGTTTATGACTTTTTGCCCCTTTATTAAACATTTAAAATATTCACAAATTAATATGGAAAACATGTCGATTTTACTGGTTTTCTAAGGCCAAATTAGAACCTGGAATTTATGTTTTTCCCGCAGTGCTGAATGAGAAGAGCCATTAATATTATTAATAAACTATTGTTTTCTAAGTGTCGGCTAAAATCACATCTCCATCTCCGCTGTTAAGCAGATGCACTTTTATAGAGAAATGCACCTTTCATACGGATTACATAATCAGAAGGTATTAGCTTTCAATTCGAATTTGTTCGTTTTAAAGTGGACATTTCAAGCTTTAGCCTACATACAGTAGGCTATATTTTGTTTCAGTTCTTGCGCTCCAGTTTACGGAGATCATGAAAGTGCGTCTGATTGTTTTATTTTATTTTACAAAAGCACAACGTTTTCTTGTTATTGTGAGTTTACACAAATAAAAGTAGTTGAGAATAATGTATTATTATTTTCTGTATGAGCAGAAATTATAGAGTATTGTAAGTTGTTTCCACTGTTAATAGGAAAATGCAAGTGTTCGCGCCCGCGCCTCCGTGCCATGCAGTGCGCGCTCCACACTCAACTTTGTTCCTTTTTTGCATAAAAGCGTCTTCTAAATATAGCCTATTAAATGTTATAATATAATAAAATAATATAAAATTATTATTATTTGCGTAGCTATACATGGACCTCAAACACACCGCGTCTTCTAAGTCAGGTGACTGTAAATGCGCAAAAACTGTTTCCATTGCAGTTTTGCGAAATATTCCTTTTTCGAATTGCCTGAAAAACCACCTCATGCGAGCATAAAAACTTTTTTGCAATAAACGGGAGTTTTTGCGAAATTGACGTGTTTCCATTGTGCGTATTTTTAATTCGCAATTTCAATTTGCGCAATTTGAAGGGTAGCCTAATGGAAACGCGGCTAGTGTCTCTCCACAACTTGCAATGCGCATAAGCCGCGAAACCTTGTTCTCCGCAAGGCGACTTCGCTGCTTCTTCTTGATCCGATTCTTCTTTTTCTCCGGTGGTGGTGGAGCTGTCTGGACATCTGAGGCTTCAGGCGTTCCTGATTCACCATCGTCCGTCGCGTCTGGCCTCTGAAAAAAGCTTTTACGGGCGGCTAGTCTGCCTGGGCCTGGCCATATTTGAAACGTCTCACTCATTCGTTCGTTGTTTAAGTCTATATTACAGCCGTTTTAGGCGTGCGCTTTATTTGAAATGCAGTATGCGATGTTGTTTAATAACTTTCAAACGGTAGAGCCTGTTCCTTTATAACATAGCCAAAGGTAGGTGTATTTTTTAACCTCTTTTAACTGTCCAAACATTACTCTACATGCAACTATTTCTATGACAATGTTGTGGTTTTGATATTGACATTAATGTCTGGGTGACACGCTGGACAATAAAAGTCATTTACTTCACACATCACCTCTTCTGTATGCTTGCAAAAACAATATTAGAAAAAAACGTCTGTATCTGCACAGACATTCCCCGGCTCTGACATAAAAAAAAAATGTGATTAGTGTTTACAGAAAAGATACAGATACAGTAATATGATCATGTGTTACAATGATTCAAGCAGATTTACCGGTTTCACTTTATTTTGATGGTCCCTTTTGAACGTGCTGTTGACTATAAGTAACTTTGTTACACCTACATGTCTACTAACTCTCATTAGAGTGTAGTAGAGTATTAAAGGAACCGTATGTAAGAAATGTATTTCAATTAATCATAAAATGGCCCTGATATGTCACTAGACATTAAGAAATCATGTTCATTTCAAATACTTATATCACTGACAACAGTAGTCCGGCCAGGATATTGTCATTTAAAAGTGAAGTTGCAGCCCTCAACTGATGTTGATGTTGTCATGTTGTGTTTTGGCCTGATGCTCCACCCTCCACCTATCTACCAATCACGAAGTCAGTAGTGTTTCAGCATCCGGGTTGCCAACTCTGCTCTAGTTACCACAGCTGCAGCTACCAGTGGATCCAGCCTATCTGGCAACCTGGAGTCAGGGGCGAGGGGGAGGGGATACACCGCTCTACAGTAATTTGAAAGTGATTGCAGTAGTGTTGTCACGATACCAAAATTATTGTTTCGATACCGATACCAAGTCAAGTATTGCGATTTCGATACTTTTTCGATACTTTTCCTGAAAATATCATTGCTGTGCTTTATTTTAAAACCGGGACAACATTCTAATCATATAACACACTAATAAATTAACATATGAACAGCAGATATATTAAACATTTGAACAAAATATGAAATATAAAAAATAAATTAGAGCAATGACATTCAAGGTAAAAAAATATATAAATTTAGCAGCATTATCTCATTTATCATAAGAAACATAAGAGCTTTATCTTGATTCTGAACTTTGAATAAAAATATGAACAGCGTTTATATTAAACAATGTTTAATATTGGTAACATATGATAAGCCTCATTGGTGATATATTTGACATGTGGGGAGAGAGTTGTGGAAGGCCTATACTTCATGTTAAACATAAATATATAGCAGCAAAGACAACGTCGGCAGTGTTGATGGCAAAATAGGCTACAGAATAATTCGTTCTGTATTTGAGAGGTGCAATATTTGAAAATCGATAATATTTTTTTTAAATGACATTTATTGTATTTATGTCAAAACGTTCAAACATCAAAATGTCATTTATTAATATGTATTCGTGTCAAAATGACATAGAAACATCTTTTCCTATTCTATTTTGCCTGGAAACGCTTCCAACACGCTTGCGTGTCGCGTGAAAAATAGGCGTCGGTTCTATTTGTAGCATGCACGCGTTTTCCGCGCGTCTCGAGCTGCGCCCAGACGCGTGTCACGCAGGCAGTTAACATGGGAGCCGAAATAAAAACGGACACGACACGCAGCCAAATCTGGAACGCAGTCATTCTTAGAAGTATCGATACTAATAAATTAAGGAATCGTGACGTTTTTCATTTCCGATTTACTTTTGAAGTATCGGTGCACCGTGCAACAGAGCAAGGTAGGCAACGTACTTCCATATGTCACTCCTCGCGTCATCTTTTTCTACGAGTCGTGGACCACTTGTGCTCGCACATGCAGCCATCTCGCTGTAGTGTTTTGTCCATGGTTTTGTCACATGACACTGACAGCGGCAGGTTCTTTGCTGCGTGCGTCAGGAAAAAAACACAGACGTCCATAGGGAGGCATTTAAAAAAATGTAAGTATCGATACTGAAAAATTTAGGTATCGTGACGTTTTTAATTTCCGAGTATCGCGATACTTTTGAAGTATCGGTACACCGTGCAACACTAGATTGCAGTACCAGTTTTGGCCACAATCTTACATACGGTTCCTTTAATAGACTGGTAGGGTTAGGGTTAGGGTTAGATTAAGTTGACATGTAGTTGCAAAATTACTTATAGTCAGTAGAGTGTCTGTTGGAGGACCATCACAATAAAGAGTTAGCAGATATTAAGCAGACAGTCTACTTATACTCCAATGAAAGTTAGTTGACATTGTAACAGTCACCGCCTGTCACAGGGTTTCTTTTAGTTCAATTGTGGGTGCTATTTTTGTCCTAGCCACTAGGGGGATACAAGAGATACATTGAGATAAAACAGGAAGCAGTAGAGTAAGTGCTAAGGTCTGTTTGATGCTTCCTCATGGTTGTTTGATTACTAGCCCCGTTTACATGCACACTTTTTTGCTATTCTGATTGAGATTGTTCTGATTGACGGATTCCGGTTGACTGTTTACATGGGATGTTATCTAAACCGATGTGATGACGGTTTGAGTCAGAATAATTTTGTGACATACGCACACAGCTTGTCTGCCGGATCTGGAAGCTCATTATTTCCCACGTTTTCAATCCTGTCAAGATGGTGCATCACTTAATCGTTGCGTTAGTTGTAGGCATTAGCAGCGTTTCCACTGTCGGGCCAGTGCGAGCCATGGCTTTAAACGGGCCGTGCCAGGCTAATATCCTCGGGCCAGTAGCACCGTACCCAAAATCTGCTGCGTTTCCACTGTCGGGCCAGAAGCTCCACAGCGCTTCACTTAAAACACGCCCGAAACACGCCTCTCTGGAACAACGTCACACAAACCCATCATTGCACCAACAAAATGGAAGTTTTATCTGAATGGAAAAGGCCATTCAGCTGGAAAAAGAAGCACGGGAGTTGTGCGCAAAAGGAGGTCTTCGACTTCACAAGTTTGTATCAAATGACAACACTGTTCTGCAGAGCATACCAGCATCAGAACGTGCTGTAAACTTTGAAACAAAGGATCTTACCTTCAATGACATGCCACTTGAGAGAGCTCTGGGAATTCATTGGAACATACAGAGTGATAGCTTCCAATTCCATATCCCACTAAAAGTACAACCTACAACACGTCGTGGCATATTGTCAACGGTTGCCTCCATATATGATCCTTTGGGCTTTGTAGCTCCCGATGTTCTCAATGGTAAGAGGATCCTACAAGAAATGTGTCGCCAGGGTACAGGCTGGGATGATCCATTTTCCCTTGCTCTTTGCCCATGGTGGGAGAAATGGCAGAATGACTTTGTCAATCTGGGAAAGGTGGACATGCCACGATGCTATGGGCCTGCTGATTTCGGAAAGATTGTAAAAACAGAAATACATAATTTCTCTAATGCAAGTACCTGTGGTTATGGTCAGTTTTCTTATCTGAGAATGATCAATGAGAAGGATGAGATTCATTGCACTTTCCTCATTGGCAAAGCCCGGGTTACTCCTGTAAAGATTACTACAATACCAAGATTAGAGTTGACGGCAGCCGTTGTATCAGTCAAAATAAGCAATATGCTGAGAGAAGAGCTTGACCTCACCAATGTCAATGAATTCTTTTGGACTGACTCAAAAGTGGTCTTGGGATACATCAATAACGACAACTGTCGTTTTCATACGTTTCTATCGAGTCCAAAAAATACGCCAAAGCACAGCACCCAGACAATGGCTGTGCTTCAGACAATGCTTCCCTTTCGAGAACGGTCACTTCGTATTGCGTAGCTATACGCAGTGGGGAAACTCATTTTCCTCGATTTACTGAAGCCTAAAATGTAAAACGCATTTGCAGCTGCACAGCTAGCACAGTGAGTGTCTGGCTCACTCATTGGCTGTGCTGCATATTCAATGGCGCGCTCAAACCATGTGATGCTTGATTCGACGGTGAAGGCTTGCAGAGGATTCAGAGACGTGAAGTTGTCGCTGAAGGAGTAAAATCTGCTAAAATGGCGTTTTCGGGGACTAATATAGGCTAAGGCCACGCCCCCTTGGCAGGCTCTGACGTGTAATGGCACGCTGCTAACCCGCTTCCTTCCCTCATTGAACAGCGACGGAAGAAGCGTGCGGTCAGATGTGCACGCGGCTATCTCTCTTTACGACACAAGAGAGCTACCGCTCCCTTACATTCTGTTCATCACGCAGAACCTTCTCCGTAATTCAGACACTTTTCATGCCTGGAATCAACCACGCTGAAACTGTTCTCTCTCACTGCGAGAGCAAGCTGCCATTCTAAGTATTATAAGAGCTCCCCTGTGGCTCAGTGGTGGATTCTAATGGTGCGTTCACACCGGACGCGAATAGCGCGTCAGGCGCGAGTGATTTCAATGTTAAGTCAATGCAAAGACGCGTTACGCGCGTAAAAAATTCCTGCGGCGCGAATGAATTTGATATTTGGCGTTTAAAATGGAAACGTCTTTAGACATGGAAAATTGATTTTTACAATCGATTCATTGAACACTTATGTCTCAAAAATCAAACAGGATTTTTTCACAAAAGTGACAGCCCTACGTGGAACACATTCTGTTTGTGAGCCTCCATGTCGCATCCTCCACATAGAAACTCCATGTCCAGTGGCACACAATGCAGATACCCTTATTACTGCCTCTCCAGCACCGCACCTGTGGCGTTTCTGGTTGAGGTCTCTTCAGCGGACAGTTTAGCATCGAGTAGCACTGGCCTTGCTGCTTTTGCCCTCGTATCAGCGTGTAGCTGCCGCTGCGTCCATGCTGTTCTTTCTGTTGCCACATTAACCTCAACTGAGTCAAGAGTGTCCCTCAACTCTTGAAGACGTGTTTCTGAAAAGAAAAAAAAGAAAAAAGAAAAGGAAAAACTGTTAAACAACCCTTCGATTGAGTGAAGGCACAATAGATAAAAAATACTTAATACTGAATGGTACGATAATAATTATGACTTCAAATCTGACTTTGACCATGCCACACACTACAGTGTCCATTCAATGTTGGTGTGATGTATTTGGACTTTCTCATGGTATCACAAACCATGTAATATGCTTCCGATAATAGACCCGTTTGAAATGAAGAGTCTGGAGTGTCTATCACTTCCAAACTAGGCAAGAATGAACTACTCTGCAAAAGCAAAGCACTGAGTGCAGAATTGTCAAAAATCTGAATATAATGCACATGTTCTGTCTACAACAACAAAATACAAACACAAACCACTTTTAATGTAGATTACGTGGAGAAGAAGTTTGAGACATCAGCAACAATGAATCAAGGAAAAGTTTAGCAAGGGCATTAGAAAAGTTGTTGATATGGAGGAATAGGAAATATAGTCATAGGGATAATACAGACATACTCACCAAGGCTTGCAGTCAGCTCTTCTTCTATCTGAGGGACTTCCTCAGAAACTGTGTTCAATTGAACGTCGGAAGCTGTAGAGGTACATTTGGTTATCTATTCTATCAGGGTCTTAAAGCATCATATACTTTAGTCTAGAAAATTCACAAAATTCCATCATACATCTGGCAAAGTGAGCTCAAACCATCTGTACACCCACCAACATTTAGAGAATTATTGTTATTAAACTATGACAACAGTGCTATAAATAACAAACCTAATGCACGGCTTTTTGATGTTTCTCACGTCTGTGACTTGTGGCCGCTGCGCTTGCGACTGCTTTCTTTCTCTTAGTCCTCTTTCTTTTTTGAGGGAACTTGGCTTTCCATTGCCATTGCAGCCTATATGAAAATAAAAATACTAATGTTTTCTGATAGAATATCAGACTAACTTATGGTTATGTTTACTTGATGGACGCTTTTTTCCAAAGTAACAAACAATAAAAAACACAAATCAAAAACTACAACATATAAAATACTACACTACCAATGTGCAATAAATGTCTAGAACATCATTCCTCAACAGCAACTACAACAAACAAACAAACAATATGTAATACCAATAGTGATTTTCATAGACATGGGTGTAAGTTGATCAAAATTTGTCTCACCCTGGCCTCACGGAGAAGAGCCTTGCTTATTTCAGCAGCCATATGACCCCTGACCTCACTGGGATCTTCAAAGACACTTGAGCGGTTTTCCGACATGGTGCACATACAACAATACAATACAAAAATACAGACAATAAACACACAAATGCCTCTTCCGTTCAAACAACGGCCATACTTACCTGACAACAGAGAGCTTGCCAAGGTCAGACTCAATCATTTGAACAAGAAGTTCTGTAGAAACAAGAAATACAAGACCGAATGACATCATTGAAAGAGGTGATGTAGAAACAGTGAATGATGATGGAACTGATGGCGAAAAGTGGTACATACCTCATCATGGCATCTACCATTCAAAAAAGCCAGACAAGCTACGTGTCGTTTTTGATTGTTCCTCGAAATTTAAAGGCACAAGTCTCAATGGACATTTGTCACCAGGACCAGACATGAGAAACAATCTCACAGGAGTCCTTGTCAGGTTCAGAAGGCATCCTAAAGCTGTAATGTGTGAGACTAAAATATCTAGCCAGTGAGCATAGTCAGTCACACTCATTAGCCGCTCAGTTCATCATAAGAGACTTTTATGCTGATGATGGAGTCACAAGTGTAGAGACAGTGGAAAAGGCCATTCAGCTGGAAAAAGAAGCACGGGAGTTGTGCGCAAAAGGAGGTCTTCGACTTCACAAGTTTGTATCAAATGACAACACTGTTCTGCAGAGCATACCAGCATCAGAACGTGCTGTAAACTTTGAAACAAAGGATCTTACCTTCAATGACATGCCACTTGAGAGAGCTCTGGGAATTCATTGGAACATACAGAGTGATAGCTTCCAATTCCATATCCCACTAAAAGGACAACCTACAACACGTCGTGGCATATTGTCAACGGTTGCCTCCATATATGATCCTTTGGGCTTTGTAGCTCTCGATGTTCTCAATGGTAAGAGGATCCTACAAGAAATGTGTCGCCAGGGTACAGGCTGGGATGATCCACTTTCTCTTGCTCTTAGCCCGTGGTGGAAGAAATGGCAGAATGACTTTGTCAATCTGGAAAAGGTGGACCTGCCACGATGCTATGTGCCTGCTGATTTCGGAAAACAAACTAAAAGTTTTCTACAAACTAACGCCGTTTTCACGGTGACCCACATAAAGCACAAAAAGAGTATGTTTCACAAACACAACACACAGGTTCACGGCCCCCTCCCAGTTGTTAACTGACTTTCCCCCAGGCAAAAGCCTGTACAGTCAGTCCAACACTCAGTATGTGCACAAATCACAATGTAAGGGTATCAGGTCCCCCTGTGTTAGGCCCAAAATATGTGTCAAACCCTAGCCACACGGGCGTTGGCCTGGCAAGCCATCCCCGGTGTGTCGAGTTGGGTTATAAACACAATAAAGCGAGGCTACTCGCTCCAATTCGCTCGCAGACCCCCAAAGTTTCAGGCGGTTATCGAGACTTCGGTGAGAAGCAGCGTGGGTCACGTGCTTCGCTCCGAAATACAGAATCTGTTAGCAAAAGGGGCGATAGTCAAGTCAAGTCATCTTCATTTATATAGCGCTTTTAACAATGTAGATTGTTTCAAAGCAGCTTTACAGAGATAAACGTATAATTTAAGGTAACAGAGATTGTTTTGGCTTTATAGCGGTCTTTAATAAAGTTATTTTCCAGCTAAAGTTAGTTTTGATTGATTCGCTTCCGTCGCAGCGATCATTTATTAAAATTAGGGGCCGCTAAGATGACACCATTCTCTCTACACAGACTTTAAACGCAAACCTGTGAGAAACGCTGATGGCGTTCACATGCGCATTACAAATTGGTTCTATAGTTATGTGCGTTTGAATATATGTGCGCAGGTTTGTAATTCCCTACAAACCAAGCCTAAACAAAGGACTGGTCTTTCCTTATAAATTTGTATACACAATTTTATTATTTTGTCACTTCGGGGTACATTTTACATTTACATTTATTCATTTAGCTGACGCTTTTATCCAAAGCGACTTACAATTGCTATATATGTCAGAGGTCGCACGCCTCTGGAGCAACTAGGGGTTAAGTGTCTTGCTCAGGGACACATTGGTGTCTCACACCAAAGGCATGTGTCTTATCCATTGCGCCACCACCACCCCGGGGTAGCTACGCGAAACGAATTTTCCCGACAACGCTTTATCTGTAGAGTGGTAAAGGGATCCTCCAAAGGGAGAGACTAGTTGGCACTGCGTTGTCATCGGGTCCAGGCGTAGGTCCTTCGTCAGATCTGGATACGGCATGGATCCGGCAGGCTGCGGGAAAACCTCGGGATAAAACGAGGAGACACTAAAATTAGCGTAGATGCCATTCTTCTTATGATGTAACGAGTACATCAGGATTTATGGGAAGTGTTTCCAGTTCCGGCTGACCTGGGGCCTGTTCTTTGTACGTTGCTTATTACATCCGAGATCAAATGACACATCCAAGATGATATCATCGTGGTAATCATGATCTGGCTAATTAGGTTCTTCGAACACACTTGCTGGATATGATTAGTATCGCTGGATTGAGTTAGTGAGATAATTGCGCGTTCATGCGCTGGTTGAAAAGGGGATATGTATCGATAGTAGAAACATTGATCAGCAACGCTGCTATTGGCTGTTCAGAGTGGCCAAAGAGTGCGCTCAGTTTTTCTCCTCAGCAGAGCAAGAACTAATAGTCGAAGTTAATTCGGAATTTTAATGTTTAATCAAAACGCCAGGGAACACCTCAAAGTCTGCAAAAGCCAGGAGAGAGGGCTGGCAAAAAGTAGCAGACAATTTAAATCCGTGGCCATGTTAGATGTTTTTATCACTTATTAGCCTATATATTTGTATTTTAATAATTGCATAATTACTTTGTTCATTGTAATGTCAGAGTCACCACACTAGAACATGGGGACAAATAAAAGTGGAGTACAAAAATATTCTACATAATGGTAATTTTTAGTTATATTATAGTCTCTTTTATAAAAGACACTGTTAAATAAATGGATGTCTGTTTATAAAAATAAAACCAAGAAAAAGGCTGAGAAAAAAAGAAAGAAAAGATCTTAGCCTACACTGTAAAATTATTTTTGCTGCTTTAAATTAAGGCCGTATAGTCATTTCAACTGTTAAATCTTGAGTAATGATGAATTGCTTTGACTTGTGAAAGTGAAAACTGATAAACGTTTAATGTAAAAATATTTTGCCATGAGTTATTGATCACATTTTTCCCGAGTGTAGTTCATTGTAATGACATTATGTTTTCCTCTTTTGTGCACTTTTACATAATACACTTGTATCTGTTCCCAAGAAAGCGGTGCTGAAATATGTGCAGTAAGTGGACATTTTCTAACTTTCCAAAGGAAAGAAAGTATAAGACTTTGTAATGTCCATTTGTTTCCATTGCACTGGACAGTGAATAAACCCTCTCAGATAACTGTCATATGGAGGAACTATCCCACCTGCAAGTGCATAAAGAACTTTACTTAATTTATACTTGTATGCTTTATGGCTGCAATATAAGTGTCAGGATTCCACATCTACAGAAAGGCCTACAGAAGAGTCTGCACAGACAGAGGAGACATAGGCCTACAGGTGGGCAGTGGATAGACAACTTTTCCTTTTTATTTGTTGCATGAGGCATGTGTCTAATATCTCTTGTTGCAGGCACTTGATCACTGGCTTTTCTTTACAAAGAACAATTGAAATAAAACTCAAGGAACTAAGCATATTTGTCTTTTATTAAACATTTAATGAATAGTGTTGTTTTTTTTTTGTTTTTTTTGGGCAATGTTGTGTAATATGGCACATGCAACAATGTCCCAGGCCCTGTCAGGTGTGCAACCCTCAGACTTATCAGACACTGAAATCTTCCCTTTAGTTAGCCAAAGTTCATTTCATTGTGTGCCCTTGTCCTGGCTAGAGCTGCATAACTGGTTTGGGTCAGGGAATGGGGTCATAAAACACCTGTCTGCAGGCAGGAACATGTCATAATCACCTATGAAAAAATGCAGTTCTGTTAGGATCAGCATAAGTGTATGTAATACAGTGAGCTTGATATTTAATTTTGGAACTTTTTTTACCACTTTCAAATAATGTGCATAAATATGAATCTCTGAAAATGCTTAAGTCATGCACAGATCCTGGCCATTTTGCTTTCACATTTGTGATATGGAAGATTTTAGTCAACTGCCTTTTTTTATTTGATATAATATTACTAATCTGGAATCTTAGAATCACAATAGTAACTGGGCTGCACATTTACATTGTGAACCCCCTTTCTGTTCACATAATCCCCTTCATTGAGGCCTTGATGGCAGTCTATGGTCTAGCCTATAGTCTATGGTACCAATCACGTTAGTGAAGCCTGAGTGACATATACTGTAATCGGCATGGTCATGATTGCATGATCTTCATAAAAAATGATGATAGCCTTAAAAAAAACTGCTTTACAACATTGGGTCTTAATTAGTGGCTTGGAAATAGCAAAAAAAAAAAAAAAAAAAAAACCTTTTTATAAACCTAAAAGCGGCAGGTAAACTCTGAATGACACGACAGACAGCACTTTCCATCAAGTTCTCCGCATCTCCAAAAGTGTAAAGGAAAGAGCCGCAAATAATCTTAAGGCAATGCAAACAGTTTGTGCTGTAGTTAAAGCCCGACTCCGACAAGTCGAAAATAAATGTGCGTTTCCAACAAATTAATAATGTAAAGGATGAGCGTTGAAGAACCAAACAATCCAAGATCATGCCAAATCGCCAACAATCAAATCCAGCTAACTGAGTTAGCGACGTACAACGAACGGGCCCCTGATCTATGCAGCCTAACATTAAATTATAGAAGTCTGTAATGTATTATGTGAATGCTAGGTCAAAGAGATGTGTCTTTAATCTAGCTTTGAACTGACAGAGTGTGTCTGCTTCCCGGACAATGGTAGGAAGACTGTTCCAAAGTTTTGGTGCCAAATAGGAAAAGGATCTACCGCCAGCAGTCGATTTTGATATTCTAGGTATTATCAACTGGCCGGAATTTTGAGATCGCAATAGACGTGAAGGACTATAATGCGTTAAGAGCTCGCTCAAGTACTGCGGAGCTAAACCATTTAGTGCTTTGTAAGTAATCAGCAATATTTTAAAATGTATACGATGTTTAATAGGGAGCCAATGCAGTGTTGACAGAACCGGGCTAATATAGTCTAGATGGGATGTACCCAAAAAGTGAAAGTGAGGAGCATTTATGGGTACAAGTCGGGAACCGGCCTACTTTACATATTTAAAGGGTGCTGAGCCCCCAAAAAAATGGTACCCAAGCGAAATTGTGAGTTTTTGACCTTCTAATTTGCATATCAAAATGGCCGCCAAATTGCCTCTCTTGCTCAGTCGTTGGACCATTTTCCCCTAGTTTTTTTGTAGGTAGGCAATCAAGATGAGGAAATTAAGTTTCTAGATCGATAATCAAGGGTCAGAGCAAAGATATAATGGAGGCTCACTGCCTTTTTTATGTATATATATATGCAAAATACCAACTTTTAAGGTGAAATTAAGCATTATTTGTGTCATTTTTTTTAAGGCCGACATACATATTCAATCAATATCACTCTTAAATGTTCCCAGTGTATATATGATATGTGATGTATTCCATATTACATAATAACTAAGAAAAACACCATTGCAAGTTGTCTTAGATTAAATTTTTTTATGCAAATTTTTTAAGCATTTGTTCTCTAAATTCTAAGACGGGAAAAACCCAGGTGAATAGGGAAAAAAACACCATGAAACTTCCCTTGAACAGATCTACAGATCACATCTTGTTTCTGTATATTTTCTTTCATGTTTGTAGCTTAATTGCTTTGTTTTTTCTGTTAGATTTTTAGTTCTGTAGTTCACTCCCTCTGTAAATTGTTTTTGGTAAATTGTTTTTATACCTTTCTAGTTTGCTTGTGTGCCATTATATATAATGCCATTGTCTCAGGGTTTTAAATATAATGCAGGTCTATGGTCACCACCTCAAAGAGCATGCACAGAGTCCAAATTAAAACAATTCCCCATCGTTCAAATTAAACAATTCCCCATCGTAAGTACACATTGATGGCCTAAAACACGAAATGAGTGGTTTGTGTGAGAAAACGAACAGTATTTATATCGTTGTTACCTCTTGTACACAGCCACGTTCAAGTGATCTGAGAGCGCGGGCGGGTATAGATATATACACTAGATGTCGCCTTGGCTACTGCAGTTCATTGGAACGAAACCGTGTCCAAATGTCCAAACTTCTGGCCTGTACTGTATTTCACACAGAGTTTTATTTTTAATTTATTTCTGTATGTATTCATGTCTACACACACACACACCCACAGTAACACAAACATTTACGTACATTTCCTGCAACTTATTTTACACTTATATTTGTGAATTAGATTAAGAAGATCTGGAGTTTTGATTAAAAGTAATTGAGAGATCATGAAATTGTCATTGAGGTGTTTCAGCTTATTATTTTTTGACAGGCTGATGTTGTTCAAATTCATTTAAATGTATTCATTTAAAATCTTAATTATGCTGTAACCATCCCCTAACACTATGTGTGAACTTAAATGCATAACAAACGTGGCTGAATGTGACTGGGAAACTCAAATAAAATTTTTTTAAAAATCGACAAACATGTGATTTTCTGATGTGCATGTGTGTGTATAATTCATATATCATAATGAAAGACACACTCAGTGACTGTCTGCATACAGAGGTGCTTTATTGTTGAATTGACAGTGGAACTCAATACGTGGTCTTCATGCACAGACGGTACATCAGAGCTGCTCTACTAACGCTCATATTAGTGTTATTATTAGTGTCCTGCACACATAAAACTGATATGATGACTTCGGCTGCTGCAACAGTTGTGTTTGATATTAGGCAACGCTCACATAAAGAAAGACACGACAATTTATTTTATTTTTTTGGGATTTAGGCAACGGTGGACCCTGCTCATCTAAACATCATGTGCAATATAAAGCAACTTCACTGAAGTCATAACACAAAAACATAAAGGGGATCATAGCAAACACACGTTTCATGACAATATTGCTGTTAGTTAGCATGGGTTCTCTGATCTGTGCTGAACACACACATGATCTGTGCTGAACACACACACACATATGATCTGTGCTGAACACACACACACACGATCTGTGCTGAACACACACACACATGTTCTGTGCTGAACACACACACATGATCTGTGCTGAACACTCACACACACATGATCTGTGCTGAACACACACACACACATGATCTGTGCTGAACACACACACATGATCTGTGCTGAACACACACACATATGATCTGTGCTGAACACACACACACATGATCTGTGCTGAACACACACACACATGATCTGTGCTGAACACACACACACATATGATCTGTGCTGAACACACACACACATGATCTGTGCTGAACACACACACACATGATCTGTGCTGAACACACACACATGATCTGTGCTGAACACACACTAGAGCTGCACCGTTTTGTTTAAAATAGAGATCACGATTCAAAATAGACAACTAAACAAAACCAAAAAACGTAATTTAATTTTTTTTTTTTTTTGTGCAGTCTATTTAAACATATTGAATTAATTTGAATAATTAAATAAAAAAAACCTGGTTGAGTGAATGACTCGCTCATTAAGACTTCACTTGTTTCATTACCAGATTAATCCGTTTTTCGACAAATCTCTCGAGTGAATTATTCAATGACAGATAAAAATGAAGCCAGTTGTCGCCACCTACAGGTGTAACGATGCAATTCATAGAAAATTAATTTGAAGCGTCAAGCTACTTCCAAAAGTTTCAGTTTCAAGTTTAATTTATTTATAAGCCACATTTAAAACAACCTTGGCTGACCAAAGTGCTGTACAAAATTGCCTAGGCCCAACACCAAAATAATACATTCACAAGACGTTAAAAGCACACGAGTACAAATGGGTTTTCAAAAGACTTCTTTGAACTCAGACACTGTGTTCGCCGTTCTGATAGAAAGTGTCGATTATTTTGATCGCTACTGTAGACATCAGTGTTTATATCTGATAACCTTATAATCTATATAACCTTAAAACCTTTAACCTTAAACTATAACCTTTAATCCCAGCTCTTTTGTGATGATTTGAACGTCTGTAACACAGAAATGACGATACGGTGTGGTGGAAAAGACTGAAGCTGTTTCATATCTACACATGACAGACTCTCTCTGGATCAGAACTCAGATCTGAATGTACTTGTTAAAGGTTTAATAGACACAGGTGAATCGTTGTCATACGATTGCAATAAGATTTCATGGGTCGTGATTAGGGCTGCACAATATATCGGAATATTGCAAATGTATATGTCGTGATATGAATAAGAGAAAAATCACTCGCTGCTCTCGGCTGAATAACTTTTGTAGCTTTAATAAGAATACGTGTATATTTCATTCGTACAGTGAAAACTAAGCAGTGTTTATTTTTACATTTGATTATTCAGTTTCTGCTGTTAAATAACCCTAATGTAGGCGTTCCTGAAACCAGATATTAAACACTTCTTTAATTAACTATTAACTTCTTACGCTACAGTAAAACACTGCTGTTCACTTTCAGAAGCCGAAGGGATGTTTTCTCGTCACAAAAAGAATGTGAAACACGTATCATTTTAAATATTTGAAAGATAATTTAAGTTTATTTTACACACTTTAAGCATTATTGAATATCTCAGTATTTAATGAGTTATCGCATATCGCGTTTTCCTTCAATATCGTGCAGCCCTAGTCGCGATCTTTTACAGATTAATTGTGCACCTCAGACACACACACACACACACACACACACACACACACACACACACACACACACACACACACACACACACACACACACACACACACACACACACACACACACACACACACACACACTGCAATGGAAGCAAATGAATGGTCTGTATTTGTGCTTGGCCTATATGTGACAGACAGCAGCTTTATAATCTGATATCTACATACCTTCATTAGTTTTTCTTCACGAATGATCCGGCAGACATGTACTAATGCAGTTCTGCCGGAGAACAGAATGGTTTACACGCATCAGCTGCACTCAAAACCTCTTTCACAGACACCAAAAAGAAAAACACAGGAGAACAAGCAGAAGAAAAGACACAAAATAAACGCACATCTAGTAAAGCACAATCTCTCACCCAGCTGAATAAGACGTACTGTTAAATGTAATGAACTTGAGTATGTTTTTAGTACAATACAATTATACATTTTTAATAGATTTAACAGTACGTCTTCTTCTTCTTCCCCTTGATTAAATAAGACACCATGTGTAGCCGGTTAGCATGTGTTGTTCTGCAGCGGGTCAGAAGATGTAATCGCTGGTCATCTTGAGCGAAGGCATGGCCTCGTTGACGTTCTGGTCGAGCCGGTGATACTCGACTCCTCGAGAGCAGAAACCGTCCCGCCAGCGTCGACTCTGAGCCAGAAGCATCAGCTACACACACACACACACACACACACACACACACACACGGGGGAAAGAGTTCATCATCAGGACAGATCATGCAATGCTCAGTCTATTCATTACCGTCATTTTACACACTGCTGGATCTGACATATACACACACTGCTGGATCTGACATATACACACACTGCTGGATCTGACATATACACACACTGCTGGATCTGACATATACACACACTGCTGGATCTGACATATACACACACTGCTGGATCTGACATATACACACACTGCTGGATCTGACATATACACACACTGCTGTTCAAAAGATTGGGATCCGTGTGATTTATTATGTTTTTAAAAGAAGTCTAAATAAAATACAAAAAATAGCAGTAATATTGTGAAATATTATTGCAATTTAAAATAACTCTTTTCTATGAGAATATACAGTACTGTGCAAAAGTCTTAAGGGGGTCGCACACCGGACGCGCAGCTCAGCGGCGCGCCGCGCCACGTCTTTTAAATTCGAACACACTATTCTCTATGAGAGTACACACACCGGCGGCGCCTTTCGGCGTCTGTCCGCGGCGGCTCAGGACCGTGTTCAAAATCCTGCCGCGCCACAGAGCGCCATTTACATAGTTTTATATTAAATTTACATGTATGTGTCTCAAATCGTAGTTAATATATATACGGACCTCACCCTGTGCTGCAATATACATTTAGTTTTATATTTATTTACAGAAATCAGAAAATTGCTGATGTTATCGGATTTTCAGGTGACAGTTGTCCTAGACGTGGCGCGGCGCTGAGCTGCGCGTCCGGTGTGCGGCCGCCTTTAGGCATGTTAATATCCCCCCCCCCATAAAAAAAAGGTTTTAAGTCAGTTATTTATATATTTTGCTGTAGTGTGTCAGTAGGAAATATCAGTTTACATTTCCAAACATTCTTTTTTTGAGATTTGTGTATGCACAAGGAGTGATTACGGCAATTGAAACTATTAAGAAATATTCAGAATCGATGTGTTTTGAAAAAAACTGACAACAGTGGTATGAACCAATATGTTGTCAGAAAATAATTCATTATGCATCGTTTCGTTTCTATTACTTCCTGTTTTAAACTGTACTTTGACTGAAAACAATGTGTCTTTATTGATAAAAATTTTTTTTTTTAAATCACAATAGAATAAAAACATTAAGTGACCGGACTTTATTATACAGGTGATTTTCCACCTCAAACGCAAGTAATAAAACCAACGAGCCATAAAGTCACGCTACAGTTACTGTGGAGCCCTGCTAGCTTTAGGACTCTCTGCTACATTTATTTAGCACACATTCTCAAGCTAATTCTTATGAGCATAATGCACACAAAACACCTCACAAACAATGATATATAAACTGTGGATTGTTTAAACATTACGCGTATTGTAAAGCCCAAAATGACTAATTTCTATCGATGTTTCACATGTTCCTCGCTGATATTTGACCTTTGACCCCACATTATCTGCTGCAACAACAGAAGAGCAACATGTTAAACCGCTCACGTGTTTCTAGCTCTGTCACGATCGGGATTATTGTGCTGTCGATTAGGCTAATTGTCAAACAAATAACCGTAATTAAAATGTCCATTTTCTGTTTTGCTCATATCAGTTACAGTGTACAGGTACGAAATTCTCGTCCGAAATGTTCGCACATTAAAAAATAAATACGCCCTCATGTTGTGTCAATCACGTTCTCAATCACACTGCCTCCGAAGCCTTCGTCCGTCATAAAACAATTCGCATCGGATTCGATTTTCTGCACTTTTCGCATCCGTTACAAGTATTTTGAGAAGCGTTTTGACAAATCGGAGCCATCGAATCACGACCTAATACATTAATTTATTATATTTTAGATGAAAACATTATTAAAAAAGGCCCATATGATTTCTTTAATTTAATAAAAATATTTTTCTATTTGTTTAAATTTACTCTTGGTCCATGTTAGATTCACAAGAGCCCTGAAAACCTGAATTATAAAATATAACATAACACAGTCTGATTAAACCTACAAGCCCTTGATTCATAGACCATTGACTGTCTTTATGTACTTTACAACAGTGTATTTTTTCTTCTTCGTTTCCACAGAAATAAAAAAAGCAACTTGTCTCCTGTCATTACCTCCATGTGACCGAGAATGTTTGGCATGAAGTGAATGTTAAATAACAGGAAAATCAAAGTGTTTTTGTCCATTGCGCAAGTTAATCCTTAAAGGTGCTGTATGTAAAGCATAAAAACACCATAATATGTTTGCAGATATTTAGGAAACATGCTAAAACAATTCTGAAAAACACTACCACACCCAGTTATTCTACTTATCGGAGTGTCTGATTTGACTCCGCCCACTGACAATTCACCCAATAGTATTTCAACACCCAGGTTGCCAAGTTGGTGGGAAACTCCGCGTATTGCAGCCGAGGAAGCAGCGAACGAACTGGGTCAGAGATCACAGATTCTACACGACCTAATAATACTCGAAATCCAATTAGAAAGCTCTATGATGATCAGAGGAATGTTAAAACGCAGATATAACAGCTGATCAAATTACAGTGTAAAGCTTATCGTGCTTGTTCCGCGGTGCGGGATCTCAATCTGGCAACCCGAAGAGAACCAACTCTCTCCAATATTTAGACTTTCTCAAACCGTCACAATTACACACTGCACCTTTAAATATAAACTTTGCCGTGATTTTGGCGCGAACCAAACCAGCGCTGGACTCCAGAACTTTTTCACTCGCCTATCAGCTGATCCGGTTCAATTCCCGTGACTCTAAAACGACTATGGTACCATATTTGATATGTAAGAAAATGTACTTTCTTTGTTTAATGCGTCTGAAACATTGATCCAGAAAACTAAAAAATTTAAAATATATTCCAATCAGCATTGGCAATATAGCCTATGTCAACCACTACGAATAACGCAATTAGATCAAACAACTCATCCATTAATCGATAATCGTGAGATCATTCTGAAGAGAAGCCCATTTTCTTTTTGCGATGTCACATCAAGTAGTGACAGTACATATACCTTTCTCTTGTTGTGGTAGGTGATGTACACGATGGCAACGAGAAAGGCGATGACAACCAGATGAAAGAAGAAGTGGGAATCTTCATCCTTGGTTGTGTAGATGACTGTGTCCTTGATGTTTACATCTATGTTTTCAGATGGGAGTTTTTCGTAAGGGTCACCATCACCATCATCTTCATCTTCATCTTCGGTTTCTCTAAAGCCCAGGTCTGGTTCTGGAGACGTGCTGTCAGCCATGTAATCTAAGGTGCTCTCTGGTTTATCTCCTGCCGGGGTGGAGACTGGCTTGTTTGCCGGTGTAACGGTGGGCTCTGCTGTGGTTTTCGGCTGGTTTGAAGTGGTTTTCGGCTGGTCTGATGTGGTTTTCGGCTGGTCTGATGTGGTTTTCGGCTGGTTTGAATTGGTTTTCGGCTGGTCTGATGTGGTTTTCGGCTGGTCTGATGTGGTTTTCTTTGGATCTGATGCAGATACGGTGATGGGAACGTCTTCTGCTTTGGTGGTGGTGGTGCTGCTGTTGGAGTCGATAGCGGGAGCTGCCGTCACATCCAAAACCAGGCCCGAGGCCGATTCACTGACGCTCATGTTCTTATGAGGTGCTTTTGAGATGTTTTGGGGTGCACTGCCATTAGTGACCGGTGCAATAGCAGCTGTAGAAAGAAAAAAGCAACATTAAGAGCGTTTACATCTGTCTAGGGTTGGGAATCGAAAATCGATTCCAATTCTGTAATCCAAAACTTAAGGTCAGGAATCGGATACTTATAAAATTTTAATATATTCCTTTGTGAGCATTTCAGTATGACTTTAAACCATTGAAGCGTGAGACGACTCTGTGCTGCACGTGTATCAGTGTATTGGACCCGTGCAACTCTTAAAGGGACAGCAGCCTAATATTCCTGCTAGCCTGTTGATTTTTGTTCATTTAATATATTCAATCCATATTCACCTTTCATATTTCACTTCCAAAATATTCAAACTGTTTAAAAATACAACCAATAATATTCAACAGGCAATTTTCGGTCCATTTTATTTCGCTTTGCAAATTCGCTTCCACAAATTCAGTGGTTCAAATTCGACAGTAAATTCAACATTGACGTCCAGGAACTGCAGGAAAAGCAGTAGATTGCCGAGCATACTCTCCATCTGCTGTTAGTCGACCTCACCATCAGATGGTGCAAAAGCGCTTGTTGCTGACGAAGACATTCATTCATAAAATGAAAATTATTATCTGTGTCAGTATATGCGGAAAAGATGATAAACACACAAAAGCTGTGTTTATGTTTCATTCAATAACTTCATTGTTACTTTCCCTGTGTATTCTACATGTCATCAGCTTTCTCTACCATGAACAGGATTATAATCGGTTTCCCTCAATACCTCATACTCAAGGATTTCCCTTCCGTTGATACAGTGATATGAAAGACCAATCTTGCACCTTATTAGGGAAGTAGGCTGTAGGCTATTATATAGGCTACAGGCAAGAAGATGGACTCAGAATATGAACTTAACGCGCAAAGTTTCATGCTGAGCGTTTCGTGATATACTGGCATAAAATCAACACATAGCCTACATATATATAGTATGCATACGTGTATTGCATTAGCTTAAACTGTCACAGCACTTGCATATTGTCCTCCTATTGTTAGTTTAACTGTAAATCGCTTTGGATAAAAGCGTCTGCTAAATGACTAAATGTAAAAATTGGCTTGATATTGGACATTAGCACATTTAGGGACCGTCTCTAAAGTTGCATTCAACATTGGCATACACGTTTCTAACTTCAATAGCAAACTTAAATTTATTTGAATAAATATCAAAAATCCAAAGGGTGCGCATTATGCCTGACACTACATGAACACTTTACAGTTGGTTTTATGACTGTAAGTCGTTCTATTCAAATGCTATCGGACTTAGAAACGTGTATACCAAAGTCGTATACACTTTAGAGACGGTCCCTAAATGTGCGAATGTCCGACTCCAACATCAAGCCATCTTTATGCCAGTCTATCACTGGGAAACGCTCAGCATTAAGCTTTGCGCGTTATTCTGAGTCCATCTGCTTGCCTGCGAGTTTGGTCTTTTCACTGTAGTCCATTAAGCTACGTTAAGCGTTGTATATGTCCAGCAGGGGAATCCTGAAGTATTGAGGGAAACCCTAATAGCCTGCATGCAGCACATCGCCACAATATAAAGTTAAGGCAACTAAACAACCAAGAGTAATATATGTCAACCTCAAAAATGTAACATTGGATCTGTATATCCGCATCGGGGAATAACATTATAATCTCGTTCACGGTAGAGAAAGATGCATGTAGGCTACACAGGAAAAGTAACCGTTTAGACACTGAATTTAACATAAAACAGCCGTCATAATAATCACAAATACACTTACATTGCTGTAAATGAGTTTTATGAATGAATGACTTGTTCTAACTGTTGCTGGTCTTCAACACGCGCTTTTGCACCATCTGATGGTGAGGTCGACTAACAGCAGATGGAGAGTATGCTCGGCAATCTACTGCTTTTCCTGCAGTTCCTGGACGTCAATGTTGAATTTACTGTCGAATTTGAACCACTGAATTTGTGGAAGCGAATTTGCAAAGCGAAATAAAATGGACCGAAAATTGCCTGTTGAATATTATTGGTTGTATTTTTAAACAGTTTGAATATTTTGGAAGTGAAATATGAAAGGTGAATATGGATTATTGAATTTTTAATAATGAAAAGGTGTTTGAAATGTTTTTAATTGAAATATTCACAGCTTAAATATTCAACCATGTTGAATTTCAGCCCATAAAAATGTAAGCACTAAAAATACAATGCATTAAAATGCAAGCATGGTTAATGCAATGCCTATTTTTTTTCAAGTAGTGCAATTCAACAGGCTTTTTATTTCAAAAACATTTGACATTATTTTACTTCCATAGAAAGTTCAAAAGAACAGCATTTATCTGAAATCTAAAGCTTTTGTAACATTAAACACGACCGTTCAACAGTTTGGGGTCAGTAAGATTTTTTTTATTTTTTTGGGGGGGGAAATAAATAAAATAAATCAATACTTTTATTCATCAAGGATGAGTTAAACTGATCAAAAGTTACAGTAAAGACATTTATAATGTTAGAAAATATTCTATTTGAAATAGATGCTGTTCTTTTGAACTTTCTATTCATCAAAGAATTTTGAAAAATTGTACACAACTGTTTTCTACATTGATAAAATCATAAATGTTTCTTGAGCATCAAATCATCATATTAGAATGATTTCTGAAGGATCATGTGACACTGAAGACTGGAGTAATGATGCTTGTCATAAAATTTCACAATATTACTGTTTTTTATCAAATAAATGCAGTCTTGGTGAGCAGAAGAGACTTCTTTAAAAAACATAAAAAAATCTTACTGACCCCAAACTTTTGAACGGTAGTATATATATATATATATATATATATATATATATATATATATATATATATATTAAAGAGGAATATCTGAAGATCAACTTGTTTGAGTGCAAAATATATTATTTTTTTCAATCCTGCGTTGTGTTTACAAAGGCTTGACAGTTGCGAAACTGACCACGTCACAAAAAGCACGAGACTTCCGGTATCAGTATCAGAAAGAGTCTTGTGTGAGTTTTCTATATTGAATCATATACTTATATTTATGTAAACGTGGCATTTATTGGTACCGAGACACAACCATTTGATGAGAAAGACATTTAAGGCGCACGGGGAATTCAGTCACAGGTTCACCTTCACACGAAACTTAGGCTCGGTAGCGTTATATGATTAATAATTAAATGACATCACTGGCCGCAGGAACAACCCGATGAGGTTTGAAGGGAAATCTTTCCACTAACCTGGTGTGCTTAATGGAGCGCAGCTCACAGAAAGGATCTGCAGTGACACTAAAACTGCGATTATTCCCATCGTTGAGTTCCTGCATCGAGTCTTCCGTAACGTCGCCATCTTCAGTGATGTCGTCATCAGCGCGCATGCGCAGTGTCCGTCGCGGCGTTGTGACGGGGTTGCAAGATCCTTGATTTTCACCCGGAATTTATTGCTAAAAGTGTGTGTGTGGGTATTAAAGAGTATAAAATACGTTTGGTTACATAAATCTGACAAGCTTTGGATTTGTAACTTTTTATGTGTTTCTTGTTCTCATATTTGAAAGTATATCGTTAGATCAGTGACAAAAGATAATATGAATATTTCTGGTCTTGTGAATGTAAACTTTGCCAAGATAATTAAAGGACGCGTGTAATTTTGTACTTCAGGAAAACCATGGGGTTTGTAAACAGTAAAATGTCATAAGGTTACTTTTGTTTTTTGCCATGTCTATCTGGAGAGAAATCCAAAATGAAGGGAAATAAGAATAAGTGTTCAATATTACTGAATATATTGCAAAAAGTACATGCATCAAAAACACAATTAATATATTTACTGATGTGTGCATTTACAGGATAACTTATATGATTTTGTAAATGATTTCATTTTGTAATATATTTATACGGCAATGTCCATAAGGCGAGGTTTAAGCCATGTTGATTTACATGAAGGACTGAATCAAACATTAAAGGAGTTATAAAGTTGTTATTCAAACGTTTATCAGAAAATACCATTTACAAAAAGTTATGGATTTTGAAAGGTTGTATCGTTGATATTTACATCTGAGGATTTGGTTAAAATGATCATGCCACTGGGGATAGCCCTAATTATTTTATTATATTCATTTTCCAGTCACACTTTAGTTTAGGGTCCAGTTCTCACTATTAAATACGACTTTTGCTTTAATAAACTTCTAATTACTGCTTAATACTTGATATTCTTAATACTTTGACAAACAGCAAAAGAGAATGTGAATTACAGTATGTTAAAAAAAAAATTGCGTTCATCACAATTTCCTATGAGAGACTTTAAAGGGGAATTTTTTTCTGAAAGGAAAAATATACAATGCATCTTTTCCTCACATCTTAAATACATGCGAGTGTTTACATCTTACATTGAAAGAAATCAGACGATGTCTGGATCAGAATCTAATGCAATTTAATCTACTTAAATAACTTTTATAACATCCCTCACATTGGTTGTAGTATTTAAAAATTTACTTCTACTTTTTTAAAATAAAAAGTTAAAACAAACTTCTTTTAAAACATACTTAAAGTCCCCCTGTAGTCAATCATGTTATCCCTTAAAATTCATCTTTGATCAATAAAATTATATATTTAAGTGTTTTTTCCTTGGAAAAAAAGTCTTTGTGCCTTAAAATATCTTGAATGTAACTCGACACCCTTGCCTCATTCAGTATCCGCCGGTTCTATGAATATGCAAATGAGCCCCGCCTCCACTCATTCACTCAGCTCAGAGATCCACTGGTTGACGATCACATGTTGATCTGATTGGTTACAAGGTAGTTTGTGACATCAGAAACACCAGTGATTTCAAAGCGTGTTTTTGAGACTGTCTTTGGTTCACTGCAGTTTTAAGGAGAAAATACTCAGCAATGCTGTCGACTTATGAATTTACACACGGTTAGTCTTAAAGCATATTAAAAACACCACATAGACATATAAACAACATTAAAAGCAACACCAAAGATTCCTTTGTACCTTAAAATTATGTTTCCAAAATGGTTTCAGTGGTTCATCATCTCGTAACAGGGTGAACGGCACTCCTGCATTCGCTTTGAGGCCCTCTATCGGCTATAACCACACTATGCAAGTTTGCCAGATCGGGTAGCGGATCTGTAGTTCGAATGAGACATAAGAAACTACATATTTGACTTGCTTTACGGCAAGCGTTACTATAGCCGATAGGTGGAGCCTATATAAAAAATAGCCGTTTCTGATGTCGCAGTACATCATACTTTCATAAAATCATGCAACATACTCTACCTTGTCTGTGGACATCGTTATTTCCAAAGCCGGTGCAGGATAAACAAATAGCGTGCGTGCGGCTGTAGGCTAAATTATTTACGACAGCGGTAATGGACTATTCTGCTTCCAACCTGTAGGCGGACCGAAGAGGAAAAGTGCTTTGGTGTTGCTTTAAAAGCTGGATTTTCACCACAGGGGTTTTTGAGTAATAATCATAGACTGTAAAAAAATATGGACGACGCCCTTCGCTAACTTCCATTGGTGAGAACTGAAGCCGCCAGTGTCCCGATATGGCGCTGACATCTTGGGGCTTGAGTCTGCGCAGTAGCGATCTCGGGACCAGACCTGTGCAGTCGTGAGCAGGAAGTAAAGCCGCGAAATCAAGGCCCCGCCCCCCTCACTCTCGGTGTGAAATAATTAATTATAGAAATTTAGATATTAAATTTAATGCTCCGATCTCCTCAGTCCTCCGAAGATCCCGAAAAACCAAGTCTGTTGGTGCTTCAGTGACTACTTCGCTCAGAGAACCTGTCAATCACAGCTGTCAATCATGACGTCACACCACTGTTTTTATAGCATCAAATAACTAACTAACTAAAAACAAACTTATTTTAAAAACAAACACTTGAATTTACATCAGCGTGATCAAAACTACAGTAAATGACAGAAACCACCTTCGGGAAAAAGATAGTGTAATTTAATTGTTTAGTTGGTCTCAAGTCCCGTTGAATAACACGAGGAGGCGGGGCTTATGACCTATACTAGGACCAGTCACCGGGGGGCGATCGAGACGCTTTGGCTTCACTTTTCAGGGCTTGTGCGGCACGCTTGGTAATAATAAAGCTTGCTCTAAAAAAAACAACAGTCTTTTGCATATAATATCAACCAATATTGAGTTTTTAGTAAGAAACCAAACTGCACAATCCAGTAGTGTGGTCCAGGTCCAAATGTTTTATTCAACTTAAAGTAACCAAACTGCTAAATCCACAGTATGCTAATCCAACATTTAAAAACGGAAGACTACGTCCACATATCCAAATCTTTCATGCTCTTCCCCGGCACATCTAAAGGTTGTTTCCAATCTCCTTTAGTTCAGGGACAGCTGAAAGAGTTTTGCCATAAAAGGTACAGGCAAGTATGCAGTAATAAAACAATAATGGACAAGATACACATGTGGGTTCACTCGCACAGACGAGACAAACACGAAACGCACCCAAAAGTCTGGTGTCTACAACTAAAGACGTGAAGGGCTCCTACAGCGGCCCTCGAGTGTATTCTTATATACGGGTCCCTTCTTTCAAGGTTAGTTGGGGTGAAAACCGTGGATCAGGAATGTTGTCAGCTAGCATTAGTGTTAGCTAGCATCTCTTTCTAGCCAACGGCCAAAAAATTAAACATTGGTAAAATATTCTGTCACAATCAACACTGAAATAAATAATGTCAATGATGTATTGAAAATACACTTTAAAGCCATTTATGCTCTTCTTTCATTCTGTGTGACCTATAGCAGTGTCTTTCCTTTAGTAAATACACTCTCTGAAGAAGTGAGCCTCTACTAATGCATCATTTGACCGAGTGTGTGTCCTCGCCCAGGGAATCTAAGAGAAACAAGGTTTGTGAGGGGAGGTATTCAAAAGGGAAGAAAGAAAAGAAAAAAAAATCAAGTCAGGATTTATTGCAATCCTCGGCTTCCTATGCCTCAAACTCCAGACCCAAACCCAGTTTGTGTCCACCAGCATTAATGTTCTTCCCATCCAGGAGAGCAGAAAGGGTCAGCTTGATACCTGAGTCAAGAGATGGGAAAAGAGTTAGACAAGGAACATTCACATCCATGAGAACTTACTGAGAGTAAAGGATCAGTTTAGTACAGCAGTAAATTCAGGGTTCGTACAGATACTGCAAAATGCAAGTATTCAAGCACTACTTTTTTGGTTTTCAACGACTTCAATCAGAGATCTCACTTATCCAACAATGTCTTTATTATCTTTCGAATTCTAAAAAAGGTAAATAGATAAACAAAAAAACAATCAAACAAAATGGTACAAATAATAAAGTGCAACAGATGCAATGACTGGAAACTTTAACCATTGAAAGGATACTATGACAAAGATATCGCTTTACTTATTCAAACTGATTTTTCCCTCATTAATATATGATTGACCTGAAGAATGAAAGCTGTATCGTATACTTTGATATTTATATGAGCAATATCACACTCATAGTCATGCGAAACGGCTCTATATCTATATCAGATGGGCCGCAGCATTCATTTTATCGATAAAACAATCTTTTCACACAAAATTAAACACTAATTTCACATGTATTGTCTTTCAATAAATATGGCTTTTCATAAATATGGCTGTTTTCAAGGGTTTTCCAGGACTAAATTTCATTTTTAGCACCTTGTACGAACTCTTACTACTGCTGCATTGGTAAATAAACGCCACAAGCCAAATATCTTTAAATAGTTTAAACCAGGGGTGTCCGATGCCCAGCTGAGTTCAGAGTTCATGCACATTAATCAAACAGCTATCAGCCTGTAGCCCAAGACTGGTTTCCCACTGAAGCGAAGGATGGGAGAGTCCTGGGAAAACTGGGTTGCTGCTGGAAGAGGTGTTAGAGAGGCCAGCAGGGGGCGCTGCTCACCCTGTCCTAACATACAGTGGACGTAGTATCCGTGACATCACCCGTCTGTTTCTGAGGAGCATTTTTGAAGCCCAAAGTGGGCGGAGCCGGCCGTCGTTATCTTGGAGCGTCACTCCCGGATAATGGGCAAAGAGGCGGGACGTGAGTGGAGCTGAGGTGCCTGGTTTTAGGTTTACAGGCCTATTTCCTACACATATTTTTGAGGACATGTCAACAATTAAAGGGATCCTATAATGCCCTTTTCACAAGATGTAAAATAAGTCTCTGATGTCCCCAGTGTGTGTGAAGTTTTAGCTCAAAATACCCCACAGATATTTTTATATAGCATGTCAAAATTGTCACTTTTTGAGGGTGAGCAAAAACACAGTTTTTGTGTGAGTCCCTTTAAATGCAAATGAGCTGCTGCTCCCAGCACAGAGGGCAGAGCTTCAAGAGCTTGTGTGTGTGTGTGTGTGTGTGTGTGTGAGTCTGTCAAGGACCCCTTTAAAACAAATACTTCCAATATAGTTACGCTATTTATGAAATGCAGGCGTAACATTATATGACAATGTTTTATACAGTCTATGGATTCAGCCTACAGCTAATCACAGTCTTTTGGATTCTGGAGTGTGGTAAAGTTTTAAATAAAATTATAAATAATAAATTATTTTAAATAAATCAATAAATCAATTTATATTAGAATTTCACTCACCGGAAAAAAAGGAGTCCAGACTTCATGGACGGTCTGTTAGTACAATTAACCACACAGCAAGTCATATTATTTGATAATTGTATGAAATAATAGCGAAATAACCCGACGTGACGCTAACAGACAGCAGACATGGGTAGTAGTGACACAAGCGGAAATCCACCTGTCACTCACTCAAGTGGCCACGCCCATAATTATCCAGAACTTTAAGGCTTAATATAATTTAAAAGGACCCCCCTCACAGTCGTCATGAAGGGCAAAATTAGCTTTATAGACCAAAATCACTTTTTGCACCAGGATGTAAACATGTTTCTGCTGTCAAGTAGGACATTTTAACATTGGGGTTTATGGGATTGACTCTCTTTTGCATCCAGTCTCTAGTGGCCAGTCGATGATTTGCAGTTTAAGTCACTTCAGTTTTGGATTCAAGAGAGAGACTGGAAGGTTACCGGGATGGTAGGGCTGCCACCTAATAGTCAACTAAACATTATTCGACGAGAAGAGGCTTAAAGGGATGGTTCGGAGTAAAATCAACCTAGGGTCCTTTGCACCAGGACCTCGAGCCAAATGTTTCTAGCAATCCTCCAGACGTTGATCAGCTGGGTTACTTTAGGATCAGAGGTCCTCTACGAGCAGGATTGGACACGCCTGGTTTAAACGGTTGCATATGCATTTTGAACAGGTTTATTAAACTTGTTGCACACAATTTACATCTATATTTACTTACCAGGTTTCAAGGTTTGAGTATATCCCAGGCCGACGAGGCTAGAATTATTCACTTTGGCCTGTAAGACAGACAAAAAGTGTGTGAGTGGAAAAACAGTCATTATGTTCTGGGTAAGACACATAAGAAACAGCAAAATCTACTCCTTTCTTCTAACTCAGTCTTTACTCTTTTCTTCTAGCTCAGTAAATGCGTTTAAATTCTTAATATTTTTCCATCTCGTAATATTCTGCAGAAGAGAGAAGTGTATCGTATAATTGAATTGGTTTCACATCACTTTTTCATATTGCGATATATCGTGACACCCCTTGAAAATACGCAATTACCATTTGTGTGGGGTGTAACGGAAAAGTAATATACCGAGTAGTGTAACAAATGACTGTAATAATATTACTTTTGAAAGGAGTAACAAGTGATGAATTAAATTTGAGTAACGTGCCTAACACACCCCCTAATTCAACTAAATGTGTATTAAAGGGTTAGTTCACCCAAAAATGAAAATTCTGTCAGTAATTACTCTCCCTCATGTTGTTCCAACCCCGTAAGACCTTCGTTCATCTTCGGAACACAAATTAAGATATTTTTGATTAAATCTGAGAGCTGGATCACTCCTCCATAGGCTTCTAAGACACTATAACTTGCTGGCCCAGAAAATGCATTAAAGAGATCGTTAATATAGTCCAAGTGACTCCAGTGGCTCAATCTTAACTTTTTGTGCGCAAAAACCCCCAAAAATAACAACTTTATTCCACTATTTATTTCCTTCTCTCTGGGCCTCGAGTTTTTTCACGTAGTGTAATAGCGGAGCGCTTCTGTGTTGTACGTCACACACATGACACACATGACCAGCGTCGGCCAATAGTGAGCCTACGTGTGACGTACAACACAGACGCGCTGCGCTATTACACTACGTGAAAAAACTCGAGGCCCAGAGAGAAGGAAATAAATAGTGGAATAACAAAAGTTGTTATTTTTGGGGGTTTTTGCGCACAAAAATTATTCTTGTCACTTTATAAACTTAAGAACAAGCGCGTCTTCTCTTAAAGGGAATGTGAGATGTCGCTCTGATTGGTTTATTTCACGTTACGCCCAAAACCACACCTATGAATAATGAAGCTACTTCAGACCAACCCCTTTTAGATTTGCGTCGGGCGCAAGAGTCATTTATCCCGCCGGGAAAATAGCAACAGCGCCCGAGATCCGCCCACAAAGTTACTTGCGTTTCGCGCTTGACACTTGCGTTTCAGATAGTTAAAATAGGGCCCATAGTGTCTTAGAAGCCTATGGAGGAGTGAGACAGCTCTCACATTTCATCAAAAATATCTTAATTTGTGTTCCGAAGATGAACAAAGGTCTTACGGGGTTGGAACAACAAGAGGGAGAGTAATTACTGACAGAATTTTCATTTTTGGGTGAACTAACCCTTTAATGTTGCTTTACTGGGGTGAGTAAATTATCAGGAAATATTAATTCTGAAGTGAGCAACTCCTTTAACGCAGGCTGCATCATTATGACTATAGGTGCCAACAAACGTTCACCTAGATCATTGAAAAGAAAACCTAGCTCAAAGAAAAACTAAAAGTGTCAATGCTAACTTCACTTAGTTACTCAACACACACCGAGAAGGAAGCGTCGGCGTCGATCTGATACTTGGCCGCGATGCCGAAGCGGGTGTTGCTGTTTCCGGCGGTCCAGGCCAGGTTCACCGCCGTCTCCAGGTTATCATTCACTTTCTGGTAAATGGAGCCGCCGAATTCTGTTCCATCATTCCTGTGATTAGAAAACACATCATTCAGACACATCTTTTTCATCTTTTCAATTCAAAACTATAAGCTTTTTAAAACAGTAAATGGCACTAAATTGACAGGTCAAATAACTGCTCTAGAAGAAAAACACCACACACAAAAGTGCCCTTTAAAGTCCATTCCCTGTGGTGAAAATCCAGCTGTTAATGTTGTTTATGTGTCTATGTGGTGTTTTTAATATGCTTTAAGACAAACCATGTGTAAATTCATAAGTCGACAGCATTGCTGAGTATTTTCTCCTTAAAACTGCAGTGAACCAAAGACAGTCTCAAACACACGCTTTGAAATCGCTGGTGTTTCTGACGTCACAAACTACCTTGTAACCAATCAGATCAACGTGTGATCGTCAACCAGTGGATCTCTTGAGCTGAGCGAGTGAGTGGAGGCGGGGCTCATTTGCATATTCATAGAACCACACATACTAAATGAGGCAAGGGTGTCGAGTTACATTAAAGATATTTTAAGGCATGATGACATTTTAAATGTCATTTTGATGATCAAATGAGTTTAAAAGATAAAAAGATTGACTACAGGGGGACTTTAAAAGACATCATGTATGTGTTATCTAGGGCAGTGGTTCCCAACCTTTTTTTGTCTGAGACCCCCCTTTCCCCAAGAAAATATTTTAGGGCCCCCCTGCACATTTAATGATATTATCGCTCTTGTAAGCTTGCAGCAAGGATGACAAAATATGTTGTTTTCAAACAAACGGTAGGCTATGTTTACTATAACCAGATGTTTATGCACAAATAATAGCCTATAATATTGAAAATACAATAACAAAAACATCAGTAGGCCCTTTGTAATTTAAAAACGTAGGCTTAGGAGTAGCCTATAAATTGGCCCTATTTGAAATGCAATAACAAAAATATTCATACTGGTGTGTAGGTAAAAAAAAAAAAAATATATATATAGGCTATTACTAAATGACTGCTGTCTGGGACCTCAATACTTGTATGTTATTTGTGAGGCTTTATCAATGTGAGGCTTTATTTTTTACGCTTTTGGCGCTATAGCGAGCGATAGTAAACTTGCGTTTATTAACAGAATAATGCGTCTTTCGGAAGAACATTGTAGCCGGATAGACGCTACAACTAGGCCTACAACTTCCGCATTTGTCCAGGACTCCACGCAGTACGAGCGGAAACCGAGGGTAACGCGGATATGACGCAATTGACTGGCGACTCCCAGCTCCCCCCTGCTCTAACGCCCCGTTTCCTTGGTTAAAATCGCAATTTTCTCACGATTTAAAAATAGTTGGAAACATTTGGGATATTGTAAGTAATCAACTTAACAAAATATATAACACTGGCCTTGAGATTTTGGGATATTTTAATGCAAAATTCTTACATATTGTACCTTTAATGCTCATTGCTCAAAACTTTTCAAAATATGACGCGACCCCCCACAGAGCTCGCTGAGGCCCCCTTGTGGGCCGCGACCCCCCTGTTGGGAACCGATGATCTAGGGTGTTTTTACTACAAAGCCTTAAACAACTGCACAGAATTAACTCACTCTTTTATTTGAGCCTCAATGATATAAAGAAGTAGGCAGTGACATTAGTGCGTTCCTTCCTGCAGAAAAGCCCTTGACAAATCCAATCGCCAGGGAATAAACAAATATATAAATAACCCACCTCTCTAACCTTGAGCCTGGAAAAACAACACGCATGGAGAACCCTATCCATCTCACTAATGCAGATCCAGCGTTCAGTACGACATCTCACTAATGCAGATCCAGTGTTCAGTACGACATCTCACTAATGCAGAGACTGGGTTCAGTACGACATCTCACTAATGCAGATCCAGCGTTCAGTACGACATCTCACTAATGCAGAGACTGGGTTCAGTACGACATCTCACTAATACAGAGACTGGGTTCAGTACGACATCTCACTAATGCAGAGACTGGGTTCAGTACAACATCTCACTAATGCAGAGACTGGGTTCAGTACGACATCTCACTAATGCAGATCCAGCGTTCAGTACGACATCTCACTAATGCAGAGACTGGGTTCAGTACGACACCTCACTAATACAGAGACTGGGTTCAGTACGACACCTCACTAATGCAGACACTGGGTTCAGTACGACACCTCACTAATGCAGAGACTGGGTTCAGTACGACACCTCACTAATGCAGATCCAGCGTTCAGTACGACATCTCACTAATGCAGAGAATGGGTTCAGTACGACATCTCACTAATGCAGAGACTGCGTTCAGTACGACATCTCACTAATGCAGAGACTGGGTTCAGTACGACATCTCACTAATGCAGATCCAGCGTTCAGTACGACATCTCACTAATGCAGAGACTGGGTTCAGTACGACATCTCACTAATGCAGAGACTGGGTTCAGTACGACATCTCACTAATGCAGAGACTGCGTTCAGTACGACATCTCACTAATGCAGACACTGGGTTCAGTACGACATCTCACTAATGCAGATCCAGCGTTCAGTACGACATCTCACTAATGCAGAGAATGGGTTCAGTACGACATCTCACTAATGCAGATCCAGCGTTCAGTACGACATCACACTAATGCAGACACTGGGTTCAGTACGACATCTCACTAATGCAGAGACTGGGTTCAGTACGACACCTCACTAATGCAGAGACTGGGTTCAGCACGACATCTCACTAATGCAGACACTGGGTTCAGTACGACATCTCACTAATGCAGACACTGGGTTCAGTACGACATCTCACTAATGCAGAGACTGGGTTCAGTACGACATCTCACTAATGCAGACACTGGGTTCAGTACGACATCTCACTAATGCAGATCCAGCGTTCAGTACGACATCTCACTAATGCAGAGAATGGGTTCAGTACGACATCTCACTAATGCAGATCCAGCGTTCAGTACGACATCTCACTAATGCAGAGACTGGGTTCAGTACGACATCTCACTAATGCAGACACTGGGTTCAGTACGACATCTCACTAATGCAGACACTGGGTTCAGTACGACATCTCACTAATGCAGAGACTGGGTTCAGTACGACACCTCACTAATGCAGAGACTGGGTTCAGCATGACATCTCACTAATGCAGAGACTGGGTTCAGTACGACACCTCACTAATGCAGAGACAGGGTTCAGTACGACATCTCACTAATGCAGATCCAGCGTTCAGTACGACATCTCACTAATGCAGAGACTGGGTTCAGTAGGACATCTCACTAATGCAGAGACTGGGTTCAGTACGACATCTCACTAATGCAGAGACTGGGTTCAGTACGACACCTCACTAATGCAGAGACTGGGTTCAGTACGACACCTCACTAATGCAGAGACTGGGTTCAGCACGACATCTCACTAATGCAGAGACTGGGTTCAGTACGACATCTCACTAATGCAGATCCAGCATTCAGTACGACATCTCACTAATGCAGAGACTGGGTTCAGCACGACACCTCACTAATGCAGAGAATGGGTTCAGTACGACACCTCACTAATGCAGATCCAGCGTTCAGTACGACATCTCACTAATGCAGAGACTGGGTTCAGCACGACATCTCACTAATGCAGAGACTGGGTTCAGCACGACATCTCACTAATGCAGAGACTGGGTTCAGTACGACATCTCACTAATGCAGAGAATGGGTTCAGTACGACACCTCACTAATGCAGAGACTGGGTTCAGTACGACACCTCACTAATGCAGAGACTGGGTTCAGTACGACATCTCACTAATGCAGAGACTGGGTTCAGTACGACATCTCACTAATGCAGAGACTGGGTTCAGTACGACATCTCACTAATGCAGATCCAGCGTTCAGTACGACATCTCACTAATGCAGAGACTGGGTTCAGTACGACATCTCACTAATGCAGATCCAGCGTTCAGTACGACATCTCACTAATGCAGAGACTGGGTTCAGTACGACATCTCACTAATGCAGAGACTGGGTTCAGTACGACATCTCACTAATGCAGAGACTGGGTTCAGTACGACATCTCACTAATGCAGATCCAGCGTTCAGTGCGACATCTCACTAATGCAGAGACTGGGTTCAGTACGACATCTCACTAATGCAGAGACTGGGTTCAGTACGACATCTCACTAATGCAGAGACTGGGTTCAGCACGACATCTCACTAATGCAGACACAGCGTTCAGTACGACATCTCACTAATGCAGAGACTGGGTTCAGTACGACATCTCACTAATGCAGAGACTGGGTTCAGTACGACATCTCACTAATGCAGATCCAGCGTTCAGTACGACACCTCACTAATGCAGATCCAGCGTTCAGTACGACATCTCACTAATGCAGAGACTGGGTTCAGTACGACATCTCACTAATGCAGATCCAGCGTTCAGTACGACACCTCACTAATGCAGAGACTGGGTTCAGTACGACATCTCACTAATGCAGATACTTGGTTCAGTACGACATCTCACTAATGCAGAGAATGGGTTCAGTACGACATCTCACTAATGCAGATCCAGCGTTCAGTACGACATCACACTAATGCAGAGACTGGGTTCAGTACGACACCTCACTAATGCAGAGACTGGGTTCAGTACGACATCTCACTAATGCAGATCCAGCGTTCAGTACGACATCTCACTAATGCAGAGACTGGGTTCAGTACGACACCTCACTAATGCAGATCCAGCGTTCAGTACGACATCTCACTAATGCAGAGACTGGGTTCAGTACGACACCTCACTAATGCAGATACTGGGTTCAGTACGACATCTCACTAATGCAGAGACTGGGTTCAGTACGACATCTCACTAATGCTGATCCAGCGTTCAGTACGGCATCTCACTAATGCAGAGAATGGGTTCAGTACGACATCTCACTAATGCAGATCCAGCGTTCAGTACGACACCTCAATAATGCAGAGACTGGGTTCAGTACGACATCTCACTAATGCAGAGACTGGGTTCAGTACGACATCTCACTAATGCAGAGACTGGGTTCAGTACGACATCTCACTAATGCAGAGACTGGGTTCAGTACGACATCTCACTAATGCAGAGACTGGGTTCAGTACGACATCTCACTAATGCAGAGACTGGGTTCAGTACGACACCTCACTAATGCAGAGACTGGGTTCAGTACGACATCCCACTAATGCAGAGACTGGGTTCAGTACGACACCTCACTAATGCAGATCCAGCGTTCAGTACGACATCTCACTAATGCAGAGACTGGGTTCAGTACGACATCTCACTAATGCAGATCCAGCGTTCAGTACGACACCTCACTAATGCAGAGACTGGGTTCAGTACGACATCTCACTAATGCAGATACTTGGTTCAGTACGACATCTCACTAATGCAGAGAATGGGTTCAGTACGACATCTCACTAATGCAGAGACTGGGTTCAGTACGACACCTCACTAATGCAGAGACTGGGTTCAGTACGACATCTCACTAATGCAGATCCAGCGTTCAGTACGACATCTCACTAATGCAGAGACTGGGTTCAGTACGACACCTCACTAATGCAGATCCAGCGTTCAGTACGACATCTCACTAATGCAGAGACTGGGTTCAGTACGACACCTCACTAATGCAGATACTGGGTTCAGTACGACATCTCACTAATGCAGAGACTGGGTTCAGTACGACATCTCACTAATGCAGATCCAGCGTTCAGTACGGCATCTCACTAATGCAGAGAATGGGTTCAGTACGACATCTCACTAATGCAGATCCAGCGTTCAGTACGACACCTCACTAATGCAGAGACTGGGTTCAGTACGACATCTCACTAATGCAGAGACTGGGTTCAGTACGACATCTCACTAATGCAGAGACTGGGTTCAGTACGACATCTCACTAATGCAGAGACTGGGTTCAGTACGACATCTCACTAATGCAGACACTGGGTTCAGTACGACATCTCACTAATGCAGAGACTGGGTTCAGCACGACATCTCACTAATGCAGAGACTGGGTTCAGTACGACATCTCACTAATGCAGAGACTGGGTTCAGTACGACACCTCACTAATGCAGAGACTGGGTTCAGTACGACATCCCACTAATGCAGAGACTGGGTTCAGTACGACACCTCACTAATGCAGATCCAGCGTTCAGTACGACATCTCACTAATGCAGAGACTGGGTTCAGTACGACATCTCACTAATGCAGATCCAGCGTTCAGTACGACACCTCACTAATGCAGAGACTGGGTTCAGTACGACATCTCACTAATGCAGATACTTGGTTCAGTACGACATCTCAATAATGCAGAGACTGGGTTCAGTACGACATCTCACTAATGCAGAGACTGGGTTCAGTACGACATCTCACTAATGCAGAGACTGGGTTCAGTACGACATCTCACTAATGCAGATCCAGCGTTCAGTACGACATCTCACTAATGCAGAGACTGGGTTCAGTACGACATCTCACTAATGCAGAGACTGGGTTCAGTACGACATCTCACTAATGCAGAGACTGGGTTCAGTACGACATCTCACTAATGCAGAGACTGGGTTCAGTACGACACCTCACTAATGCAGAGACTGGGTTCAGTACGACATCCCACTAATGCAGAGACTGGGTTCAGTACGACACCTCACTAATGCAGATATAGCGTTCAGTACGACATCTCACTAATGCAGATCCAGCGTTCAGTACGACATCTCACTAATGCAGAGACTGGGTTCAGTACGACATCTCACTAATGCAGATCCAGCGTTCAGTACAACACCTCACTAATGCAGAGACTGGGTTCAGTACGACATCTCACTGATGCAGATACTTGGTTCAGTACGACATCTCACTAATGCAGATACTGGGTTCAGTACGACATCTCACTAATGCAGATACTGGGTTCAGTACGACATCTCACTAATGCAGAGACTGGGTTCAGTACGACATCTCACTAATGCAGAGACTGGGTTCAGTACGACACCTCACTAATGCAGAGACTGGGTTCAGTACGACATCTCACTAATGCAGATACTTGGTTCAGTACGACATCTCACTAATGCAGAGACTGGGTTCAGTACGACACCTCACTAATGCAGAGACTGGGTTCAGTACGACATCTCACTAATGCAGATACTTGGTTCAGTACGACATCTCACTAATGCAGATCCAGCGTTCAGTACGACATCTCACTAATGCAGATACTGGGTTCAGTACGACATCTCACTAATGCAGATCCAGCGTTCAGTACGACATCTCACTAATGCAGAGACTGGGTTCAGTACGACACCTCACTAATGCAGATCCAGCGTTCAGTACGACATCTCACTAATGCAGAGACTGGGTTCAGTACGACACCTCACTAATGCAGAGACTGGGTTCAGTACGACACCTCACTAATGCAGAGACTGGGTTCAGTACGACATCTCACTAATGCAGATCCAGCGTTCAGTACGACATCTCACTAATGCAGAGACTGGGTTCAGTACGACACCTCACTAATGCAGATCCAGCGTTCAGTACGACATCTCACTAATGCAGAGACTGGGTTCAGTACGACACCTCACTAATGCAGATACTGGGTTCAGTACGACATCTCACTAATGCAGAGACTGGGTTCAGTACGACATCTCACTAATGCAGATCCAGCGTTCAGTACGGCATCTCACTAATGCAGAGAATGGGTTCAGTACGACATCTCACTAATGCAGATCCAGCGTTCAGTACGACACCTCACTAATGCAGAGACTGGGTTCAGTACGACATCTCACTAATGCAGAGACTGGGTTCAGTACGACATCTCACTAATGCAGAGACTGGGTTCAGTACGACATCTCACTAATGCAGAGACTGGGTTCAGTACGACATCTCACTAATGCAGACACTGGGTTCAGTACGACATCTCACTAATGCAGAGACTGGGTTCAGCACGACATCTCACTAATGCAGAGACTGGGTTCAGTACGACATCTCACTAATGCAGAGACTGGGTTCAGTACGACACCTCACTAATGCAGAGACTGGGTTCAGTACGACATCCCACTAATGCAGAGACTGGGTTCAGTACGACACCTCACTAATGCAGATCCAGCGTTCAGTACGACATCTCACTAATGCAGAGACTGGGTTCAGTACGACATCTCACTAATGCAGATCCAGCGTTCAGTACGACACCTCACTAATGCAGAGACTGGGTTCAGTACGACATCTCACTAATGCAGATACTTGGTTCAGTACGACATCTCACTAATGCAGAGACTGGGTTCAGTACGACATCTCACTAATGCAGAGACTGGGTTCAGTACGACATCTCACTAATGCAGATACTTGGTTCAGTACGACATCTCACTAATGCAGAGACTGGGTTCAGTACGACATCTCACTAATGCAGATCCAGCGTTCAGTACGACATCTCACTAATGCAGAGACTGGGTTCAGTACGACATCTCACTAATGCAGAGACTGGGTTCAGTACGACATCTCACTAATGCAGAGACTGGGTTCAGTACGACACCTCACTAATGCAGAGACTGGGTTCAGTACGACATCCCACTAATGCAGAGACTGGGTTCAGTACGACACCTCACTAATGCAGATATAGCGTTCAGTACGACATCTCACTAATGCAGATCCAGCGTTCAGTACGACATCTCACTAATGCAGAGACTGGGTTCAGTACGACATCTCACTAATGCAGATCCAGCGTTCAGTACAACACCTCACTAATGCAGAGACTGGGTTCAGTACGACATCTCACTGATGCAGATACTTGGTTCAGTACGACATCTCACTAATGCAGATACTGGGTTCAGTACGACATCTCACTAATGCAGATACTGGGTTCAGTACGACATCTCACTAATGCAGAGACTGGGTTCAGTACGACATCTCACTAATGCAGAGACTGGGTTCAGTACGACACCTCACTAATGCAGAGACTGGGTTCAGTACGACATCTCACTAATGCAGATACTTGGTTCAGTACGACATCTCACTAATGCAGAGACTGGGTTCAGTACGACACCTCACTAATGCAGAGACTGGGTTCAGTACGACATCTCACTAATGCAGATACTTGGTTCAGTACGACATCTCACTAATGCAGATCCAGCGTTCAGTACGACATCTCACTAATGCAGATACTGGGTTCAGTACGACATCTCACTAATGCAGATCCAGCGTTCAGTACGACATCTCACTAATGCAGAGACTGGGTTCAGTACGACACCTCACTAATGCAGATCCAGCGTTCAGTACGACATCTCACTAATGCAGATCCAGCGTTCAGTACGACATCTCACTAATGCAGAGACTGGGTTCAGTACGACATCTCACTAATGCAGATCCAGCGTTCAGTACGACATCTCACTAATGCAGAGACTGGGTTCAGTACGACACCTCACTAATGCAGATCCAGCGTTCAGTACGACATCTCACTAATGCAGATCCAGCGTTCAGTACGACATCTCACTAATGCAGATCCAGCGTTCAGTACGACACCTCACTAATGCAGAGACTGGGTTCAGTACGACACCTCACTAATGCAGAGACTGGGTTCAGTACGACATCTCACTAATGCAGATCCAGCGTTCAGTACGACACCTCACTAATGCAGAGACTGGGTTCAGTACGACACCTCACTAATGCAGAGACTGGGTTCAGTACGACATCTCACTAATGCAGATCCAGCGTTCAGTACGACATCTCACTAATGCAGAGACTGGGTTCAGTGCGACATCTCACTAATGCAGAGACTGGGTTCAGTACGACATCTCACTAATGCAGAGACTGGGTTCAGTACGACATCTCACTAATGCAGAGACTGGGTTCAGTACGATATCTCACTAATGCAGAGACTGGGTTCAGTACGACATCTCACTAATGCAGAGACTGGGTTCAGTACGACATCTCACTCTAATGCAGAGACTGGGTTCAGTACGTACACATTTGTGTGCAGCTGAAACTCGTCGGTCTTGTATCCGACAGCGAAGTTGCTCTGAGAGATCCGGTTCCTGCCGGCCTCGAAGGTCATCTGGTACCCGGCCAGCCAGCCCTCGAAGCCCACCACCACGCCTCCATGCACTGCGGTGCCGTTGATATCGTAGTCCACGTCACAGCCCAGGTTCAGGTGATCGTGCTGGAAGCTGCTCTTGATCTTCCCACTCTTCTTGCTATAGGAAGTTAGGAAAGAAGCCATGAGAAACGTGAGAAATTCAGAAATGTATTGTTGATTCTGTGCTCCATTTGTGTGACACAACAGCAACACTTAATATGAGGAAGTCATCAACTAATACGTTAGTCACGTCACCAGTCACATGTCGCACGGGTATATTTGTGGCAATGGCCAACAACACATTGTATGGGTCAAAATTATAGATTTTTCTTTTATGCCAAAAAATCATTAGGATATTAAGTAAAGATCATGTTCCATGAAGATATTTTGTACATTTCCCACCGTAAATATATAAAACATTTATTTTTGTGAGTGAATGCTGCACAATCGTGAACATAAATTATTTTTTTGCACCCTCAGATTCCAGATTTTCAAATAGTTATATCTCGGCCAAAGATGATCATATCCTAACAAACCATACATCAATGGAAAGCTTATTTATTCAGCTTGTATGATTTCAAAAAAAATTGACCCATGTGACCAGGTCCAGGGTCACATATCACATCTGTCCAGGAAGTGCCCAATGTTGCTACATCTGCATTGATTATACTGGAGAACAGATGTGGTGAAGAGGCACATACCCAGTGTTTGGAGAAAAGGAGGAATCAAATGTCAACTTCAGCCCTTTGGCCAACTGAGGAAAATAAAGCAGCATTCATGTTAGAAAACTGTAACTCACATCACATCATGTGCACTGGATCAGTTTTTCACGTCTCTCACCTGGTCTTCCAGAGTGATCTCTGTGCCGAGAGTGTTGTCGGTGTTCCACTTCTCGGTGAACGTCAGCCCGTGTTCGGCCCACTTGTACTTGGTCTCCAGCGTTCCTGCTACCTTACTGGTCTCTGTGTTAGCCGAGCCAGAGCTTTTAAATTCCTACAGAAGCAGGAGAACATATGATGAACACTGATGGGTCAATCAGAAGCAGGAGAACATATGATGAACACTAATAAGGACAAGTATGAAAAAATGGTGAGTAATCGCTCAATCAGCGTTTCAACCGTGGAAAGACATCAGTAAAACAGCTTGTAAACAATGATTCATAACATCAGAAAAGCCATTCAATATTCATAAAATCTAGGTATAAAAATTAACTCTAGAGAGGAGCATATATGAACTATAATCAGGGCAGCAGCATATATCAACAATAGGGGCTTTCGCACCGGATAGTTCTAGGAACGAGCCACCAGTGTGTTTCCCTGAGAACTAATGGTTCCCATAGGAACGTTTCCCTGGTTGCGTTCGCACCGCCTGTAGGAACTCTGAAGTTACGTAAGACACGGTTGTTGTTGAGACTTTTATTTTGACGGCGCTGAGCTCACAGTGTTCATTAGTGTACGATCTGTCTAACAGTCCTGTCTCATACGTTATTAGACAGAACTGTTACACACAGAAAGTAGACAGTGATGAAGAGTTATTAGTGTATGCCGTGTGCTTGATGTCCAGTGTTGCTGAGCACAAATACATAATCATGTTTCTCTTGTTGCCTCAAAGTGGCGTTGGATTTTCTCCTCAGCGTAAAGGTTTAGAGGCTCATCTACAGTGTTGGGAATAGGCATGTGCCGGTATCAAATTTTCATGCTGCGATTAATTGATTGAGCTTTTATCACGGTATACGGTATTATCACGATATTTTTATTGCTCAAGAGAAACGGATGGATTGGGGGGGATGTAGAAAAAAACAACTTGCATCACAATATGTGAAATTGTGATTGTCAAAACATTTGGTAACTAAACAGAATTTTACACAATTTTCACGATTTCAATTCATTTCTTGGGATTTGATTTCAATCTTGATTCAATATTGACTCTTTGGATAAATATTAGGTAGGCTACAGTAGATGTTAACATGTTAACATCTCACATAATGCTGTAAACATACAGAGAGCCCTGTCAGCTGGTAGCCCATTATTAAAGGTTAAAAATTAACAAATTAATTTAAATATAATTTGGTTTTCATTATAACAATTATGACACAAGTAAAAATATAATACAAATGTAATATAGTGCACATATTTAGCAAAATACTCCTCTCTATAGCTATTTTTTTTCTAGTCAACTAACGTGCTGGTCATAAATGGCTTTCCTGAGGTAAATGTAACGTTCTGTGACATAATTGTTCACCTGCAGCTTTATTGACCTCTTTCCGTGGTTGAAAAACACTGATTGATCGATATTATGTATGAGGCATAAATACCTTTCGGTAAGTTGTACTGTATCTTTAAATAAAAACTAACAGATGATCGGTTTACTTGAACTGAGGCGCTACAGCGATCGGTCACGTCACATTTACAAGCACCAAAACGGTATTTATTGTCTGAATTTCGTAATAAAATGGACAGAACCTGAAAGCTGAGAATTGTTTTCATATCAATAGTAACCTGCTCTGTCTAGTCTGTCGGTGTCCTCTTTGCTCCGCGATTTTTCTCTGCGTGAGAAAATGCATGTGTGGCGCGAGAGCGTGTGAGAAGTGTAAATTGCGTGAGTCTCACACTGAATGCGTAGAGTTGACAGCCCTGCTTTTAGAAGAGGGATAAATCGTCGGCAGCGTTCCTCCTTCCGCCACGCTTCTTCTCCATGTGAGGATTCATTACATTAGACTAGAGTGCGCACGGCGCCGCATGCACACAGTGCTTCTACATGTGGGGATTGTTTACATCAGAGTGCGCACGTGTTTCGCGCAGCATATACGCAGTGTTTGTTTAAGCGGTTGATGGAAAATAAGCTAATGCGCGTTCCATAAATATAAATTCTGATCTATTATTTTTCACGGTATTTTGAAGTGCCCGCGATAACAATATCGTGCATATTCATTACCGCGATTTATCGCATTACCGAATACCGGCACATGTCTAGTTGGGAAGGATACTTTCAAAATGTATTCCGTTACAGAATACAGAATACATGCCCAAAAATTTAATTTGTAACGTATTCCGTTACGTTACTCAATCTGAGTAATGTATTCTGAATACTTGGATTACTTCCACATTAAATTGCATTTTTATAAGTGTCTGCCATCAAATCCTGCTTAATAAACAGGCCTATTCTTGTGGGGTGGAGGTGCGGTGATGACGCGTATGCCAATAAAGCACCTAAAAGCTGTCACAAAGAACCGGCAAAAGTAATAATTATCAATATGTCAAATATAGAAAGGAGATATTTTAATTGTTTATTAATAAACAAGTGTTTTCTTTGTCTGTGTCGGCTACAAAGATGAAGTTGACGATGCTGACTCATGATCTTCACGGTAGCCTAGTGAACGCGCCAGAGAGAAATGCACATTTCATACGGATTACATATTTACACAATATTTGTATTTCAAATCCAGAAGTTATCAGCAATTTTTTTTTTTATAAAAGTTTTGTCACCGGTGCAATTCTCTTTGTAGCCTACACATATACACTCTTTAATAGACGTATTCAAGTTTAAACAATTTAAACAACGTATTAATCAATGCATTACTTCTATATAGATTATATATTAAGTTGTTCAAGCAAGTGGTAATATAATAACATGTAGGCTATTAAAATCGCAAACATTTTAAATTAAAACTTAAAATTGACAAAAACAGCCGACTCTCATGCCTTTTCTTTTGCATTTAAATTTTAATAGCCTACAATAAATCGTGCATGCCACAAATAGCCTAACTTGTTTTTCAACCTCCACGAATGAGACGAGTGTTGTTCATTATTTCGCCTTGTTGAGGTAAAATGTAGTTTTCATTGCTTTACCCCGGTCTTAAAGTAAAAAAGATGACTGTGAAAAAAAGCAGTATTTAATTAAATACATTTATGATGGTATTACTACATTTTATTTAATTAAATGCATTTATGGTGAAATTACTACATTTTCAGCTCAATCTGTGTTCATTTTGACCACGAAACGTTTTCAGCACAGCAGAAATAGACTCGGTGTGGAAACGATCTCTGCACTGCTGTATACGCACCGCTCCTGGAACGGATAAACGGACCACAACCGCGTGCAGTGTGAAAGCTCTACCCTGTTAACACATGGGTACGGAAAAAAATACTAAACACTTTTTGCCGTTTTAATGATGTCCTGTATGAAAATGACGGAGTATGTTTTTATGTTTCCACTGTTCGATCGCGCCCGTGCCTCTCTCTCTCTGACACACACACACACACACACACACACATTCCAGCATTGCAATCTTGACATCGCAGCCTGTTCATTTTGCTGCATTCACACCAAACTCGAATAGAGCGTCAAATTCGCGTCTAGTTCGATGATTGAACAGTTTGAATCCATTCGCGCGTCCAAAGCGAATAGGATGCGCCGCGCGCGTATAATGATAAAGCGAGCATTTGAAGCGATATAGACGCGCGTTCAGAGCTAAGGCGGGGCTACAGATTAGGTGTCCGTCCCTAAAGAACCCGCATATGTCTATGCGCGTATCTAACAGTATCGTTAGTTCCGTATTAGACTACATTAAATAATGTGCACGCGAGTTTTATTTATATTCCGTGTATTCTCTGTGTAAATCCATGCACCGAACGTACGTTCAGTACGAATACATGTACCGTTCCACCCCTAATAGGTATCGTATCGGATAATTTTTTTTCTCCCATCCGATATCCGATCTAGCGTTTTGGGCCAGTATCGGCACGATACCGATGCCGTGGATCGGATCGGGACATCCCTAAAATATATATATATATATTGCCACCTAAAAGTTAAAGATTTTTTTGTGTCACGCATGTTTATTTCCCTCATATTAGGCAAAATATAAAACGCATGTAGACCGATATTTTTCTAATGTCTGGACTCCTTTTTTTAAGGGAGTATGGATATCAGGGTGGGAATTATACCGCGGCCACGCGGCCATGGCCGCCGTTGCCCTACACTTTGGCCTTCATGCCCCGTGAAAAAAAAAATCATCGTACGGCCACAGTGGCCTGTGTGCCCTGGCCCTGTCCAAGTTCCATGTATAAAGCGCCAGTGCGGCATAGTGGGCTTGCTTTGAATTACAGCGAGCCACCCAAGTAGTCTCTGAACTTCAATTAGTTCGTGGATTTGCGCAGGTGCAGTGTAGGGCTGGGCGATATATCGATATAAAAAATATATCGATATATTTTTGAAATGCGATATGGAATTAGACCATATCGCATATCGATATAGTTCAAATTTGCGCTGTGATCCTTGCTCCCCGCGCCTCCTTTTCCACTCTGCGTGCGTGTTTAGAGCATGTTATGTTATGAGAGGCGAATCATGACTACTTCAGAAAACTTCAGACTTTCTTGTCCTGTCAGCCGTTATCCTGTACTCGTAGCGCACACTCTTCAATTGCACGCGCAAATGCGGCGGCGCGCGCGCTGTATCGCCTCACTGATCAAGTGCAAAAGAAACTACGAGCATGCAACGCCGTTACGTTGTAAATTACACTAAATAAAAGTTATGCAGGTATGATTTTCATTCTATTCTATTCTATTCACCAGGAGCAGTTTCCATGTTTCATTAACAGTTATTGTTAATATTGTGTATTCACCATGGTAACTGTCCTTTCCATATTAACCCCAAAATGCCACTATTTTTTATATTTTTAAATGACTCTAGTGGCTCATACCAACATTGTATTAACAAAAACTAGTTTGGGACTGCTATTTAATAACTTTAACATAGGCCTAATGTTTATTTATTAGTACTAGTCTTTACTATTAGTCATATTCTTACAATTTATGTTATATATATATATGTATATATATAGGCAAATTATAACATGTTTACACAACATTTGTTTATAGCCTATATTGAATGCTTTTATTTGCATTTGTGGTGTTTCTGAATGCTTTTATTGGCATTTATGTTGTTTCTATTGTTGTGTGAGGGTGTATATCTTCTGGATGTAATGGCGCTCTCTCTCTCTCATTATATTTTTTATTTATTTATTTTTAAAGTCATAATCCATGTCTTATTCCAAATTAGGATATTATGGTATCAATCTGAATGGGAAAACCATTGAATTGTACTCAATGGCATTTGTGCCCTGTCATATGGCCTTGGTGCCCCTAAAAAAAAAGAAAAGGTGGAGGCCAAATGGCCTTGCCCCTAAAATAACATAATTCCCACCCTGATGGATATATAAACAGACGTTTCACTATTGGTATTAATGCATTTATACCATATGCTGAGAATTTATATTTCAAGTTTTGACTGCACGTATTTGAAAAAAACGTAGGCCTACTTTAAGATGCTTCTTCAGGTTTGAGGTGGAGTCTTTGGACACTGAAAGGAGGTTGGTTGCTGGCAAGCAGAGGTTGCACTGCACAGTTATATTTCGTTCTCCCTTCTCTTTATTTAATGTGAAATGCTGTTTGAATTTCCAAGATAGAAACGCATTCTTGCCCTGGCTCTGTTGTTCCGCCTCCATCTCTACCTCTAGCTCCCGCTGCTCCTCTTCCGACTCCACTGTGACTGATCACGCAAACTGCGCATTTTTTTTTCGTTTTCATATTGGGGCTTCTGGGAAATGCATGGAGTTGCATTAATTTATTTAGAGAGTGAATAAACTCGTGAAACAGAGAAGTATCGTCATGTAATTAGTGATCGACCGATGTATCGGTTTACCGATATTTTTACCGATATTTAAGCATTTTCCCATAATCGGGTATCGGTTTTGTAATATCGGATTCGCCGATAAACGGCGCCATCTTGTGGCCGTTTTGAGAATTCCGCCATTGCAGCCCGCGTCTGAGGAGATCAGTCAACAACAACTCTGTGCACAGGTAAAACATATGTTCTGCTTGCTTTGCTTTAATTTTTCAACTTTATTTAACATAACAGACATGCAGAAATGAGATTTGAGACATGAATGCCTGATATAGCCTAGTTTATTTATGCAGCTTGGTTCTAAAAAATTGAGACGAACTCATGGAGTCACGTAGCGTAATCCGTCATGTCCTGCCCCAATAAAGACGTAACTTTACATGAATTAAATAAAACAGACATGAATGAGTGCATGTTGAAAATAAAAGCACTGAATTTAATTCTCTATCAGTTGTATTTGCTCACCATTAGTCTCGAGAAAAAAGTTCGTTCATATTGCTGAGCACTCACTGGGTTGATGATCAGGATGCTCACGGCCACTGAATGAAACTTTTGACAAGATTATCTTGTTTAAACATCCTAGATTATATTATTTACTACATAGCAATTATTTCGCTAATAACGTTACACATCTAAATATACCGCTTTGTGGAAATTAATTATTTATTATCTCCACGCGCGATCGCGGTTGAGTTCTGTGTAAAATAAATGCATAGATAAACAGCACTTTTGTCAGTTGGCATTTCATGATCTAGATTCAGTCTAGATCATGAAATGTCAACTGACAAAGTGCTGTTTATATAGTCTCGAAAAAAAAAAGTTTGTTCATATTGCTGCGCACTCACTGGGTTGATGACCAGGAATGCTCAAGCACGGCTACTGCATGAAACTTTTGACAAGATTATCTCGTTTAAACAACCTAAATTATATTATCATTTACTGCATAACCATTATTTCGCTAATACAAATCTAAATAAATACCGCTCTGTGGAAATTAATTATTTATTATGTCCACGCGCGATCGCGGTTGAGTAAGTTATATAGTTCTGTGTAAACGCATAGATAAACAGCACTTTGTCAGAAAGGATTTCATGATCTAGACCGACAAAAACATTATTAATAATTAATAACATACTAGTTGGAAAATGCAAATATGCTGTTTTGTTTGTTACTTTCCTGATAATGTTATATTCCAGCTAATATTATTCAGTGAATTAATCACTCTTTAAACCTATTAAACGGCACATAAACCTTCTAAAACTGTTTAAAATGAATTACATTTCAATACAAAATACAATACAAAAAATACCTCCAACATGTGGAACCACTTAAAGATACATCACTCAACTATCTTTGAATATATGTTAGAATAATTTTTGTGCTTTATTTTTTACCTCATCAAAGCTTTTATTTTTAAACAAAGACACTTAGTAACAATGCACTTTATTTTTTGGACTCAGACCCCTCTATTTATTTGTGTATAAATATAAAGTTTTTTATGTATGCAAGGAGGGAGTGATTGTTATAAATAAAATTGTTTGTTCAGTTCATTTGTGTTGTAATAATTGTGTCAAAACCAGAAGTATAACAGTAAATAAATATCGGTTCTGCATATCGGTAATCGGCACATAAACATGCAAATAATCGGTATCGGTATCGGTTATAAAAAATCAATATCGGTCGATCACTACATGTAATCCATTGATTTCAACAATGTAACTGTATTCTAAATACCAACTATTTAAATAGTAACTGTAACGGAATACAGTTACTCATAATTTGTCTTCTGAATACGTAACGCCGCTACATGTATTCCGTTACTCCCCAACACTGCTCATCTATCACTGTTTTACATGTTCGTAGAGTTAGTTTCTGGAGTAAATATATATGCTATAATCTGTGCGTTTACAGCTTTTTAAAATGGCCAATCAGCGAACACTAACGTCACTGATAGTTCCTACAGCGCTGGTTTAGACCGACTCTAGGGTAGGAGGGTTAGGGTTACATTAGTTATTAGCTACATTAGTTCCTCCATAAGGAGTTCCTAGAAGTGAAATCGTTCCTAGTTCCTGCGGTGCGAACGCGCCAAAATCCGGGATCTTCCGCCAATAGTTTCTAGGAACTAGGAAGAGGTTCCTCTGGTGCGAAAGCCCCTAATATTCTTTGTTAAAAACCATAGATAACTAGGAAACTAGGAGAGACATTGTGAAACATTGAGCGAACAAGTTATGGAATGCTTTTCAGTCCACAAATCACCAACATTTACCATGGATTTAATGTAGAAACACTAACTGTAACCATGGTATCGAAAGAGTCTAATGCTTTTACATTATTCATTTCTGGTTCAAACAACCTTTTGAGAGTGAATTTCAAGCACTTTAAGGACTTTCAAGTACTTTTCAATTTCAAAACACTTCAAAGCTCTAAATATTATCCGATTTACATGTTATTTTTAATGTGATAACCAGTAAGATTAATGTGATAACATTATTTGTTCATCCTTAAAAGATAGTCACCACTTGTAAAGCTCAAAGTTTCAAGATCTAGGAAAACTAACTCTAAGTGGCAAACAAATGCTTTTATTTAAAAATGAAAAGACATGAAATTACCAGTATCACCAGTAGATGGCGGCAGAGGAGCACTTATTGACTTATTAATCATTTCCACTCACTAATATATATTTTTTTGCACAAATTTTGCTCTTTAAATTTATATTTAGACATAATGAAATCACTATAACACAATTTTTTGTCAAAGTATTCTGTAAAATTGGTCAAATCGCTTCTAGTTCTGTCTTTTGCATGCGTTTTGTTAAATATAGAGGCGTTTTACTCAAGATGCCTTTATTTTTCTTCTTCTCACTAACATTCAAATATTGTTTGTTAGTTCTTTTTTGTTAGTTCATGTGCGTTCGACATAAAGCCTCGCTTTTATATAATCACTGAAGCTGTCGGTCAGTTCAGTATGATACTATAGTAGAACAATGGTACATTTAATAAGAGAAGCATATTTAACAACAAAAATACCAATAAAAATGTGGTTTTTGCATGTTACTGTTGTTAATAAAAGTTAATTTCATCTGCACCTTAACTCCAGCTCGGTGCTTTACTGTCAAACGTGCATTTATAAGAAATAAATGCTAACACTTTACAATAAGGGTTCATTAGTTGACATTAGTTAACTACATTAGTTAGCATGAACTATAAATGAACTGCACTTATACAGCATTTATTAATCTTTGTTAATTTTTATTTCAGCATTTACTAATACTTTATTAAATCTTGTTAATGCACTGTGAAATAACATGAACAAACAATGAACAGCTGTATTTGTATCAATTATTAACATTAACAAAGATGAATAAATACAGTAACAAATGTATTGCTCATGTTTAGTTCATGTTAGTTAATACATTAACTAATGTTAACTAATGAACCTTATTGTAAAACTGCACTTATTGATGCAAAACAACAGTAATTTTATAATTAAATACACCTACTCTTCTCTAATGTTATTCTGGAGCCCGGATATTATATATGCACTACATTTTTTCTTAACCTGTTAGAGATGTCTTCATTATTTAATTTATGTTTAAAACAAACTGTCATGAAAACAGATCGTTTCAATGTTTATACTTAACGAATTGGAGTAGATATGATTATATCATTAAATATATAAACTGGTTTAATGCCAAATTTAAATGTCTGTACCCATGTCGGTTTTATTATATCCAAATAAAGCACTTAAATATAAACTGTTATAATAATGTGCAAGCTGCCAGGATTCCCAGTATAGTTTACAGCTTCAGTTGAGAGACTCTCTCCTCTTGAATGGACACGTATACGTACTAAATCAAAATACTAATTAAATCAAGAGCCAAAATTGATTCGTGAAATCAGTGTCGACAACCAGGCCTAAACTCTTCTGTATCTAAAGACAAAATCCTTTGTCATTTCCAAGTCGATGACAGGTTTAAGTGTACGGACATTAACATTCCTAGCTCACACTAACACGAGTAAACAGTCAAAAGGTCAAGTGCTCTATGCATCTCTTAGTGTCTACATTAACCTCAGAGCAGATTCTTGCCAAAAAAAGAAAGCATTAAAGATTCTGGCTTTTTAAAACTACACATCAGCAGTTTGTCCCACAGTCTGATCCTGTGAGTGAAGTAGACATCTGAACAGAAATCACGTCAAGCGTTGTTGATTTTGTCTACGATCCACTGTCTACTTACCAATCCATTCTCTGACCTCGTTTTCAAGTCCAACTTGATGAGACCAAAACCTGCAAATGACAAAGACAAGCATCACTAACACAGAACAGCATGAAGAGCGGTCGGTGTGTGTCCATAAATCCCATATCCCTAACCCTAACCCTAACCCTAACCCAGGACCTCAATATCTCAGGGAATCACACATGCACTTTAATAAGCTGCCGGAGACTTCTGACCAAAGCAAGCCAGGTTATCAGAGAAAGTTTCCACCAACTGTGTGAAACGGCTGATCGATAAAATCATGTAATTTCATTATATTATAACAGATGTTCTGTGTCTGCTTTCGGAGGACTCGCTGTTCAGTCGTTCTAATAGACTTCTAATAGAGTGCAACAGTCAGGTTCCTGAAAAGTTCAGTTTCTCCATTGGGGAATTGATTTTTAAAGATCTTTACTTGTGAACCATTAAAGACAAATGGTTACACTATGAGGATGTTAACTGATGTTATCCGCTTTCTTTTTTTCTTTTTTTATTATCCTGCATTATTTCAACTTGTTTGTTTTTTATCAGAATTTAAGCTAAAAAACTACCAAAGTCTCTGCATAACTGTGTATTATGTAATGGTCTGTGTGTGTGTGTGTGTGTGTGTGTGTGTGTGTATACTGTATATATATATATTTGTATACATAAGCCGCTTTCCGACCAAGTAGTTACAGGAACTTAGTTCTAGGAACTGTCCACTTCTAAACAGTTCTATGAACTACTCTCCCCCAAACTCGGTTTTGCTGTTTGCGTTCGCACTGGCCAAGTGGCCATAGGAACTGGTAGGAGGGGTAAGGGAGTGACGCGACAGACCTTTACTTTGGCGGCGCTAAGAACGCCAGAGCAAACAATGCTCGCATTCTCTGTGTTTATTAGTTAGCGATGTTTGCATCTAGTTTCTGGAGTAAATATATAGGCTATAATCTGTGTGTTTACATTCTAGCTGTTTTAAAAATGGCGGGTGCTGGTGTTCCACGTGCGTTCGGTCATCAGCGTACACTAACGTCACAGGTAGTTCCTATAGTGCTGGTTTAGACCCTACTCTGAAGTAAGACCTAAATTAGTTCCTCCAAATGGAGTTCCTAGAACTAAAATCGTTCCTAGTTCCTGCGGTGCGAACACGCCGACATCCGGGTACTTTAGCCAATAGTTCTAGGAACTGTGAAAAGGTTCCTCCGGTCGGAAAGCGGCTATACATATATAACAGGGGGGAGGGGGAGAGGGAGAGGGAGAGGGAGAGGGAGAGAGAGAGATTGTGAGTGTACACAAATACAAACAGACCCTTAAAGGGATATTTCACCGCTGGAAATTTATGTAGAAATGTGAAATTATTTTAGAAGTTGGTGCCTTCTAGACTGAGAAAAGCCTGAAAATGTATTTTTGGCTCATGTGGATGAAAGACTACAACTCCCAGAATGCACTTGCTTTGCTGCCCTAACGAGGACACTCCCAAGCCACGCCCACCGGTTACAGAGGGCAGTATCGGGAGAAATGATACAGCTAGGCTACTAGTCGACTCGAAACTGAAAAGACGGTGTTTTATGGTGAGATCCCCCTATGGGCGGGTTGAAGACATGCGGAACGAGCTCCTCCTACTGGCTGGAGTCTCTCGCCTCTGGACTAAAGAGCCTCAGATGATGATAAATGACGATTTTTGCGTCATCTGAGGTTTTTTTCCAGACACACAATACAGAAATCTCTGGTCTCAGGGGGATATGAGAGAGGGAAGCACGGTCACTCGAGAATACCACCGGGTTTCTACTGATACAAAGCGTAATGCTAATCCGTGAAGTATTCCTTTAACAGTCTCAAATGATATCCTACTCTAATCTGTATGATCATAAATGATGGAGTATTTTAAGTTGTTTCCACTGTTATAATGAGAGAAAATCATTTGGTATTGTGCAGATTTGTGTCGTGACTCGTGGAAGTCTCACTATAGTTCAGTGATGAAATATGCGCGTGCTGGAAATGGGAAGCCTCAGTGCCGCTTCTTGAAAAAGTGTAATATTGAACTTTGTGCATCCGCCATCGTCACCGCATGTTAATGAACTCTCACGCGCAAAGAAAACTAATCTCTGCACGTTTTTTTTTCATGATTCTATTTATTTTGCACTTTTTGAACAAAAGAGTTGCTTTTCAGTTTTGTAGCTGATTGTGAGCAAATTTAGTTTTTCATCAGCCCTACAAAATTATGACTTTCGCAAGAGTGCATTCTGTACAGATCACTGAGGGCGGGGTCTATGCTAATAGGGCCGAGTCTATCATTGGTGGTGGGCGGGGCCTGTGCTAATAGGGTGGAGTCTGTCAGCAGTAGTAGGCGGGGCCTATGCTAATAGGGCAGAGTCTATCATTGGTGGTGGGCGGGGCCTGTGCTAATAGGACGGAGTCTGTCAGCAGTAGTGGGTGGGGCCTATGCTAATAGGGCGGAGTCCGTCAGCAGTCATGGGCGGGGCCTGTGCTAATAGGGCAAAGTCTATCATTGGTGGTGAGTGGGGCCTATGCTAATAGGATGGAGTCTGTCAGCAGTAGTGGGTGGGGCCTATGCTAATAGGGCGGAGTCCGTCAGCAGTCGTGGGCGGGGCCTGTGCTAATAGGGCTGAGTCCGTCAGCAGTCATGGGCGGGGCCTAATCATATGTGACGTCACAAACGCTACAATCTGCAAACGGCTTGTTCTGAGACACTGCTTATGATTTATGGAGATAAAAAAAAAAAAAAAGAGGAGTGTGTGGATTTTTACCATTATAGCGTGGTTGTGTACACACACTGCCGACACACATTTATGTTCAAACACTATTAACACACACAAACAAAAAATATCTTTGGTCCTCGCCAATGTTTCAGACATGGTTACAGCCTTAAGGTGCGTTCACACTACCAGCGACAAAGCGACAGGATCCAATTCATTTCAATGGAGAGCGGGTGATTTCCGGCGACACGAGCGACAGTGACCGTTGGCGACTGGATGGGGCGTGTCCAGCGATCTGTTCAACTTTATGCAAATGAAGAGTGACTTTTGGGAGTGACAACCAATAGGAGTGAAGTCAGTGGAGTCACGTGATCCATCACCCTTCAGTGCCGAGTCCGACCGAGGCTAGATGAATGAGAAGCTTGTTTTAGCAGTCAGAAACTGTCCTATAATGTATGATATGTCTCCGTGTGCATACGGTGGTACTCGCCGTGCTGACTCCGAGACTGAATGCTTTCGTGAACCCATAGACCAGCATTTGCCCGTTTGCTGCAGTTAAATAGCCGCGATGGCAACGAGCACTCGCTGTTTCTCGTTCATCTTTAATATTATGCATGTTATATACTGATTCCATTTATATTTTTCTTTTCCTTCCAAAATGTTTGTTTGTAGGGGCAAAAAAACTGATTTGTTGTCTACAACATTGGAGTAACATCCGTGAATGTCACTCACAAACATTACTAGGCAACCAGTAGTGGGAACGCCATCTAGTGACCTCACCGCCAGCCACTGGCAAAGTCGCTTGTAGTGTGAATGCACCTTTAGCGCTAATATAAAAACAGATGAATTCATACCGTATCCTTTGGTGAAGATGTCCCTGGCAGACTTGCCCAGGTCCACATATGTCGGAGGAACGGCCATTGTCTGCAATGCAGAGAGAGTGTCAGGTGAGCAGGACAGAAGATGGCAGAGGTCACGGCAAGGTCACACAGGGAGCGGCGCATGAACACGTGCAAGTGTTGCTCACTGCAGACAGAGCTCCCTATCTAGACGTCATGAGTCTAACAGTCACCTCTGTGGCTCTAACGGGCGGAGCTTGACCTCATTAGGGATAAGGTTATGGGTTCAAGCTCCGCCCCTGCGTCCAGAGAGGAGGGGCTGAACGTCAAGCCCCACCCATTGGCTCTGCAGTGAGCAGCTTCTCCAAAGATGGACCAATTCAGCCCCGGTGAGATATTTTACACAGCAAAACCGGCCTAATGTTGGTTGACACATGAATACATCAATCATACACCCATTACAATAAAAGCCTATTCCCTTACACACACTATACGTGATTCATGCGAATATTTCTCTAAGAATAAGCCAGAGAAGTTAAGCACAAAGAGCATATTCTATGCATGAATCAACACGAGCTCTACACATGAAAGCATCAGACTCAGTGGCGCAGATTTTTAGGCCACTATCAGAGAGTAGACTGAGGATAAATGAGCACAGAATCACAGCTGTCAGACACTTTCACACATCAGTACTGTAACACTTCAATATTTCCTTTGGTTTGTCTAAGCGTTCTGCTTGCGCAGCGAGACAATGACAAGAGTCATGCGTGCGCGTTTGCATTTCAATAAAACCATAAAAATGCAATAACATAAACAGGATGAATGCATTTAAACAGCACGTGCACATCTGATCAGGATAGCGCGCACTCGATGCTCATGCACAGACACTGCGAGCGCATTATAAGCATGAGTTGTAGCATTCAGGCCCTGCTCGCGACATTGATGCGCTTCACCATCACAATCATCATCATCCCAGAGTCACTAAAACACTAGAGATACAGGCAATCACATTCACCCTCAATGACACGCACGACTTTATAATCTCCCGCAGGATAAAGGTCTGACATCTGAACATACCTCTGTAAGGTCGTGAGGAGGACAGGACTCAGCCGAGAGGAGGAGAGACGTGCAGAGAGACACGAGTCACGACAGACTTACACAAGAGAGCGTACGCAAGCTGCGCCGCGCATGCGCAGTAAGCCGGAGCATCATCAGCAGATTCCTTTTTTTTCATCAGCGGATTCCAGATCATCACACACCCGGATGGCAGATCTATAATAGAGATAGATAGAGTTTCCTGGTCTGCCAGAAACAGTTGAGCATGTGTTGATTCTTTGCACAGAATATGACACAGAATGAATCATTAAGCTACGAAATACCAAATAGTATCTCAGTAAATACGAGTGGTATTGTGTGTTTATCTTAAAAAAATTTTCTTTTATTATGATGATCATTTTTGTTTATTATGTCTTCCAAAATAAAACTTCAGCATTATCATATTTTTTATGAATATTTCTGAATAGTTTCAATACGATCTTCTGCATGATATACCGATATCAGTAGCGCTTTCTAATGTAATAAGTATATAGTTTACTTTGTTGTGTTGTGTTTCAGAGTGAAGCGCGGCACTGTGTTCATTTACACGAGAGCGGCTCATGATCCGTCAGTGTTTTATAGAGGTGAATGAGAGAATACATAAAATATATATTTTCACTTCCTAAAGTGTCACATTAAGAGGGAAAAATTCAGCGGCTTTATTTCCAACATGCATTCATGGCTGTTTTATTTATTTAATGTAAAGTTACGTCTTTATTGGGACATATGACTTGACGGATTACGTGACTCAGTGAGTTCGTCTTTATTACTTAGTGCTGAGTTTAAAGTAGCCTACATATTAAGCATATATTTGTGCATTAATGGCTGTGATGTTAAAATAAGTTTATTAATTAAGGGAGGTCAGTTATTTTACCTTTGAACACCGCTGATGACATCTCCCCTCAGACGCAGTGCTTTAATGGCAGTCTCGAATGCAATTCTCAAAATGTCCACAAGATGGCACCATTTATCGGTGAATCCCATATTACAAAACCGATACCCGATTATGGAAAAATGCTTAAATATCAATACAAATTATTATCTGTTGATCAAATCTGGTTCCTGCTACGTCAGCAATACAGAGGAACTTAGATTTAGTGATTCAGAAACATAACTGAATAGTAACTAGAGATTTTGAAGCCCAAAAAAGTGCATCCATCCATCATAAAGTAATCCATACGGTTAATAAAGGCCCTCTGAAGTGAAACCATGCGTCTTTGTAAGAAAAATATCCGTATTTAAAACTTTATAAACTATAATCACAGGCTTCAGTATTGCTTATGCTTCAGCAATGAGACGCTTCGTAAAGGCTTTGTGGCTCTAGTAGTAGTAACAACCAAGAAGATGTAAGAAAAATCTTACTAGAAGAGTTGAGATTTATTTGGAGTTAATCAGAGTCACTTCGGGTTATTACGAGCATCCAGGGTTGAGTCGCAATAAATAAAAAAATTTTTTTAATTACTCCCAGCCCAAAAATAAATAAATAAATAAATAACTTCATAAACAAAGAAAGATAAATGTTTTATTAAGATGTAGGAAAAAACATGTAAAGTTGAGAGCTTCACAGTAGAAAGACCAGTGGGTGTATAAACGTCAGGCTAACCCACGGCCCACAATAACACCAATATAGTCAATATAAAAAAAGACAGAATAACTTATATCAAAGAAAAAACTACACTAATGCCATCCATTCCAGTGAAGACAGACGGAGGATCCTACTCAGGACACACAACATATACAAGAATAAATGCATAATATAAAAGAACAAATACACACACTATTTCAACACAGCCACAGATCCAACACAACAGTTAGTGCACACTTCAGGTTATCTTAACCATATTCACCTTTTTATATCCACTGTATGGCCAAGTAAAACAAGAAATCACTGCTTACCACCTGCGCTCTTAATCCTTCAGATGAAGTTAATGTACAATATGAAAAGGAATATACTTAGATGTTTTACTCTGTAAAAACTGTAAAAACTTTTACTTAAAAAAATTAGTAAAAAAACTTTAGTAGCAATAATTGAGCCACGCATATTTTTCCCCCCAAATTTGTTTTGAAAGGCTTAAAAGTGTATGATACAGTATGTATTTACGGTTTGAAAGACAAATGAATTGATACGGTAGTTTATAGTCAGTGACAAAAAGCGAAAATAAAATGAACAAAATAAAAAGATAAATAAATGTCACAAAGAAATAATAAACATATTTGCAAACAGAAGTGGGAAAGATGTCTGATAAAGTGTTAGCTGCCATGGGTTTCAAAAAGTGAAATACTAAATGATCTGCTATAAAGGAATCACAAAATCATATAGCATGATATTACAACGTTATCAATGTAAAAACAAAACACAAAGCCGTATATAGAAATATGACTTGTCTTGTTAGCTCTAGTTCTAGATGTGGAAAGCTGAAGTATATACAGTTAGGTCAGACTGTTCCTCATTAAAGGCTGGGCCTCGTCGTGGGAGCCCGTCAGGAGCCTCTGCAACTCTGGAGACATGGAATCATTCTGCTGAAGAAGAGAAGCTTTTACTTCCTAAACATTACACTTGAATTATGTGTTGCTGCTAAATATGTATTGCTATTGTTGTATGGCTGGAGCCACAAACCTTAGAGACCCAGAGGGATATGCAATGCAACTAATTTAAGTCTTCCAGTAAAGTGTATGCTGCCGTTACACACACACACACACACACACACACACACACACACACACACACACACACACACACACACACACACACACACACACACACACACACACACACACACACACACACACACACACACACACATATACACTACCGTTCAAAAGTTTGGGGTCAGTAAGATTTTTTTATGTTTTTAAAAGAAGTCTCTTCTGCTCACCAAGGCTGCATTTATTTGATTTAAAATACAAACAAAAACAGTAATATTGTGAAATATTATTCCAATTTAAAACAGCTGTTTTCTATGTGAATATACAGTAAAGTGTAATTTATTCCTGTGATCAAAGCTGAATTTTCAGCATCATTACTGCAGTCTTCAGTGTCACATGATCCTTCACAAATCACTCTAATATGATGATTTGAAAACAGTTTTTTACATTTTTATTTCATGATGCTTTGATGAATAGAAAGTTCAAAAGAACAGCATTACTCTGAAATCTAAAGCTTCTGTAACATTAAACACTACCGTTCAACAGTTTGGGGTCAGTAAGAATTTACTGGGGTCAAATAAATCAATACTTTTATTCATCAATGATGAGCTAAACTGATCAAAAGTTACAGTAAAGACATGTATAATGTTAGAAAATATTCTATATTAAATAAATGCTGTTCTTTTGAACTTTCTATTCATCAAAGAATTTTGAAAAAAAATTGTACACGACTGTTTTCAACACTGATAATAATAATGAATGTTTTTGAGCATCAAATCATCATATTAGAGTGATTTCTGAAGGATCATGTGACACTGAAGACTGGAGTAATGATGCTGAAAATTCAGCTTTGATCACAGGAATAAATTACAGTTTAAAATATATTAAAATAGAAAACAGTCATTTTGAATTGTCATAATATTTCACAATATTACAGGGTTTTTTGATCAAATAAATGCAGCCTTGGTGAGCAGAAGAGACTTCTTTTAAAAACATTAAAAAATCTTACTGACCCCAAACTTTTGAACGGTAGTGTATATATATATATATATATATATATATATATACTGTGAGCAGCATTTTGAAATGCATGTGTGATGGAGGCATTGCTGATATGGCCCAGAAAAAAAAATCAAAGTGAAAAGTTTGCAGAGTCCTCTCCTATTCCTCTATGTTTGTTTATGATCCTCTTGGTAAAACAATTGTTAAAGTAATTCATTGGGACAGTTTACGTGCTGTGAAATGTTAATTTTTAGGGTTGTATTAATTAACAAAAAAATGTTGTGTAGTAAGCACATTCAGTTCTTTTTAAGAGGACCAAAACAATTTATGTAATTACTGAGTTTTGCAATTTGTGTGCCACTTTTTGTAAAATGCAAAGGGGAAGGGCAGGGCAGGAAACCTCTGTTGACTGTGTGTGACCTTCGAGTCCTCATGAGAAACCAGCATGATACTGTCATTTAGCATAGTCTGCTGCCGCATCAAGAAATGCAACTTGAATCTATGTCCTGGGCAGAATCATCAGCAAGCGGACTATCTATAGATATCGTAATGAATGTTTATATGGTTTTCAATGAATGGGATGCTAAATATCATTTTGGTTTTAATAAGATTTTCCCAGTAAATAGGCATGTTGTCCTCCATGACTCATGTTCTTAATGACAACGAAGCACTTAAAAGCGATGAGCTCGTAATCACGACTGTAGAAGCAGGAGATTTCCAATAGCACATAAATCCCATAGAGAATGTTTTAGTGACGTGATACACAGCAAAATCCTTAGTGTTAAATTAACACTATTCTAAATGGGTCCAATCTACAGAGTGTAAAAAGTAACATGGAGTTACTGAGATAATTAAGTTATGATTGACCATTAGTGATGAACACCTGCTGTTAACAAGCAGAATCACCGAGGAACAAGAAGAACAGAACAACAGTCGACTGCACATTAAAGAACACATTAAATCTCTCAGATGATGATTAAACAACTCCAACTCAGCATTACCATCTCCACTTATTACAATACAGTCTGATTTTATTTATTTCATGTCTAAAGTTCTAAGTTCTTCTTTATTTGAATTAGAATTAACAGATGTTTGGCTCTAGTCAGTGTTGATGTGTTACTAAATATGTTGAAAATGTAATTTGAAGTCACCATTATGCTGATTAGTGTTTCCTTTAGCAATCGAAATGTTTCCTCTTTCAGCGATTTCCATATGTTTTCAAAGAACATATACTAGTTGGGCTTTTGCCAAACTATGTTGCCAGACTGAAATGTGTGAAACTGAGTGAAACATATTGAAATTTGAAATATATAGGCAGATTGTGCCTATATATTTGGTGACAGAAATATGAAAAAATATAAATATGGCACTTTACATTAAGTTGGACTTCCACAGGTTATAGGCAAGGCACTACAATTGTTATTGCTCATACTTAAACTTCGGCACGCTACTCCTCCCGCACCGCTTGTCGTAGACCCATGAGGTGAGGTGTCAAATCGACCGGTTTATCGGAGATGTGTGCTATGACTTTTCGGTAACACTTTATAATAACTGCACGCTATTAATCAGTGGGCAATTGATGTTGAAAAGACATCAAATTGATGTCAAAATCAACGTCAAAAAATTGTCAAATATGCAAATCAAATTGACATCAAAACCAATCCATGACATTGATTTGATGTAAACTGAATGTCAAACATATTGACCTGCATATACATAAACCAGTTTCAGTGTGGGTATTAACCTTATCTTTTCACTTAATTACCACTGGAAGACATTGCCTTTCAAACTGACCTTAAAATGATATGCAGTATCTTGATCAAGTCTTGACTAACTTTTGACGTCAAATTGATATCAAGGTGCCCGCTGTAGTAAACAGTTAATTCATCATTTATAAAGCATTAATAGACATAAATTTATGAATACAGCTATACATGCTAGAAGCATATCTATAATGTGTTTAATAATTGTATTTTCATACTTTATTAATGATCAATTTATCATTTCTAAATGAAGTATAGCATTATTTACAAACCAGTTGTTTAGGAGTTGTCAGTGGTTCATAAGATCACTTAGAAAGTGTAAGTAAATGTAGTAGATTCAGGAGTTATAAAGCATTTACTAGAGGTCAGTTCACTATGTGTGTGAGCTCATCTAAAGTGAGGACTAGTTATGCCTTGTTAGGCGTTTATAAAGGAGATTTAAAGAGTCAGTATCTTCTAAACAGAAAAAGGAAACAAACACACACACAGTGATACAGAACATAGAAATATTAAACAGCCTTTAAATCTCCTTTATAAACGCTTTACAAAGCATAACTAGTCCTCACTTTAGATGAGCTCACACACATAGTGAACTGACCACTACTAAATGCTTTATAACTACCTGAATTAATAATGAATTACAGTAGAAATACATGTTAATAAACCATTTATTAACACACTAAGTAACTATTACTATATGTCTGAATAATAAGATGCATTTAAACAGTTTATTAATCATTTACTCACACTTTCTAAGTGATCTTATGAACCACTGACAACTCCTAAATAACTGGTTTGTCAATAATGCAATACTTCATTTAGACATGATAAATTGATCATTTTTAAAGTATGAAATTACAATTATTAAACACATTATAGATATGCTTATAAATCAAGAATACAGCATTTATAGCTGTATTCATAAACTGCTTATTAATGTCTATTAATGCTTTATAAATTATGAATTAACGGTTTACTAATGCTTAACTAATGATTAGTAGCGTGGTGTTATTATAAAGTGTTACCGACTTTTCTAAGCGATCGGGTGTACGATGTTCGTCCGGCGGGCGAAAAAAAGTTCCATAGACTTAAAATTGGCACAAAATTAGTAAGATCATATCTTTGGATCAGAAGGTCAGAGAGACTTGGGGTTTGGGCTCTTTTGACTCGGCCTATGAAGTAGCCAATAAGTAGTGACGTAACAACTTTCAGACTCAGACTGGCAAACAGTCTTTAAATATCAACCCATAAACTGTACAACCAAACCCTAGTAACCATAAAGAGTACCCTAGCAACCGTACAAACACATGAATAACCTATAGACCTTATGCGCCAGAGAAACAAGAGCGTTGCCATCTTTAGAATATTGTCTTCTAACTTCTGGTTTTGCGGTCGCTCTGTATATCTCTATGGCGCTGCTGTCCAGGAGTAATTCGCTTTTGAAGTGGATTTACTTGATGTAAAGTTAACGAAAGTTATCATGAGGACTGTAATGTTTAAAGCAGATGACTTAACAAATGTCAGTCGACCGGGAAGATTTTAAAACGAGCCGTTCATTCATAAACACGCAAAATATAATAAGTAATTTTCATTTGCATTTAAGTGAAATGACTGAACTTAAACATACAAGCTTGATAAAAATGATCATTCTAGAAGAAAATTTCAGATGGCACTTAGAGGCTTTTGCATCTGAACTCTTCATATATATATATATATATATATATATAATTATTGTTGTGCTCTTATCTTTTTTAAAGTAAAGTTTGAGACTTTCATCTTGATCAACAAAAGAAATCCTTTTTTATATTGTTGTGGTTTGGAATCACAACCTTTTTGTGGAGTATCGTGTGTAAGACACAGAGTGGTTTCTGGTGAGCAACATAATCAAAAAAGTGACATGTGTCATGAGATATTTCTGAGAAACCCACAAATACAACACCCTTTAGTCTCACTATAAGTCTCACTATTTTTGCTGCATCATGAAATAAAACAGGAATCTGGTTTTGAGTGAAATAAGGGCCAGATTTACTAAACAGGGTGAGAGCGCAGTTTCAAACCAGCGCCGATGGGAGAGGAAAAGTTCTGTGCGTGATCGACTGATGACACGCACATTAAAGAATAATGGCGTAAACACCAGAACATTAATGAGCGCAAACCTTATACTAAATCACCTTGCATGATTAATTTAAATACTCTCCTCACATTAACTTTGCCTCTGAAAGGGAAACTCCAACTAATGCATATGTAATAAGATCAGCCTTAAATAAAAGGCCCACGCCTTTCAGCTCTAACTCTTCACTGCGTGTCTTTGGTAAATCCTGACAGTAGGTTTTTAACGGCAAAAGACGGTTTCCGCTGGCTCAAGCTGTTAGTAAATCTGACCCTAAGTATAAATAAATATATTTATTAAGCATTTATTACACGTGAGTTAAAAATCGCTCGCTATATGGCAGGTATTGTTTTAAAGTCACCCTTTTTATTCATGCAGTTATAACTGTTTATCACTGATTTATAATGCATTTGTATATGTTATTAGTTATTAATATACATATTTATAATCACTTTACTTAATGTAAAGTGTTACCGTAATCGTAAATGTAATAAACATATTTGCTCCTGATTTCACAATCTTTTTTTCTTTTCTTCCAGTGACCAAATTCAAACTCTCACATGAGTGTCTTCAAACTTATATTCTCTGAGATCTCTGTACCAACACCAGCAATCTGTTCAATACACTGGACTGATATTCTACATGAACATGGTGAAGGTGAGCACTATTACTGAATACTGATAGTGGGGCAGTGTTTTCTTGAGCGCATGGCACCTTAGAGATCTCAGTTTTGGTTTACTTGTGTCTATAGTTTGAACAGAAAGTGTCCAGGAATGGCACAAAAGTGCATGACTGTTCAAGTGTGCATAGATCAGTGTGCTCAATACTTTTACCTTCATTATGTATATTTTGATCATGCTGGAGTGTAAATTAACTACAAACTAATAAAAAAAGCATTCTTCTGATCTCCTGACATTATTTCTTTTGGTTGCTTCAAAGTCCCATTCACCTTGGTAGGCCCATTAGTTGAGGGTCTATTAGTTAGTCGTTTAGGGTTGTTTTAGGAAATAGCCACCAGGAAAACCAGGACACAGGCCCATGGCGGAGTCAAGAGAGGGAGAAGACTCGACAGGCAGAAGCAGGGACACGGCTGGGTTTGTCCATATTTGACCCAAATTTGGGTTGAAACAATCTAAACAACTTTTTTAGAGTGTAAGTTATATTTTTAAGCTAACCCTATGTGAACTTAAAGGGGAACTCTCGCCAAAATGCAACCTAGGCTCTTTTTGTTAATCTACTCGAGGCAAACTTTCGTTTAAAAGCATAATAAGAATGGAAACGCCACTTTTGAGTTTGACCGTATTTTCGTTTTAGGTTAAATGCCTTGTGAATGGGAGTGAATGGGGCACGACTATGATAGCATCAAAAATCACTATTTTTAAAACACTAAGAAGACTCGACACAACATGAAACTGTGCTGGAAGTATCAACTCCAGCATTGAGAACAGTGTGTGTGTACACAGAGTTTACTAAAAAGAAAGATTTTGAACAACTCACCATGTGTTTCCGTCCGCCGGCATTTTGACAGTCAAAAACAGTCGATCTCCGTAACAGGGAGGAGAGTAAAGATGGAAAGCTCCTAAAGCTTAGTTCAATATAAATTCACGGATAATTTGTTGTTTTCTCATTAGTGAAAATCAATATTGACCTTGTATTTGAAAAAGGATCCTAATACAAGAAGCAATACTAAAATTCAGAGTCAGTTCATTCGCATTCGGAGATCAACTATTTTGCGGATGGCCGTTACTCTTTCACGTATCTAAGCATATAGTGTGTGTATGTGTATGTGTGTGTTGCCTATGCGTGCATTTGTATGTGTGCGTGTATGAAAAAAAGTGTCCTAAATGAAAACTGTGCAACCCAATGTCACAAAAAAGACTTGTATATATGTATTATACTGTAGTTCATTTTTCAACTTTAAAGTGTTAGTTTCTTTCGTTCATGATTTTTCTGGGGTTTTTTCTAAATAAAAATCAGTAAATTTATTCTCGTTTTTTTTATTTTTGTCTATTAAAATTCTATTTACAAACTCACCACACACAATAATGGTCAATAACTGTAATTTGTTGAAAGCTATTTTTTTTCTGAAAAAGATGACACCTTGCACATGAAGAGAGCACAATGTTTTAGAATTGTACAGTCAAAAAATCTAAATATGTGAAAAACACCTATTTTAGCTTCAGGTTCTAAAGGGTTAAAAAATGTGATTTTTGATGCTATCATAGAAGTGCCCCATTCACTCCCATTCACAAGGCATTTTAACCTAAAACAAAAATACGGTAAAACTTAAAAGTGGCGTTTCCATTCTAATTATGCTTTTAAATGAAAGTTTGCCTCTTCGAATGTTTGTTTATAACCTTGAGAGAACCTTGCCAGAATGTTAGCCTAAAGTTTTGAGGACGTTCTCTGTTAGCCAGGAGACTATACACTGTGTCAAAATAGAAAATCAGCAAAATGATAAATACAAGAAACATGGCTATATTTTGTTTGCTTTTACACCAGAAGGAAATTGTTCTAACAATGTGCTTTGACGTCTCACCTGGCTGGACTGCTTTGGCAGCAACTTTGCAATAAATTCTCTGATGTTGGCAAAGGTGGGACGCAGAGTTGGTTCCAGACTCCAGCACATTTTCATCATTGTGTACCTACAGAAGATCAAGTCACTTATAGAGATTTGCATAGTATTTATTGTGTCTTTCTAAAACTTTTCAAATGCTTATAAACTCACATTTCATGAGGGGCAAAATCTGGTTGTGGCATGTGATAACCATCTTTAATCATCTTATAGAATTGTGCATCAATCACAACATTAGGGTAAGGACTCATACCTAAAAACAGAAGAAAGTGCCATAATACCAAGAAAATACCTTCATGAAATGAACATTTTAATAGGTATGAACAAGTAAATTCACTCACCCAAGGAAAAGATCTCCCACAAAAGGACGCCATATGACCAGACATCGCTCTGTACTGTGTAAAGACATTCAAAAATGCTTTCAGGTGACATCCATTTTACTGGCAGCCGAGCCTGTAGAACCAGTCAAACAGAGTGTAAGAAGTCAAGTCACCTTTATTTATATAGCGATTCTTACAATACAGATCGTTTCAAAGCAGCTTTACAGAGATAACAGGAAAATAATGCAACAAAGTTTGTTTCTAGAAGAAAATAGCATTATAGTCAAGCTTCAGTAAGTTCAGTGATGGTTCACTTTAGTTGTAAAAAAGTTATTAATTTAGTTCATTTATATACAGTATAGCCGCTCTGGAGAAAACCGTGATGTCATCGTCAAGCTCAGTTCAGTTCAATCAATCAATCACATTTATTTATATAGCACATTTAAAAACAACACACGTTGGCCAAAGTGCTTTACATACAGACCAGCACATATAATCTAAGATTATAAAACAAAGTATAAAACAATTACAAAACTTTTAATGACAATCAAATGCAAGAGAGAAGAGATGAGTCTTTAAATATGTTGTAAATGCACAAGATCTAACATGGAGGGGTAAACTGGTCCATAAACGAGGACCTGCAACAGAGAAGGCCCTGTCTCCTTTTGATTTAAGTCGAGACTTAGGAATGGTTATCTGAAACCTTTGTGCAGATCTTAAAGGCCTAGAGGATGTATGTTGCTGAAGAAGTTCACTAATGTAACTTGGTGCCATCCCATTTAAGCCCTTAAAAACAAATAATAACATCTTATACTTAAAGGGATACTTATACTTAAACAGATACGTTTTCGAATCCATTCAGCCGATCTCCGGGTCTGGCGGTACCACTTTAAGCATAGCTTGGCATAGATCATTGAATCGGACAGGACCATTAGCATCTCTCTCAAAAAAATGACCAAAGAGTTTCGATATTTTTCCTATTTAAAACTTGACTCTTCTGTAGTTACATCGTGTACTAAGACCGACGGAAAATGAAAAGTTGTGATTTTCTAGGCTGATATGGCTAGGAACTATACTCTCATTCCTGCGTAATAATCAAGAAACTTTGCTACCGTACCATGAGTCCAGCAGGCGTAATGATATGACGCAGCGCCTGAAAATAGGTCTAATAGGTTAGACAAACTGAGTCCCGGTCACGTTGGAAGTTACTGAGCTGGGGACTATTTTCAGGCGCTGTGTCATATCATTACGCCTGCTGGACTCATGGTAGGGCAGCAAAGTTTCTTGATTATTACGCAGGAATGAGAGTATAGTTCCTAGCCATATCAGCCTAGAAAATCGCAACTTTACATTTTCCGTCGGTCTTAGTACACGAGTACACAAGTGGTACCGCCAGACCCGGAGATCGGCTGAATGGATTCGAAAACGGTAAGACTCAACTCTTTAACTCTGGGGGAGTTGTAAAATGAGCCTATTTCCCAAAAAAAGTGGAGTATCCCTTTAATCCTAAATTTGAATGGAAGCCAATGAAGGGATGCTAGTACAGGTGTTATACTCTCATATTCATAGTTCTCATATACTGTAATGGTGTCAATGCAGGCAGATCAATAATATCTTTTTTTATTAAATCACTTTTGCCAGAGACAGGTACAAGGGAAATTATGTTTACCAACTGCTACTCTAAATGCAATGATAAAACATACACAATCCATGCTGAATTGATTCATGTTTTATGATTTTCTATTAATTTTATATATACATTAATTCCCTTCCACATTTGCTTATTATAATTTGGTCATTCGGTGCCCATAATGACCCCTGTCCGCCACCGAAAGCACCTTCATGGGGTACGGTACGGTGAGTATTGGACCGTGGAGCATCAGAAGAAGGTCGCCTGGTCTGATGAATCACGTTTTCTTTTAGATCAGGATGATAGGGTGTGTGTGTGTGTGTGTCATTAACATGGGAAAAAGATGGCAGCAGGATTCACTATCGGAAGAAGGCAGGCTGGTGTAAGCAGTGGGATACTCTGGACAATGTTCTGCTGGGAAACGTAAGGTCCTGGCATTCATGAGAATGTTACTTTGACACGTACCACCTACCTAAAGATTGTTGCAGATCACGTACATGGCAAAGATGTACTATGATGGCAGTAGCTCTTTCAGCGGGATAATGCACCCTGCCACACTGCAAAAATTGTTCAGGAATGGTTTGAGGAACGTGACAAAGAATTCAAAGTGTTGGCCTCCAAATTCCCCAGATCTTAGCAAACCAAGAAATCCGATCCATGGAGGCCCAACTTTGCAACTTGCAGGACTTAAAGGATCTGCTGCTAAAGTCTTGGTGCCAGAGACCACAGAACACCTTCAGAGGTCTTGTGGAGGTCATGCTTCGATGCATGAGACCTTCACAATATTAGGCAGGTGGTAGGCCCTCAGTTTGGCCTAAAACACACAAGTGCATCTTAAGAACACCACGAACAATGAAAAATACAAGGATACAGTCACCAGAAAGGCCGTTTAACAGGGTAAGATTTGAGATTTAAAGACTGTCTTGAGTAAGAGAGTAAGAGAGTGTAGCTAAAGCTTGAGACTTCAGAGTAATCATACACATCAGAGGAAGAACTACTGAATGTAAAAGATGATCCAAGTACAAGTGTACATGGAAAGAATATCATACAATCAAAAGGGAGCAAGTGTGTTAAGAGCCTTAGAAGTAAGGAGCAAAATTGCAAATTTTGAGGAACAGGGGACATGTTTAAGCAAAAAAGGTCCAGAAATTATTAGAAAGAAGATCATAAAGCAAAGCCTTACAATGATTTACAGCATGGACCATGATGGCAGTGCTCATCATTGAGAGGAAAGAACGGAGACGGTTAATGCTAAAGGTGGAGGTACTGTGGAGGTACTGTCTGAGTAACATTATTAATATGAGTTTCAAGTGACAGAATACTCTTGAAGATAACACCCAAGCACTTAACATATGTAAAACAGGAAACTAAGAGAATTATCTATACTAACAGTAAAATAATTGGACGTTTTCACATTATTCTCTAAGCCTACAAGGATAATTTCTGTCTTTACTGCTATTCAATTTGAGGAAATTGCTTGAGAACAAAATATTAATTTCAGACAGTCAACTTAACGAAAGTTAAGGCAGAGAAAGAATGGAAGTAGAGACGGGTAAAGCTGGGTTTAATCAGCATAACATAAACAGAAAATTCTACCAATTGTAAGAAGGTAAATGATAAATAGCAGGGGGCCCAAGACCGATCCCTGTGGGACACCAGTATTCATTTGGGCTGGCTTTGATCGGAACTGCCTTAATTGCATGAATTGTGTGTGACCTGAGAGATAAGATTTAAACCAAGCCATGGTTGTACCAACAATTCCTTCAGTGTATCCCATCTAATAAGATGTTGTGCGAGATGCAGCAGTTAAATCAAGAAGAATTAATATAGTAAGAATTCTCGAGTCATCGGCAAAAAGTAAATCGTTAGAAATCTTGACAGTCTCGGTACTAAATGTTCATACAGGTTGTATATGGAAGTTGGAGAAAAAGCGGGTGATATCTTGGACAGAGGAGACTTTGAAGTCGGCCTCCTGTTGGGGGAAAGGGGTAAGGGCCATAAACCCCAAGCAGGGGTTAATTTCCATAATGACCAACACAATCTACCAAGAGAAGAGCAAATTAGTGTCTGATTTGAGACATGCTTTTTGGGGGGGGGGCTTTAAAGTCGCCCTGTGGTGAAAATCCAGCTTTGAATGTTGTTTATATGTCTATGTGGTGTTTTTAATATGCTTTAAGACAAACCATGTGTAGATTCATAAGTCGACAGCATTGCTGAGTATTTTCTCCTTAAAACTGCAGTGAACCAAAGACAGTCTCAAAAACAAGCTTTGAAATCGCTGGTGTTTCTGATGTCACAAACTACCTTGTAACCAATCAGATCAACGTGTGATCGTCAACCAGTGGATCTCTGAGCTGAGTGAGTGAGTGGAGGCGGGGCTCATTTGCATATTCATAGAACCGCGATATACTAAATGAGGCAAGGGTGTCGAGTTACATTCAAGCTATTTCAAGGCATGAAGTTTTTTTTTCCATGGAAAAAACTTTTAAATATATAATTTTGCTGATCAAAGTTTTAAGGGATAAAATTATTGACTACATGGGAACTTTGAATAATGGCACAAATACCAGTGAATTGACAAGCGCAAAGCTTAGTAAATCACCTTGCATGATACATTTAAATGCTCTCCTCACATACATTTTCTGTCTAAAAGGGAAACTCCAACAAATGCATATGCAATAAGGTCAGCCGCAAAAATAACCCTGTCCACGCCTTTTCAGCGCTAGTTTTTAATGCCAAAAGAGGATTTGTGCTGGAGCAAGCTGTTAGAAATCTGGCCCCGAAAATGCTGAATTGTTCATAATAAAAGAAAAAAATAACTTACATTTCCCTTCACTACATAATTCATGTCATTCATGATGTCTCGTGCAAGGCCAAAATCACAGATCTTCACAATGTTGCGGTCAGACACAAGAACGTTCCGTGCAGCCAAATCTCTGTGAATACACTGATCATAAACAGCATTATAAAATTACAGTGTACAAAAAAAAAAAATAATAATTTACTTCTCACATAATTAGTCTTACTGTGCAGTTTGGCATCTAAAAAGAAATAGTTCAAAAATTTAAATTCTGCACTGTATTATTACTTAGTTCCATGACAATCACCTTTGTTCAACTCTTTTCTATATTAAAAATTTGACTATGTCAGTCACATTTCCAAAATGAAAACAACAACAACAAAAAATCTTTAAAAAGCAACATTATAAGTAGTGCATAGAACTTCCTCATATCAGTTCCCCATTTTGCCCTCAGATCTGATTTTATATGCTATACTTTTTTGTTATTGTGTAGCTCAGCAGCCCCAGTACCTGTTCATTTACATTATATAACAAGCAGCAGGGATATAAAAAAAATAAAAAAATAATTCTTCCACATTTTGACACACATATATGTAACATATAACTGAGAAATATTACATTTTTGGAGGCTAGGAATTCCATTCCCTGTGCCACTTGAAAGGAGAACTTCAGCAAATCAGTACTATCCAATGACCACACGTCCTCCCCTCCTTCATTGCAAGATTCTGTTGGAAAAGTCCAAAATGATAAGGATGCCCAATTTTTCCCATTACAGAACATTTGGTCTGCTTTACTTTATACTTTACCATGACAAAGGTCTTTTGACGTCTGTGTTGATTGTGCGTCGTTAAAGCTCTCTGGGCCATGACAAGTGTTCCTAAAAGAGAAAGGTGTACATGTTTGACAATAGAAGAGACACCACAGCCACAGCACATTTAGACTATGTTCACAGTCCAAATCCGATTATTTGTGCATACCCAATTGAAATCCGATCAGATTTAGCAAGTGTGAATGGCCAAAATTCACATGAAGAGTCTGCTTCCATAACAGAAGACCGGACCTATTACTGACAGACAACAATATGGGCATCCTCCTCAGTACCCCAGATCCGGTCCATCTGCTTCTTGCCATCTCCCAGGACCACCGCCCGATTGAGACTTACGTAGGGGAATTCCTCCACCTCGTTTACCAGGTGTCCTGGAAAGAGCCAACCCTCAAATCCTGCTTTTGGAAGGGTCTGGACGATCCACTCTTCAGGCATTTTCCATCTATTGCCACCATGTGTTCCTTGAGGGAATACATCGACAGCATCCTGTGGATTGTCCTACACCAGAGGAGAAGCAGATTCGGATTCCCTTTCCGCCTCCCTTCCAGACTCTCGTCCTGCTGAGACCTCCCTTCCAGAGCCTCGTCCCAAGATCAGTGCCGCGCCTGAGCCCTCGTCCAAGATGGCCGCCACTGCGTCTGAGCCCTCGTCCAGTATGGCCACCACCGCGCCTGAGCCCTCGTGCAAGATGGCCGCCGCCGTGCCTGAATGTCCAGTCTCCATCCTCCTTCAGAGTCCAGTGAGCTCCAGTTTCTGACCCCGTCCAGAGTCCATCCCATCGACACCGGGAGCTCCTCAAGATATTTTTTTTTGGGTGGGGCTCAATACTGGGTTTGTCTGAGCTGCCGTCCGGCTCTGATCACCTGCTAGTCTGACATCGCTCTGGAGTCTGTACCCACCTGCTTACAGGTTTCCTATTAACTTGTGTAATCCATGTGTCCCAGATGTGGGCTGGATCTGGGCAAACACTATGTTGCTGTCTGGGTAGAAACCAATGCAGATTCCAGAAAACGAAAGAGTGGCATGGACACACAAATCAGATCTGAACAGTTGCGATACACTGTGGACATCTATAGTTTTAGATCGGATACACAAATAATCGGATTTGGACTGACAGTGTGAACGTAGCCTTGGTCACAGCAATATCTACAAGTTTTAAATCGGTATAGTTCCCTCATGACAATCAATCTAAAACCACCTTGCATCAAAAAGTGCCTGACCACCTTCATGTGCTTTTGTTTTTCCAGCCGGGTAGGAAGAAGAATGCTTTAATAATACTTGGAAATGTAATAACATAGCATTGATCACAGTTGCTAAAAAAGAAGTGGTGGTACAAGGCAAGCCTTCCATTATTATGACACTGACATGAACATACCTCGCAGAACGGTTATTTTGAACGGTCACATTCTTGTAGAGGTTTGAATCCTCTGGGAAACCTTGAAGACCAAGAAAAGTGTTTGCAAATGTTTCTGCTCGTTGACGCAAGAAGTTGAGGAGGTCACCGTGACAGCAGTACTCCGTGATCATCAGCATCGGTCCTATATCAGATCAAAGTCAAATCAGACATCAACCGACACTGATCTTTTTACAACTAATACACTACTGATTTTTTTTTATAACCAGTATTGTGATTGCACAGATGACGTTTAATGCTGAAAAATGAAAAAAACTGGCTGCAAAATTACAATGCAGAGCACCACAAACCTGTATCGTGTATTTTCTGTTCTGTTTTGGTTACATTTTCACTCTGTTTGCTCTGTTCCTGTATGCCTGAGGCTATATGTCTATATTAATCCGGATAGATTTGAAAACTACGTTTTTGTTAAAAAACGCTCTCCGTCCACACTAGCGTTTTCAAGCGTTTTCCAAAAGTTTCTCATCTACACTGAAATGTTGGAAAACGCTAAATTCACCTTACAGCACATGTGTAAACCCTCATGAAAGCTCACTGAGATGATACAGACATAAGACATCACGCAATTCTTCTGCCGATATTATTTTATTTAGCTAAATATCTCAGCGTTCACTGAAGCGTCCAGGTCGCTCTCACTCACCATTATATGTTTGGTCTAAAACGCTAAAACTCTCATGTTTTATCGCAGGACAGCAAATGCGAGTGAGTTTTCTGTCATCTTTGCAGGACTGTGATATGAAGAGTGTGTAAAGTAACATATCTTAGCAACTGTGTGAAAGTGAATAGCACATAACAGGCACAAAACCAACATAAACATGAATATCTATTGGTACAAATGTGTCACATGACTAAACTTACATCATCGTTTTAAAATACCTCTGTTTTTACAGTCAACACTACAACGTGAAAACAGCGTTTTTAAATTTATCCACTTTGGAGAGCGTTTTCAAAAAGCTTTGTAGCTAAAAACGCCGTCTCAGTGTGAATGGAAGGCCAAAAAGGAGAGAAAAAGTTCCTTTAGTGTTACGATGCAGAGCAGGAAGCAAGAAGCAGGATCCAAGTGCAACGGTGTTTTTATTAAATTAACTAGAACTTTGACATAAACTCAGACTTCAGAACAGAACACAGAACATGCAACCTCACAACATCAATAACTCACCAAGACTGAACTAAAACACAGGGCTTAAATACACAGACAACCAAGCTAAACAAGATAACAAGGGGGTGTGGTAAATAATAAACACCTGGGAAGACTAATCAACATAACAGGAGACAGCTAAACATGCAAAGACGGGGGAACACATGACAGACAAGAACAAGACACAAAACCCACACCGTGACATTTAGTTAGTTTCCCCGTTTGTAATTAGTTTCCATAGTTCCTAATTCCACGCACCTGCTTTGTTTCTCTTTGATTCCCTATGTATTTAAGCCCTGTGTTTCATTTGGTTCTCGTTAATGTTTATGTACAGTCTGGATAAATCTCCTACGTATTCCTGTGTTATAAGTGATTTTGTATTATTAATTAAAGAATATCTGAATATATCTCCCTCATCATGCTATTTGACCAGAATATAACGTGGCAAAACTTCAAAACGACATTGTTTACAAGTCTAATAATGTGAATGGGCAACAAATAATTCAATTAATCAGTTTAGAAGGCATCGTGCACTGCTTGGTCCAATGCTCTTAACTTACGTAATGTAAAATACAATTTAGGTAATTAGTTTTAAATGTATAGTGCTATGTGTCAAGTATTTCTGTAATGTTTTTCAACACACATGTAAAATAAATATGTCGTTTTTCAAACTTGTTTGTTGTATAGAATATTGTCCCCCATCTTTAAAAAAAAATAATAACTAGATGTACCGCATCGCGGTACAAAATATGACCGCCGCTCAGGCCTGCACTGGCTTTCCACAAAAATAAATGACGTGGAGTAATTTGGCTGTATTGCGTGTTTATGTATATACCTAAAAAAAGTAATAGTATGTGCATGTCTGTCTGTGTGTGTGTGTGTGTGTGTGTGTGTGTGTGTGTGTGTGTGTGTGTGTGTGTGTGTGTGTGTGTGTGTGTGTGTGTGTGTGTGTGTGTGTGTGTGTGTATGTGTGTGTATTTGTGTATGTGTGTGTCTGTGTGTGTGTGTGTGTGTGTCTGTGCGTGTATGTATGTGTGCGTACAAGTGTGCGCGTGTGTGTTTGTGTGTGTGTGTGTCTGTGCATGTGGATTTGTATGTGTGTGTATGGGTGTGTGTCTGTGCGTGTGGATGTCAGTGTGTGTGCATGCTTGCGTTTGTTTGTATTCCTGCATGTGTGTGTGTGACAGTATCATCCTAAACCAGCAACCCTTCGCTCAACAGCACCATCTACAGGCCGATGAGTGTACAGTCACTAAATGTGCACATAAATGAATTTATTTTATACCCCCCCATGGATGAAATTCTACAAAACTTAGCAGAGGATACCCCCAGAGGTTGTCAAGTTAATCATACACATGAAATATGGTGCAGTTCTGAACATCTCCACTGAAGATAGGGGCGATTAAAGCAGAATAATATTGCATTTTCATTTTTTATGGGAGGGGCGCAAATCACAAATGAGTGATTATGGGCTAGGTTGATGTGCCATAAAAATTTCTTCATCCTCGGTGCCACGGTTCAGGTAGTTATTTAGGAAAAACTGCATTTTCTGGGGTTTGGGGGGGCCCAGCGCGGGGGGGGGGGGGGGGGGGGGGAGTGGCCCCCGGGGACCAAACGAAATTTTTCCGTAGAAGTCTAGTGGGGCTACATGCCCACCAAATTTCATGTTCCCCGGTGTTTCGGTGTCCCTGGTATCGTTGACGAAAAATTTACGGGGGCCCCAGCGCAGGGGGGGGAAGTGGCCCCCGGGGACCAAACGAAATTTTTCCCTAAAAGTCTAGTAGACCAACATACCATAAAAATTTCTTCATCCTCGGTGCCACGGTTCAGGTAGTTATTTAGGAAAAACTGCATTTTTTGGGGTTTGGGGGGGCCCAGCGCGGGGGGGGAGTGGCCCCCGGGGACCAAATGAAATTTTTCCGTAAAAGTCTAGTAGACCAACATACCACAAAAATTTCTTCATCCTCGGTGCCACGGTTCAGGTAGTTATTTAGGAAAAACTGCATTTTTTTGGGTTTGGGGGGGCCCAGCGCGGGGGGGGAGTGGCCCCCGAGGACCAAACAAAATTTTTCCTTAGAAGTCTAGTGGGGCTACATGCCCACCAAATTTCATGTTCCCCGGTGTTTCGGTGTCCCTGGTATCGTTGACGAAAAATTTAAGGGGGCCCCAGCGCGGGGGGGGAAGTGGCCCCCAGGGACCAAACGAAATTTTTCCGTAAAAGTCTAGTAGACCAACATACCATAAAAATTTCTTCATCCTCGGTGCCACGGTTCAGGTAGTTATTTAGGAAAAACTGCATTTTTTTGGGTTTGGGGGGGCCCAGCGCGGGGGGGGAGTGGCCCCCGGGGACCAAACGAAATTTTTCCTTAGAAGTCTAGTGGGGCTACATGCCCACCAAATTTCATGTTCCCCGGTGTTTCGGTGTCCCTGGTATCGTTGACGAAAAATTTAAGGGGGCCCCAGCGCGGGGGGGGAAGTGGCCCCCGGGGACCAAACGAAATTTTTCCGTAAAAGTCTAGTAGACCAACATACCATAAAAATTTCTTCATCTTCGGTGCCACGGTTCAGGTAGTTATTTAGGAAAAACGGCATTTTTTTGGGTTTGGGGGGGCCCAGCGCGGGGGGGAGTGGCCCCCGGGGACCAAACAAAATTTTTCCTTAGAAGTCTAGTGGGGCTACATGCCCACCAAATTTCATGTTCCCCGGTGTTTCGGTGTCCCTGGTATGGTTGACGAAAAATGTACGGGGGCCCCAGCGCGGGGGGGGGGGGGAAGTGGCCCCCGGGGACCAAATGAAATTTTTCCGTAAAAGTCTAGTAGACCAACATACCACAAAAATTTCTTCATCCTCGGTGCCACGGTTCAGGTAGTTATTTAGGAAAAACTGCATTTTTTTGGGTTTGGGGGGGCCCAGCGCGGGGGTGGAGTGGCCCCCGGGGACCAAACGAAATTTTTCCTTAGAAGTCTAGTGGGGCTACATGCCCACCAAATTTCATGTTCCCCGGTGTTTCGGTGTCCCTGGTATCGTTGACGAAAAATTTACGGGGGCCCCAGCGCGGGGGGGGAAGTGGCCCCCGCGGACCAAACGAAATTTTTCCGTAAAAGTCTAGTAGACCAACATACCATAAAAATGTCTTCATCCTCGGTGCCACGGTTCAGGTAGTTATTTAGGAAAAACTGCATTTTTTGGGGTTTGGGGGGGCCCAGCGCGGGGGGGGAGTGGCCCCCGGGGACCAAACAAAATTTTTCCTTAGAAGTCTAGTGGGGCTACATGGCCACCATATTTCATGTTCCCCGGTGTTTCGGTGTCCCTGGTATCGTTGACGAAAAATTTAAGGGGGCCCCAGCGCGGGGGGGGAAGTGGCCCCCGGGGACCAAACGAAATTTTTCCGTAAAAGTCTAGTAGACCAACATACGATAAAAATTTCTTCATCCTCGGTGCCACGGTTCAGGTAGTTATTTAGGAAAAACTGCATTTTTTGGGGTTTGGGGGGGCCCAGCGCGGGGGGGGAGTGGCCCCCGGGGACCAAACGAAATTTTTCCTTAGAAGTCTAGTGGGGCTACATGCCCACCAAATTTCATGTTCCCCGGTGTTTCGGTGTCCCTGGTATCGTTGACGAAAAATTTAAGGGGGCCCCAGCGCGGGGGGGGGGGGGGGAGTGGCCCCCGGGGACCAAATGAAATTTTTCCGTAAAAGTCTAGTAGACCAACATACCACAAAAATGTCTTCATCCTCGGTGCCACGGTTCAGGTAGTTATTTAGGAAAAACTGCATTTTTTTGGGTTTGGGGGGGCCCAGCGCGGGGGGGGAGTGGCCCCCGAGGACCAAACGAAATTTTTCCTTAGAAGTCTAGTGGGGCTACATGCCCACCAAATTTCATGTTCCCCGGTGTTTCGGTGTCCCTGGTATCGTTGACGAAAAATTTACGGGGGCCCCAGCGCGGGGGGGGAAGTGGCCCCCGCGGACCAAACGAAATTTTTCCGTAAAAGTCTAGTAGACCAACATACCATAAAAATGTCTTCATCCTCGGTGCCACGGTTCAGGTAGTTATTTAGGAAAAACTGCATTTTTTGGGGTTTGGGGGGGCCCAGCGCGGGGGGGGAGTGGCCCCCGGGGACCAAACGAAAATTTTCCTTAGAAGTCTAGTGGGGCTACATGCCCACCAAATTTCATGTTCCCCGGTGTTTCGGTGTCCCTGGTATCGTTGACGAAAAATTTAAGGGGGCCCCAGCGCGGGGGGGGAAGTGGCCCCCGGGGACCAAACGAAATTTTTCCGTACAAGTCTAGTAGACCAACATACCATAAAAATTTCTTCATCTTCGGTGCCACGGTTCAGGTAGTTATTTAGGAAAAACGGCATTTTTTTGGGTTTGGGGGGGCCCAGCGCGGGGGGGAGTGGCCCCCGGGGACCAAACGAAATTTTTCCTTAGAAGTCTAGTGGGGCTACATGCCCACCAAATTTCATGTTCCCCGGTGTTTCGGTGTCCCTGGTATGGTTGACGAAAAATGTACGGGGGCCCCAGCGCGGGGGGGGGGGGGGAAGTGGCCCCCGGGGACCAAATGAAATTTTTCCGTAAAAGTCTAGTAGACCAACATACCACAAAAATGTCTTCATCCTCGGTGCCACGGTTCAGGTAGTTATTTAGGAAAAACTGCATTTTTTGGGGTTTGGGGGGGCCCAGCGCGGGGGTGGAGTGGCCCCCGGGGACCAAACGAAAATTTTCCTTAGAAGTCTAGTGGGGCTACATGCCCACCAAATTTCATGTTCCCCGGTGTTTCGGTGTCCCTGGTATCGTTGACGAAAAATTTACGGGGGCCCCAGCGCGGGGGGGGAAGTGGCCCCCGCGGACCAAACGAAATTTTTCCGTAAAAGTCTAGTAGACCAACATACCATATAAATGTCTTCATCCTCGGTGCCACGGTTCAGGTAGTTATTTAGGAAAAACTGCATTTTTTGGGGTTTGGGGGGGCCCAGCGCGGGGGGGGAGTGGCCCCCGGGGACCAAACAAAATTTTTCCTTAGAAGTCTAGTGGGGCTACATGGCCACCAAATTTCATGTTCCCCGGTGTTTCGGTGTCCCTGGTATCGTTGACGAAAAATTTAAGGGGGCCCCAGCGCGGGGGGGGAAGTGGCCCCCGGGGACCAAACGAAATTTTTCCGTAAAAGTCTAGTAGACCAACATACGATAAAAATTTCTTCATCCTCGGTGCCACGGTTCAGGTAGTTATTTAGGAAAAACTGCATTTTTTGGGGTTTGGGGGGGCCCAGCGCGGGGGGGGGAGTGGCCCCCGGGGACCAAACGAAATTTTTCCTTAGAAGTCTAGTGGGGCTACATGCCCACCAAATTTCATGTTCCCCGGTGTTTCGGTGTCCCTGGTATCGTTGACGAAAAATTTAAGGGGGCCCCAGCGCGGGGGGGGAAGTGGCCCCCAGGGACCAAACGAAATTTTTCCGTAAAAGTCTAGTAGACCAACATACCATAAAAATTTCTTCATCCTCGGTGCCACGGTTCAGGTAGTTATTTAGGAAAAACTGCATTTTTGGGGGTTTGGGGGGGCCCAGCGCGGGGGGGGAGTGGCCCCCGGGGACCAAACGAAATTTTTCCTTAGAAGTCTAGTGGGGCTACATGCCCACCAAATTTCATGTTCCCCGGTGCTTCGGTGTCCCTGGTATCGTTGACGAAAAATTCAGTAAGGTGACGAAAAAAAAAAAAAAAAAAAACTTTGACAATCCCTATATGACCGGCTAGCTACGCTAGCGGCGGTCATAATAATTGCTGATGGGGCTTGTAATTTTTTTAAAACATTTAAACATCATGCTTTCTATAGTGTCAGAATTTAATTTAAACAAGAATAAGTTGTAGATTAACAGCATATAAAAAATAAAAAAAACACTTAGTTAGAGGCGTTATAGAAAAAAAGTGTTACTAATAATCACTTATATTTGTTTTCGGCCAAAAACACCAGTATTTATTGTTGGATGTTGATTTACGGCCCTATTTTTAACAAACCCAGCAGACAGCGGCCTTTATCAGTTAACTAATTATGGCTGTTAAAAAAAGTTAACTGATTAAGTAAATGTAAATATTAATCAAAAATATTGGTAAATATTGAAGTTCACTTTATTAAATAGTTTATTGTGTGGCTCACATATCTAAGGGAGCACATGTTTCACAATAAGTCACTTTCAATGAATTTGATGAATTCATGTTTCTTTCTAAATATGAAAAGAAGTGCTTTCTTTGTTATAGTGATAATCTTACTGATTTCACTGCTTATTAATGTGAGAATATGCCTTTGACGTACCTTCTTGAGTACATGCCCCCAGCAGATTGACGATGTTTTCATGCGGCCCAATGTAATTTAAGATCTTCAGCTCGGACATGAGTGCTTCTTTCTCTTCGAAGCGGGCACTGGCTGTTTGGGGTGGAGGGACAGAAATAGAGAGATTGAAATTATTCTATCAAGTTCTAAACAAAAATCTACGGTCTTGAGTGATTGGGTTATTGGATTAACCCTGATTCTCTGGCAGTCCAAAAATATATGTCCAGGGCGAATATTTAGTTCCACTCCCTATGGCTGATTTTAAAGGGGCTATGTGTAAGAATTTTCATGTACAGTATTACTCGTTTTTTAATTGCCAACAGCTTGTAACAAAACTTAAAAAACCAGGCCTTCACTGTATTCCTAGGTTGTCTGTGAAAGCATGTAGACTGACTGTTATGTGAAGGACTCCTTTTTGCCGTGAAATGCAAATGATGTGACGGTTACACAAGCTTCCTAAAGCCTCTCTTCCGTTCAATGACACATGAAATTAATGCTTGTATGTTCAGGATAATGCCAAAAAAGCCATTCTGTACTGTAATGTCAATGTGTCATGGAAAGAAAAGGGATTCATTCAAAATACAGTTTCAAATAGCCAGTTCCCTTTCGAACGAACTCAACGCATGGTGTTGACACTGAACAGGCGTGCCCCAGTGTCTGAAATCATGCCAATCCTATTAGCCAACGGAGGTCAGGTGATGAAGCGTAGTGCATCATAAAGACCAAAAGGGCATGTGGTTTCACGTTTCATCCGTCTCTTCCCAGTGCATTTAAATTTGGTCTCTCCTGGAACGCTTTCCTTCTGAGATTCTGACGAGGACTGGCCTTCTGTCTCAGGCACGGGCCGATTCTCTACCCCGGCCCGAGATTTGCAAGCTGTACCAGATTTCTACACAAGGAAACTGTATGCCCTGAGGTAGCATCTCTTGCACTGTGGTGCGCTCCGCACCACGTTGACCCAGTCCACTGCCAAGTTAGTGCAGTGCTGGAGTTCTTCCTGGAGCGTCTTCCAGCAGGACAATCACCTGCTACTCCTAAGAAAGCTGTAAATGGCCCCCGTTCAGCTTTTCACTTCCACATTGATGGAGCTTCTGTGAGGAAGCATCACCTAGTATCTAATTCTTTTTCTGGTAACAGATGGCTGAGGCCTATCTGCAGACAGCGAGTTCCTTCTTGAAATCTTTCTGTACCCCTGGAAGGTTTATTGAGTCTTGGTTTGAGCCCTTGGAGTCAGCTTGGAAATGTTTCTGACTCTCAAGGTGGCTCTGTCGCTGGAATTAACTTAGCTTAATAGAGTGGAAGATTTGCAAGTCCTCTCAGTTGTCTCCCCCTGCTTCGATTTTGCCCCTAGACTGGTCAAAGTTACATCGGACCCGAGGCCAGGTTACGTCCCAAAGGTGCCTTTCTCGATTGTTCATCCGGTCATTTTTCAAGCCTTCTCCTCTCTGCCATTTGACTTGCTGGAGCAGGAGAAGCTTCACCTCTTAAGTCAAATCAGGGCACTAGGGATTCACATTGACCACTCAGGAAGACTGGTGAGAATCTGATCAACTGTTTCTGCCACTTTGGATTGTTAATACAATTTAATTCAATTCACATTTATTTGTATAACGCTTTTCACAATACATATAGTTTAGTCTAACAGAAGACAGTTTCTACATTACAATTTAGAGTAATCTGTTATCAGAGGTGACTGTCAAAGTAATGTCCATGTGTCAACAAATGCACAGCTCTAAGATAATTCAGTTCATGCAGTTAAGTAATATCAGTCTACAGTTTGGATATGGATTCAACCCCAGGATCTCAGGTCCTTCTGGGTAAATCCTTCTTCAGTGGCCATAAGTTTTATTTTGCGGCAGGCTGAACCTTTCCACACACATTTATAAATAAGGCTTACAGTTTGGACATGAAGTCAATCTCAGGCTCTGAAATCTTTCTGGGTCAATCTGTTCAGTGGGCCACCGGGTTTGTGCATATGCAAACATCATTTGGTCAGGGATTTGCTCAGTATGACAGCGTGGGTATTAACGTTCCCATAGCATCAACGCCATGACACAGAGTTGAGTTCCCTCGAAAGGGAACGCCTGTGGGTTACTTATGTAACCTGGTTCATTGAGAAGGGAATGAGATGCTGCGTCGCGTTGTAATACTTCACGTTTGCCTGCACGGCTTCTTCATACAATTAAGATCTTGGGAATCCTTGAAATTGGTGCCCTTTTATGGTCTTGATACTACACTTTGTCACCTGACCTCAATCAGCTAATATGATTGGTGTGATTTCACACATGCTTCAGACACCGGCATGTGCTGAAGCTATTCCCATGGTGTCAACGCCATAATGCAGCCTCTCATTCCCTTCTAAGGGAATCAGGTCACACGGTAACCCAGAGACTCTATATAGTCTATAGTCTCAAAAATACTTTATAATCAAACTATCATAACAGTAGCCTACACTTTTGACAAATGTAACAGCTTATAATAGGATATTTTACTATAAATTTGATCATTTGAGTCATCAATTTTGTGAGACTCCAGACTTTTATCTCTGCTTCTTTTTACCTTTAAGACTACAACATTAACTCAAGCTACTCTGAGAAGTTACCTTGCAGTGTTTTTTGACTCATCTGTCATATCTGATCGACAGATAAAGATGGTGGTTCATAATTCCTTCTTCTATGTAAAAGCAATTGCCAAATTGAAACCAATTCTCTCAGCTAGCGACCTGGAAAAAGTTGTCCACTCTTATATTTTTTCCCGTCTAGATTATTGTAGTGCACTTTATATGTTGGGACCTCTCAAACACACATTGCCCACTTGCTGCTGCAAGGTTATTAATGAATGCTGGGGAAACGGATCATGTTATTCCCTTGTTATCTTTTTAGGTTGGCTACCATTACATTTTAGGATACAGTATAGATTCTGATATATGTTTTTAAGGCACTTCACTGAATGGCGCCAGAATACTTAGCTGAGCTTATTAAGCCCTACATTTCAGGCGTAAGACTAAGATCATCAAACATCCTTGTGTGCGTCTCAAATTTAAGGGCGACTGTGCTTTCTCTGTCGCTGGTCCAAGATTGGGAGTAATCTGCCATTGGATGTTAGATCTTCCTTGACTCTTAATGTTTTTAAGAACCGCTTAAAATCGTATCTGTACTCTTTGGCATTTTAGCAACTTAGTACACACATTAGAACTACGGTGGTAGCCTGTAAGGTGCTATAGAAATAAGTAAATGAACGAACATAATCCATAACCCAACTTTCGCTACCTAAAATGAACAGATTCTATATATTTACATATTCACTCCATATATATTAATTCAGCAATTTTCATAAAAAATCTACTCAAATCTGTCATAAAATGTATTGAACTTACGCTTGAGCATTTTCACTGCCACTCGTGTAACGGTTTCGTCCTTGACAAGCCCAAAAGCGGTTGCTTGCACCACCTTCCCAAAAGCTCCTGCTCCTAGAACTTGTCCTGAAGTAAAAGCAATGGTTTGTTTTTTGCAGTTGTTATTTCTTATCTTTAATAACAACTAAATGATGATCATGTAAAACAGTGAGAGCATGGTTGCAGTACCAAGCTTCAGCTTATTTCGAGGAAACTCCAGTTTTTTGTTGTATGGAAGTTGGGTGGGGTCGATGAACGTGTAATTGTTCCCATCATTCACCTCAATGATTTTCCATTGGATTTCATATTTATGTGCCTTAAAAAAAGTGGTGTTAAAAATCGACACTGTAAAAAATTATACGATCAATAGGTTATGACAACATATGTTTTTATATTGCTTTAACTTTTTTTACAAGTTATACAAGATTCAACTTGTTTTTTAAGTCAGTTTAAGTTGAATTTAAGGACTTAAACATCCAAGTTGATTGTACTTAAAAAATTTAAGGCAGCAACATTTTTTTACAGTGAATGCATTGCGTCATTTGTGAGTACAACGGACGTGAAAAAAATACCTTTCTGTGCTTGTAGAAAAGGATCAACATCCATAAGATCATTACAGTGAAGACTCCAGAGAGAACGACAGTGATCAACACTGAAGTTGACCACACTGATGTATTGCCAGGGACATCTACAGACATTAGAGATGCATCAAATAACAACTCCACTTCAAATGCACAAAATGGTGCTCAATTGCAAGGAATATTGACTTTCTTCTTACATGAAATTTTAAAGGTGAAGCTATCACGATCTTTTCCAGCAATGTTTGTAGCCACACACTCAAAGGTTAAATTAGTATTTGCGTTAGTCACTGGTAACACACTCTTCACCAGCACTGGGCCATACCCTCTGGCGTTCCCCAAAGTGGACTGGGTGGCTATTAGTTCCACAGCTGATGTATGGTTGTATTTACACCTGTCACTCAGTAATATTAAAATCAGAAAATTAGTGCATCCTCACACATTTCTTGTAAAACATACTATCTTGTAAAACATATATATCTGATATCCAAAAAGAGGACATACATAGCGCTGGCATCTCCACACTGGAACCACTGAATCCTGGGTATAGGATAACCAGTCGCCACACAAGTGGCAATTCCATTTTCCCACTTAATTAAAGTAATTAAAGCATTAGGCTTCTCTGTATGTTTGGAAAGACAAAAAAAAAAAAAAAACTATGGTTTCATTAATTTATGTAATCTTTTTTTTTTTTTTTATTAAGACTTACGGTAAACATGAACTGTAAAAACAATTGAGGCATTGACACTGGCACTTCCGGCAGTGAAGATGTAGTGACCATAGTCTTGTGCTCCAACTTTTCTCAGCAGGATTGTGGACAAATAGCTGTTGCTGTCGAATATAAACACACAAGGTCAGTGTCACCTAACAAAACAGAGCTTGTTCTTGTTAAACGGGTTGATGTATCTGGGTCTTGTTTTCCGGAAGCGATATAAGCCTAAATAGATAACAGAATTATCTTATGATTAATCTTAGTTTTGCTACCATTTCCCAAAGCCATTGTAACTTAAGTAGTACTTGAAAATGGTTGTAGACTCTAGGGTAACCTTACACTACTAAGAGCACCATAAGGACAGAGACTTAAATTAAAAAGGTTAATTGTAAAATCATTTCTATTTTCAAAAATAATAAAGGCATAAAATAAATAAATTAATAAATAAGTGAATTAGTAAACTCAAGGAAAAACATAATAACACATTTGAACAATATTGGGAAACAAGGACATGTATCGTTATTTCCATTTTCATCTACACAGCTCTCTACTATTCATTTAGCTGATCCGTGAACTTTAAAGTGTTAGTTCACCAAAAAAAGGAATTAATTCTGTCAGTAATTACTCGCCCTCATGTCGTTTCAAATCTGTAAGACTTTCGTTCATCTTCAGAACACAAATGAAGATCTTTTCTCCATTAAAAGCTACGCAACTACCAGTTTGACGCTTCAAAAAGTTCATAAAGAGATCGTAAAACGAATCCATATGTATCGAGTGGTGAGTAATTAATGACAGAATAAATTTATTTTTGGGTGAACGAACCCTTTAAAAGGCCCATTATCTAGAACTGATCTGGTCTCAGATCACCTTATAATTCTAAGCACAAAAACAAATAACCTAAAAGTCTGTTCAACCTTTTATGTATCCTGAGAAATGTTTCCTCGTGGGTGTGATTCGATTCAGGAGTTTTCCAACGTGTCCAATTAACTTCTGGATATGCTTCAATTTGCACAGTAAGTTTAACAACATCCCCTTGCATCACCTCAATATCCGTTCTATTCACCTTGTGTTCAGAGGACAGGATGGGAGTAAGTTTAATGTAAGGTTTATCTGAAAGAAAACAGCAAGACCACGACTTAAACACAGTTTCACATCTTACAAACAAACTTTTGAGCATCACTCTCTGGTATAAAGAAACCTACCCACAACTGTAAGAACCGCTGTAACGCTGTTTTTCCCAGCTTTATTCTGCCCGGTGCAGGTTAAATTCCCTGTGTCAGACATGTTGACTTGATGAATAGTCAAAAGGGAAGTGAAGCAAATTTCACACCTTTTGTCTTTCTTTGTTTCATGATTCAGTACCTAAGTTGAACAAATATTGATAGATTTTTTACCAAATGGTGCAGTAAGCATTCAAAACAATCTTACAACAATCAGGAACTGAAATGGATTTAGAGGAACTGAATAGCCTGGCTTTGAATTGAAATGGTCCCACTTTATAAAAAGTGTCTTTACTATAAAAAAAAAAACATTTAGATTCTTAATTTGATACAATACACTTATTGTGTATGTAGATGTTTTTACATTGTACTTAAGTTTAAAAAATGCCAGAAACACTTTATTTTAGTGTCCTTGACATATCGTGAGCTTAGAATTATAAGGTTCTATCTCCGTTTAGGGTAGTTCTGAGATATTGAGCATCAAAGTTTTTACATCCCAGCTGGCAAAACTGTTATGTAGTATAATCTACTATTATAGCTCAACAAGACCATCACCCTACAGGTACTTTGAGGATAGAATATCAAAATCCTGGCACATTTGGAAATGGGATTTTTTAAGATGGCCCAAATGGAGATAGAACCTTATAATTCTGAGAGCTCTGATTCTGTTTGGAATTATAAGGTTCTATCTCCACTTTTACAAATAAAACCCCACATTTCAAAGAATAAATGTATATAACCATTGATTTTAATCAATTTATATATTTATAATACAAGCACACAGCTTGATTGGATTTTTGATTTTGATTGGATATTGAATCTACTGGAGATAGAACCTTATAATCCCAACTCGGTTTATGTTTTTGTGAGATGGAACCTTTTTATTTGATTAATTATTAATAACTACTAACAAATTTTTTTTTTTTACAAAAATAACACCACACAGGCATTAATAAACACCTAATGGATCAGATTATGTCAAAAACTCAATTTCGACCAAAAGTGGAGATAGAACCTTATAATTCTAAGCTCACGATATGTAACATAGTAATAACATTAATTTATGCATAATTACATGCAACTAACCCTCAACCAAACCCTAATCCTATCCTAACTCTATAGTAAGTACATGTTGTTCATTAATATACTCAGTACTTAAATATATAATTACACTGTAACAATGACACCTTAAAATAAAGTGTAACTAAATAAAGTGTAACCAAAATACCTGAATGTAATTACAGCTGTAATTAATTTCTTTAATGACATCTATAATTACACTGTTGACCTTCCCTTACCCTTAACCCACCCTTTAACCTAACCATACCATGAAACCTGTCAATACAACATGAAAACAGTAAGTACATTGTACCCAACAATTGAAAATGTATACCTAGTATAAATTGTGACTGAAAACATCCATATTTGTTACTTGTCCCTGTTAGGGCTGTAGATTTTATCAACCATTCGTTTCAGTGATTTTCTTTTGGATGTGTGGCAAAAATATAAAGTATAGAAATCTTTTGGTAATATTTTGTAATCCTTCTGGATCTTGTGATTATGTCTTGGTCTAGATCTGGGCCTCGAGGGGTCTGGAACTTAAAGAGTTTGGTCTCGACTCCAACGGTTAGACAAACAAGTCATAATAGTGTAAATTATAGATTGCTTCATTTTTTTTATTTTTTTTGGGTGTGATTTGCATCATAAAAGATCTGAGCAAGATTTGTCCCCTGGCAGTAGAATAGATGGTGAAGATATGACTGACACAGTCAACATATGACTGACATATTATGGCAAACTGAACTGTGCTCTGAACACGTTTTAACATATTTTTTTGCAAATGTTTTCTCACTTTTCTCACACACAAAGAAAAACGCTTTAAATAATAAACGGATATGCAATATGTGGCAGCTGCTCCATAAGAGATGCAATTATTATGTTTATTGCGTGATTAATCTGAAATGATGGCATCCAAAGAAGACACCAACAATGACAGAATAAAAACACAACTTTATTTACATTTAGTAAATAAAGTCGTAAATTATGTTTTTTGAGCAACTCGCATCGCTTCATAAAATTGAGGTTAATACACTGGAGTCGCATGGATTACTAGTTTAATGATGTCTTTACTACCTTTCTGGGCCTTGAAAGTGGTAGTTGCGTAACCTGTCAATGGAGGGACAGAAATCTCACAGATTTGATCGAAAAGATCTTAATTTGTATTAAGAAGATGAACGAAGGTTTTGAAAGGACATGAAGGTGAGTATTAATGACAGATTTTTCATTTTTGGGTGAATTAACCCTTTAAGTAAAGTGTTACCTGGAATTCCTCTACTCTTGATATGCATTTCTGCATTAATAAAGGGTGTGAGTAGCTCAGTGGTGCTTTGGGACATTTGATTATTAATAAACATATGGAAGTTTGGAATATCTTCACTAGAATTTCAAAACAGACAGCACACAAGTCTGTGTCTGTGATCACAAGCCGAGAGTCTAGACCAAGACACTGTGTAATGAAATTAAGACCAATGCCATGTTTTCAAGAGGTTTCAAGACCAAAAAATCAAGACCTGTTTGATTCAATTCCTTACCAATAATCTTTTTTCTTTTTTTCTTTTTTTTATGTTTGTAATGAGATTGAATTCTTGGAACACTTCACCTTTTCTGATGAGCTCCAGGTGATGTTGAACGAATGATCTTGGTTTTTGAGGTAACAAGGGATACTCAGCGTTTCACCAACGATTCGCACATACTGATGGTCTGGGAGAGACAGCGGCGGCGGCTCTTGTGCTTCTGCAGGAAACACATCGGTAGCGCAGGATTGCTACAATAACGTATGATTCTCGCCAGATCTTTCGTCAATGAAATTTGACAAAACAGCATAAAAGACTCACACAACTCACTTTCTAGGACAGTGATTTTGTAGACATCAGACTTCCTTTGGACTCCATTAATCTTCGCAGAACACACATAGTCTCCGTCGTAGCTAGGCTGAAGGTTTCGTATCAGTATGCCACGTTTGGGATCCGCAGTGTAATTCATCTGGGACGGGACGTCTGATCCGTTCCTCATCTTGAGGGAGAACTCAGTGCTCGCTGGGTCCGTCACCAGGCAGTCCAGCCAGTGGTTTGAGCCTTCTTTTTCAACTATCAGTGAGTTTTGAGGAGTAGTAAAGGCTTTGACAGAATCTATTGCAGTAAAAAAATACACACATTTCAGCCCATGCCAATGGTTTTTTGTTCATTCCCACAATTTTGTGTATTTATTAATTGCAGATGCTTTAATGCACGTTTTGATTCATTAAATTCCAAACAAGTTCTAATAGTATTTCTGATTAAAGTCGATTTTGGGTAACACTTTATTTTACAGTATCCTTGTTACACATGTTACATGTAGTTTCTGTAGTAATAACTATAAATTATGTATAAATACATGCAACGAACCCTAAAACAAACCCCAATCCTAACTCTAACTCTATAGTAATTAGGCTACATGCAGTTTATTATTATTACTCAGTGCTTAAATGCATAATTACACTGTAACAAAGACACCTTAAAAAAGAATGTAACCCACTTTATTTTACAGTGCCATTGTTACATATGTTACATGTAGTTACCGTAGTAATAACAGTAAATTATGAATAATTACATGCAACTAACCCTCAACCAAATCATAACCCTATAGTAAGTAGATGTAGTTACGTAATATTACTTATTACATAAATGTATAGTTACAGTGTAACAATGACTCCTTAAAATAATTGGTTACATTTTATTTTAAGGTGTCATTGGTGGCATGATTCTGATTGGTCAGTGGCACCATATAGTGAGTTAAAATCATTTTGACTCTAAACTGCACAACTGACTGTTTGTCTCAGGCAAACAATTGGTTACACTTTATGGTAACACTTTATTTGACAGTGTCCTTGTTACATATGTTACATGTGCTTACCATATAATAACAGTAAAATCTGCATAATTACATGCAACCAACCTTAAACCAATCCCTATAGTAAGAACATATACACTGTAAACAATTATTTACATGATTTGTTATCACAACATTTATTCTTTTGTCAAATCAACTTACTGTAGATCATTTATGTCTTCATTGTACTCAGTTTTTTATACCTTTTTTATAAATAACATTTTAAGGCAACCAGCAGGTTACTTACTTTAAGTTAAACCAACAATATATATTTTACAGTAAAATAATAAAATAATATAAAATAATATTACTCAGTACTTAAATTTATAATTACACTGTAACAAGGACACTTTAAAATAAAATCCAACCCACTTAAAATAAAGTGTAACCCAAATTTTAATGTGATGTAGTTACATTGTACTTACTCAAATCAATACCGAGTGATATTAATTAACTATGTAAATACTATAGAGTTAAGGTAGGATTTGGTTTACTGTAAGTTACTTGTAATTATGCATAATTTGCTGTTATTACCGTAGTAAGTGCATGTCGTACCGTGTAACTACGTCACATTGAAATAAAGTTTTACCAAACAGTAATTTCATGTTCCTTGTGTCACTCTGTGCTGTGTTTCTGCTTAATCCATCTAATACAATATTGATCTTAAATTTGAAATATTATTATATATATTTAAAATAAATGTTTAGTCCCTGTACAATAAGTGTATCGTCAGTGTAAACTGTTAATATCAAAAATGAAACCCCTTCAGAGAGATGCAACATTTACTTTGTGATAATTACTGTACACTGTAACATATATTAGATAATCATTTTCATTTCTATAGTGCACATACCTTTCACATATATGTGTATCTCTGCGTACAGGTGTGTTTGATTCCTGTAACCGCAGCGGTATGTTCCCGTGTGCTCTGCGGTGGGGTTTCGGAGCGTGAGGACCGATCGTGAGACGTGTTTCTGGAGTCTGGTGGGTCTCGTCCTCCATATGATCTCCTCCTGTCCCTCACAGGTCAGAGTCAAGGGTTCGCTCGCTGACCAGACCATCTCAGACTGACTCAGAGGAGAGGAGTTCAGCTTTATCACTGGAGCGGAGAACTCTGCTCAGACACACAGAAGAGGTCAAGGTCAAGGTCAAGGTCAAGCTCAAGGTCAAGCTCAAGCTCAAGCTCAAGCTCAAGGTCAAGCTCAAGGTCAAGGTCACGTGTGTTTATATACACTTTAAGAGCAACATGAGTGCAGACCAAAGTGCTGCACAACAATAGAATTAATTAACAAATGCAAAATTACTCGTTTAAATACTAATAATTTAAAAGAAAAAAAAGAGAAAAAAAATTATACAAAAAATCACCAGACAAATATAAAACATAAAAGGTGCTACGAAGTTACGCATAAGCCAGAAAAATATAGATATATTTTAAGAGATGATTTAAATGTAGATAGAGATGATCTAATGAAAAGAGGTAATGTGTTTTTTGGAATTGATAACAAACATTCTCAAGAGAATACAGATATTCTTCATCACAAGGTTCAAGACTTTATTGTGAGTATGAAGCACAGAAATTATTCTCCACAATGTTTCTTTAGGACCCGGCACAAAGTTTAAAAGACATTTGGTAGAATTGTGATTTCATGCATTCATTGGTTTCATGATCGGGTAAAATACTGTTTTTGTGTGATGTGTGTGTGATGTGTGTGTGATGTGTGTGTGATGTGTGTGTGATGTGTGTGTGATGTTTGAGTGATGTATGTGTGTGTGATGTGTGTGTGATGTGTGTGTGATGTGTGTGTGATGTGTGTGTGGTGTTTGTGTGATGTGTGTGTGATGTGTGTGTGGTGTTTGAGTGATGTGTGTGTGATGTGTGTGTGGTGTTTGTGTGATGTGTGTGTGATGTGTGTGTGATGTGTGTGTGATGTGTGTGTGATGTTTGAGTGATGTGTGTGTGATGTGTGTGTGATGTGTGTGTGATGTTTGTGTGATGTGTGTGTGATGTTTGAGTGATGTTTGTGTAATGTTTGTGTAATGTTTGTGTGATGTGTGTGTGATGTTTGAGTGATGTGTGTGTGATGTGTGTGTGATGTTTGTGTAATGTTTGTGTGATGTGTGTGTGATGTGTGTGTGATGTTTGAGTGATGTGTGTGTGATGTGTGTGTGATGTTTGAGTGATGTTTGTGTAATGTTTGTGTGATGTGTGTGTGATGTTTGAGTGATGTGTGTGTGATGTGTGTGTGATGTGTGTGTGATGTGTGTGATGTGTGTGTGATGTTTGTGTGATGTGTGTGTGATGTGTGTGATGTGTGTGTGGTGTTTGAGTGATGTGTGTGATGTGTGTGTGATGTGTGTGTGATGTTTGTGTGATGTGTGTGTGATGTGTGTGTGATGTGTGTGTGATGTGTGTGTGGTGTTTGAGTGATGTGTGTGATGTGTGTGTGATGTGTGTGTGATGTGTGTGTGGTGTTTGAGTGATGTGTGTGATGTGTGTGATGTGTGTGATGTGTGTGTGATGTTTGAGTGATGTGTGTGTGATGTGTGTGTGATGTGTGTGTGATGTGTGTGTGATGTTTGAGTGATGTGTGTGATGTGTGTGTGATGTTTGTGTGATGTTTGTGTGATGTGTGTGTGATGTGTGTGTGATGTTTGTGTGATGTGTGTGTGATGTGTGTGTGATGTTTGTGTGATTTGTGTGTGATGTTTGTGTGATGTGTGTGTGCTGTGTGTGTGATGTGTGTGTGATGTTTGAGTGATGTTTGTGTGATTTGTGTGTGATGTGTGTGTGATGTGTGTGTGATGTTTGTGTGATTGTGTGATGTGTGTGTGATGTTTGTGTGATGTGTGTGTGATGTTTGTGATTGTGTGATGTTTGTGTGATGTGTGTGTGATGTGTGTGTGATGTTTGTGATTGTGTGATGTTTGTGTGATGTGTGTGTGATGTTTGTGTGATTGTGTGATGTTTGTGTGATGTTTGTGTGATTGTGTGATGTTTGTGTGATTGTGTGATGTTTGTGTGATGTGTGTGTGATGTTTGTGTGATTTGTGTGATGTGTGTGTGATGTTTGTGTGATATGTGTGTGATGTTTGAGTGATGTGTGTGTGATGTGTGTGTGATGTTTGTGTGATTGTGTGATGTTTGTGTGATTGTGTGATGTTTGTGTGATGTGTGTGTGGTGTTTGTGTGATGTGTGTGTGATGTTTGTGTGATTTGTGTGTGATGTTTGAGTGATGTGTGTGTGATGTGTGTGTGATGTGTGTGTGATGTTTGTGTGATTGTGTGATTTGTGTGTGATGTTTGTGTGATGTGTGTGTGCTGTGTGTGTGATGTGTGTGTGATGTGTGTGTGATGTTTGAGTGATGTTTGTGTGATTTGTGTGTGATGTGTGTGTGATGTGTGTGTGATGTTTGTGTGATTGTGTGATGTGTGTGTGATGTTTGTGTGATGTGTGTGTGATGTTTGTGATTGTGTGATGTTTGTGTGATGTGTGTGTGATGTGTGTGTGATGTTTGAGTGATGTGTGTGTGATGTTTGTGATTGTGTGATGTTTGTGTGATGTGTGTGTGATGTTTGTGTGATTGTGTGATGTTTGTGTGATTGTGTGATGTTTGTGTGATGTGTGTGTGATGTTTGTGTGATTTGTGTGATGTGTGTGTGATGTTTGTGTGATATGTGTGTGATGTTTGAGTGATGTGTGTGTGATGTGTGTGTGATGTTTGTGTGATTGTGTGATGTTTGTGTGATTGTGTGATGTTTGTGTGATGTGTGTGTGGTGTTTGTGTGATGTGTGTGTGATGTTTGTGTGATTTGTGTGTGATGTTTGAGTGATGTGTGTGTGATGTGTGATGTGTGTGTGATGTGTGTGTGATGTTTGTGTGATTGTGTGATGTGTGTGTGATGGGTGTGTGATGTGTGTGTGATGTTTGTGTGATTGTGTGATGTGTGTGTGATGTGTGTGTGATGTGTGTGTGATGTTTGAGTGATGTTTGTGTGATTGTGTGATGTGTGTGTGATGTGTGTGTGATGTGTGTGTGATTGTGTGATGTGTGTGTGATGTGTGTGTGATGTGTGTGTGATGTTTGTGTGATTGTGTGATGTGTGTGTGATGTGTGTGTGATGTGTGTGTGATGTTTGAGTGATGTGTGTGTGATTGTGTGATGTGTGTGTGATGTTTGAGTGATGTGTGTGTGATTGTGTGATGTGTGTGTGATGTGTGTGTGATGTGTGATGTGTGTGTGATGTTTGTGTGATTGTGTGATGTGTGTGTGATGTGTGTGTGATGTGTGTGTGATGTTTGTGTGATTGTGTGATGTTTGTGTGATTGTGTGATGTGTGTGTGATGTGTGTGTGATGTGTGTGTGATGTGTGTGTGATGTGTGTGTGATGTGTGATGTGTGTGTGATGTGTGTGTGATGTGTGTGTGATTGTGTGATGTGTGTGTGATGTGTGTGTGATGTGTGATGTGTGTGTGATGTGTGTGTGATGTGTGTGTGATGTTTGAGTGATGTGTGTGTGATTGTGTGATGTGTGTGTGATGTGTGTGTGATGTGTGTGTGATGTGTGTGTGATGTGCCATGAACTGATTTTGAACACAGTGCTGTTAGACTACAGTCTTCCGGGGTTTATTATTGTAGACCAATTTTAATATATCAACACGTCAAGCTTGTGATTTTCTTATTCATCCATTCAGTTTTTCATTGCTCGTGTCAGTAACTTTAAGCAATCCTGAAAGCTGGATATATTTACATACCATGAAATAAATAATAAAGCAAAATCTACCTTGACTGACACAAGTCTCGCCCTCTTTATATAATTACATCACTTCTGTTCTGTCACAGGCTGTGTGTGACACAGGGGATCTTTGTCATTAATGTTACTGCATTAAGACACAATGTACAGAGGACTTCTTAAATGTATTCAGTGTTTTTCCTTCTTTAAAACAAGGTGTTTTCCCCAAATATCCTGTGCTGGAACTGATTTGTTAATATCAGTCTGTGTTCTGTATTTTGCTTAATATATTTATGGTTTTCATGCATTTTGTTCTTTTGGGACAGTGAAAAATAAAATTGCGACAACAATTTACAATATTTAATTGGACCAAAAATGTTTTCCATTGGCTCAGCATATTATTTCTGATTGAGTTATTGTTAAGACACTTTTCGAGTTGGAGAGGTCTGAATTATTATTATACATTTTTTTTTTTTTTAAAGTGAGCTGAGAGTCAGATCCGAACATTCTCTGGGAAGAAAATGGGATGAAAAAGATCTGAGATGTACGTAGGAGCAATCCCATTTCAAATCAACTCTATATTGAACAGGTAAGCAATGAGGAGATGCTAACACAGAAAAAAGAGCAGAGAACCCCCAAAAAAGTGAAAAAAATAAAGTATAGAAATATGTTAAATGCTGTGCATTGGTAAAACAGTGAGATTGATTTATTCAATGATTCCTGATGCCAAATAAAGTTATCATCAATAGCTTGTTTATTGTCATCATGCCATTTAAGTCTGTAACACATGCGACAGGTTACAGGTAAAGTTAGATCAACCATAACACACACACACAAAACAAAATCAATCCAGAAACTTTCAAGTGTGACATGTTATGATGGAGTAATGCAAAAACACAAGATTATATTCACAGTAGTCCACATTTGAAGTTGATCAAAGTTGTCCTAAGACAAGAACGGGTATTGTTCAAAATTCATGTGTAACTTTGATGAAAGGTTTTGATCCACTTCAAATGTTGACTACTGTATACCAACAAAATGATATGCACTTCATTACATTTATTGATTAGGATGTCAGGTCGTTTTAGCTATAGATTATCGTGACGTTTTAGCGTGCCTTTCTGTTAGTACAAGTATAATATGTCATCAGAATGCTTTTAATGCGGTTTGTCCCGCGTGTTTACTGGCTCTGTCTCTTGAGTGCCTCCTGCATCATGGTGGCGATGCGGGACGTTTGCAAGAGAAGAGCCTGATGGTTCTCCACAAGGAGGCTCTGAAGACGGGCCATGCTCTGCAGGTGAGTGATCTCCTGTTCACCCCGGTCGCTGGCGAGCCGCAGGACCTTCAGCACCTCCACCTGAACGCTGGCCGCCTCCTTGTTCTCCTGCACCAGCTGATTCAGGCCCTTCACCATCTCCCCCAGCCAGCCCCTGCTCTCCTGCTCCTCCTGAATGAGCTGAGCGAGAGAAAGCTTCAGCTCGTCCAGGCCACAACACGCCGGGGACGCCGGGGGCGCCAGGGGGGGGGGCGAGCTCTCATCCACATCACTCACTGTCATATCAGTTAGCTCTTCATTTGCTAAAGGGAGCACACATACAGTAAGCTGCAAAATTTCCCCACAAACAAGTTATAGAATTATATGTCACACTCTAAAAATGCCCAACTTTGGGTCAAATATGGACAAAACCAGATGTTTGGTTAAATTTAGTTTTTTGTTTTTTTTAACCCAACGTTTGGGTTTGTCTATATTTGACCCAGAGTTGGGTTAAAACAACCCAGCATTTTTTAAAACTGACCCACTGCCCTGAAACCCTAATCAAAAACACCTGAGCATGATCATCAAGGACTTCAGAGTTACTGAACTCTATAAAATGCTGGGTTGTTTCGACACAACTTTGGGTCAAATATGGACAAAACCAGACGTTTGGTTACATTTTTAAATTACATTTTTTAACCCAACATTTGGGTTTGTCTATATTTGACCCAAATTTGGGTTAAAACAACCCAGCATTTTTTAGAGTTTACTGAACCTGTAATGTAATGTGAAGTCCTTGCTTATCTTGCTCAGGTACCTGTAATTTAATGTAATAATTCTATAGAATTCTAAAATGCTGGGTTGTTTCAACCCAACTTTGGGTCAAATATGTACAAACCCAACTGTTGGGTTAAAAAAAATTATTTAAAAAATGTAACCCAACGGCAGGGTTTGTTCATATTTGACCCAAATTTGGGTCGAAACAACCCAGCATTTTTTAGATTGTAGAATTATTACATTAAATTATAGGTACCTGAGCAAGACTTCACATTACATTACAGGTTCAGTACACTCTAAAAAATGCTGGGTTGTTTCAACCCAAGTTTGGGTCAAATATGAACAAACCCTGCCGTTGGGCTGATTAGTTCTTCATTTGCTAAAGGGAGCACACATACAGTAAGCTACAAAATTTCCCCACAAACAAGTTATAGAATTATATGTCACACTCTAAAAATGCCCAACTCTGGGTCAAATATGGACAAAACCAGCTATTGGGTTACATTTTTAAATTTCATTTTTTAACCCAACGTTTGGGTTTGTCTATATTTGACCCAAAGTTGGGTTAAAACAAACCAGCGTTATTTAAAACTGACCCACTGCCCTGAAACCCTAATCAAAAACACCTGAGCATGATCATCAAGGACTTCAGAGTTACTGAACTTTATAAAATGCTGGGTTGTTTCGACACAACTTTGGGTCAAATATGGACAAAACCAGACGTTTGGTTACATTTTTAAATTACATTTTTTAACCCAACATTTGGGTTTGTCTATATTTGACCCAAAGTTGGGTTAAAACATCCCAGCATTTTTTAGCGTGTACTGAACCTGTAATGTAATGTGAAGTCCTTGCTTATCTTGCTCAGGTACCTGTAATTTAATGTAATAATTCTATAGAATTATAAAATGCTGGGTTGTTTCAACCCAACTTTGGGTCAAAGATGGACAAACCCAACCGTTTGGTAAAATTTTTAAACTACATTTTTTTAACCCAACGTTTGGGTTTGTCTATGTTTGACCCAAAGTTGGGTTAAAACAACCCAGCATTTTTTAAAACTGACCCACTGCCCTGAAACCCGAATCAAAAACACCTGAGCACAATCATCAAGGACTTCAGAGTTACTGAACTCTATAAAATGCTGGGTTGTTTCAACACAACTTTGGGTCATATATGGACAAACCCAACCGTTGGGTTAAAAAATGTAATTTAAAAATTTAACCCAACGACAGGGTTTATCCATATTTGACTCAAATTTGGGTCGAAACAACCCAGCATTTTTTAGAGTGTAGAATTACTACATTAAATGACAGGTACCTGAGCAAGACTTCACATTACATTGCAGGTTCAGTACACTCTAAAACCTTAAGTTTGGGTCGAATATGAACAAACCCTGCCGTTCTTCATTTGCTAAAGGGAGCACACATATAGTAAGCTGCAAAATTTCCCCACTGACAAGTACTGTAAAAGGTTATTGTTGGTGTAACTTAAAAAAGTAAGTAACCTGCTGGTTGCCTTAAAATTTTAAGCTCATTGAAGTTAAAAAAAATTAAGTAATGCAATGAAGAAGATTGGTTTAATCAACAGAATCTCGAAATATGATGTTATCTGAACCACATAAATGATCTAAGTTGATTTAACAAGACAACATTTTTTTTGACAACAAATCATGAAAATGTTTTTCTGCAGTGTGTCCTATATGTAGGTTTCCTCACCACTGCCCTAAAAACCCTAATCACAAACACCTGAGCAACGGCTTCAGAGTCGCTACACTGCAAACTAACATTTGCATGATTTGTTGTCCAAAATTGTTTTGTTTTGTCAAATCAACTTGGATAATTTATGTGGTTCAGAGAACATAATACGGTAACACTTTACAATAAGGTTCATTAGTTAACATTAGCTCACTAACATGAACTAACAATGAGCAATACATTAGTTACTGTATTTGTTAATCTTTGTTAATGTTAGTTAATCAAATATCGTTTATTGTTTGTTCATGTATTGCACACAGTGGATTGACTAATGTTTATCAAGATTTAAATAATGCATTAGTAAATGTTGAAATTAACATTAACAAAGATTAAAAATGCTATTGAAGTATTGCTCTCTCTTAGTTCATGTTAATTAATGTAGTTATTAATGTTTATGTAGTTTATGTAATATTAATGTAGTTAATTAATGAACCTGATTGTAAAGTGTTACCCTTGAGTTTCTGTTGATTAAACCAATCTCCCTCAATGTATTACCTCAATTTTTGAATTTCAATAAACTTAAAAAATTTAAGGCAACCAGGTTACTTACTTCTCTTAAGTTAAAACAACAATAACTTTTTATAGTGTATAATTATTACATTAAATTACAGATACGGTGAGTTCGATCTGGCTTTGAGCTCAACTCTGCCGGGCCGGATTTGAGGAACCCTTCATATATACAGTCAAGATACCAGATATAATTTTTTATATTGTTTCACTAGTGTGTGCAGGACAATATAGTTCATTTATGTAAGTGAGGAGAGCAAAATAAACTGTGACATATTATACCCAAATATTCTTCATACAGCAGTGACATTTATACAAATTTGGGACCAAATATGATTGGGACACTTTGAGCTGATCATGTTTTGCTGAAGTGTTTTGTCTTTAATTGCTAATGCTCTTTTTACACACAGACTGAACACAATGAAGCATTGTTTGGTGATTGGTTGAGCTAAACTGGTATTATCTAATTGTGTAGTTAAATTTAACAGCTGACAGATATTCAACATAATTCATGTGTGAGACAGTCTAACAGAAGGACGGACAAAACCAGTCAAATATCAACTGAGTTCTGCTCATATTTTATTACCATTTTCTAAACTATAGCGAATAAACTGTGATAATGTGAGAAATGTTGAAGGAGTCTGAATACATTTAATTTTGACTATTAATGAAGTTTATAAAATGATTTGTTAGTTGACATGTTTGGTGGTTTGACATGGTACACTTCATCTCAGACTAAACTCTACTCAGTTTAATGACCTCGTATTAATTGAAAGACTACATGGATTGCTTTAAACTTTCATTTAAATTTTTTTAAAAATTTAAATGCAGGAGCATTTAAATAATCCAGTGAAGGCAAAAAGATGCTTAAAAATGCAAAACATTTTCCAGTAAAATATGTAAACCTTAAAAATTCAGTTTTTTGTTGTAAATGTTTTTTGTTTTTTCTGCATAAACCAGTTTATTCTCAAAACAAGACAAAATTATGGTAACGGGTGAGAAACAACGCAAAGTTCATAATCTTTCATCAAAATGACATTTCTTCTCTTCCCCGATGATGTGTTTACAACCTGTCACTAGTTATGTTTCCATCCACCAGTTTTAATGCGTTTACTGTGTTTCGTCTGTCGCTCGGAGACACACTCGTTTATGATGGAAGAAGAGCCACGATGGCAGATTTTGGCCGATTGCGGATATTTCGCCTCAATTTCCCAGCAAGTGACGATTTTGTTCTCTTGAACACACGAGGTGGAAACCCAGACAGAAACATAGTGTCGGCCCAGGAGCCTCATTTATAACCGTTGCGTTCGCACACACAGGCCCTGAGAGAGGCGTAGGCCTACGCCACTTCCGACGCATAAGTTGTGATTTATAGAAACAAACTTGGGGAAAATGTGTGCAACTGCACGCAAACTCTGATCATGCGTACGAACGTTTTGGAGATGGAGCAGTTTGGCGACACCGATGGTGAGCTGGAGTTAAATGTCTTTTTGGTCACTTTTAGACAGAAAATCTAAAGAAAATGAAACATATACAGAAAGATAATGCAAATATAATTTCACTCACCAAGCCTGTCACTTGAAGCAAACATCCATCCCTTCTTAAATGTCCGCGCCAGCGAGCGCATTGGGCCGTTTAGTGAAACTGACGCAAACAGTTTAAATAAATAAAATAATGATTTAAACTATGTTTTACTTCTGATATAAACATTTAGATTAAATATGCCATTCAAATGAATGGAGTTAAACATGAAATAATTACTGAGAAGTTACAAAAAAATGTAGCCTATATTCAATCAATAGAAATATTTGTTGTGGATGCGATGTTTTTGAACACTTTTCCTGTGATGTGCTGTGTTTTAATGTTTGAACCACAGATATAATTGCTTATCATGATAAATAATACCAGATTATCTGGGAAAATAGTTTCGTGTGCAAGGTGCAAATAATGCCCAAGGCCGATCTGTTTCCATTAAAAATATAAATCAATTAAAAATACAATTCGGCCAGTGGAAAAGATTGAGAAAAACTTTCTCTGAAATGTATTTTACACTATTTGATGTATGTATTCAAAAACAAGGCAAGGATAGGCAACTACATGATAGAGACCGGGGATGGTTGTAACACGGGTCAGTTGTAACAATTCCAATCTGTCCAATCAGGAACTAGTTACAAATCACCTGATTCACTTCGCACATCCTCAGTTTAGTTCTTATTCCACATGTGATAAAGTAGAGCCCTGTGGCAGACACAGCACATGTTTGAGTGGAAAAAACAATTTTGAGATAAGAAAGTTACTTTTTTTAACTTTTTTTGTTTTTGTTATGGGAATTTCTGCTTTGTAGTTAAACTCCTCAAACTTTTATTATGTTTATTGTGTGTCTGTGTAGATATTTTCCATGCAAGTTGTTAGTGCTAATGTTTTGCCTGTTAGCTGTAAGGTGAGCTAGTTCATGGCTACATGACTCTGGGTTAGTTGTAACAACAAGACTCTGGGTTAGTTGTAACAACAATGAAACAAAATTTTATCATGGCCAATACTATAGACTTACAGTGACAACCATGCTTACACAAATAGAATGTTCAAGTGTTCAAGTTCATTTTATTATGGTCAATTACTATGACAGAGAAACAACAGAGTCACACACGCACGCACACTCACACAAACACACACACACACACACACACACACACACACACACACACACACACACACACACACACACACAATGTTCAAGTGTTAAATTTTATTATGGCCATTACTAACACTGGCAGTAACAAACATGCTTACAAACAAGCAATGTTTGTGTTCAAGTTCAATTTATAATGGTCAATTACTATGATTGAGAGTGACAAACACACTGAGACTAAGAGTGATACACACATCAGTTATATTGAAAAGTCAGTGTTGAATAAAAACCTTTCAAAATATTTTTTTTGTCAAAATCCTTATTTCATTATGTTACATATCACCCCGGTGGATATCATAATGTTACATCTCACCCCGGGGTATGTTACAACTAACCCTGACTATGGGGTGAATTGTAACATTTCACTCCTCGTGTTTGAAACTAAACCATGCATTTTCTGTTTGTGTTGCAAAGATAATAGCTATGTCATTTAATAGCAGACACTTGTAACTAGTTTGGATCACATTTTGAACACACTGACTTCAAAGTACTTCAAGCTATAGACAGAAAGGTCAAAATTGTTACAACCATCCCCGGTCTCCCTATTAATGTAATGTGTACCGTTAAACGTTATCACGTGGATGAATAATCATATGCAAATGATATGCAGATGAGGATCTGCATAGTAAAACTAGGCGTTGTAAGCTCCATATATGGTTATTTCGGGGAGGAGACACATGTGAACACAATCTTCTGCTGACTGGGATTTATAAAGTGAATTCTGCGCAGATTCTGGCGTACGAACGGTTTTATAAGTCTGAATATTTTTTGGCGTACGCCATTTTTGGCTTTCGGGCGCACGTACACTTTTAGTAAGGATCCTATGCACAGTTTTATAAATGAGCCCCCTGATCCGGACCGTGTGGAATCCACATGTGCCAGATGTGGGCCGGATCTGGGCCGACACTATGTTGCTGTCTGGGAACGCTGCTTTATTCACAAATGTTTGATGCGATATTCCAATTCTGTGCATAATTTAATTTGCAACATTGAAAGGAAACACATGAGAAAACCACAACCATCTGATCAATTCCCGATGGACAAAATCAGGTCCCGTCCTACATTTGTTCTCGTTCCTAAAGCCGTTTCAATTGGATATGCGTCACAATAAGGGAAACAAGAAACTTCCGGTTCATGCCGACTTTACTTTACCATACTGGAAAACAAAGTCTTATTATCTTTCACAATTTTGCTTCTCAAGAATATTTGTCTTGTTTTAAGGTGTTTAGATATTTTTTACTGGAAAACAAGATAATAATTTAAAAAAAAATTGGAATTTTTATGTATATTTTGTATCTCCTTTTTGTACTGTATGTGTTATATGACCCTGTGTCTGCAATAAAGCTTTAATAAAAAATAAAAAAAAGATTAAAAGCTTTTTGCTCCACAAAAAGAAGACCTTCCTATAGAACAACATGAAATGATTGAAATGATGACAGGATTTTCATATTTTGGAGACTTATATTTCTTTCAGAAAATGTACAGCAGCTAATATGTACATTCAGCGTTCCTTTACACATGCAAACACAGTTCAACATCAGGTCTTGATTGTCATTCTGCATCAACGACATTACCCAGTGCTGGTGAACTGAGGTGGACATCACCAAAAAGTGAAACGTCAGAATGTGGTTTGTGCAAAATTTAAGGCGTGAAATGCGAACTAACGGAAATTGCGAGACACGACTTTGGATCGCAGTTTTTGCAACAACACAGGGGCTTGTCACATTTTGGGGCCCGAGCATTATTTTTATCTTCGGAAAGGGGAAACGAGAGCGAGGCCTGAGATGTCAGTGTGCGCGCGGGGAAATGTCTGAAGCGCAGTAGAAGAGCCCCTCTGATTGGGTCCCTCAGGAAACACATTGCACCGGTGGCCCGTTGCACAGCCACATCCCAGGGGTCTGTTTCCCATTCCCACTTTCACTTCTGCTTTGAGTCGGACAGGACACACCAAAGCTAGACAGGACTGTTACAAAGCTGGCCATCAAAGCCACAAACATCACACACCTGTCTTAAACACACTCTGTTTCCCGTGCGCAGTACACACACACACACACCGCTGACATGATGCACTGCCACATTTAACTAATGCACTGTGGGATTGTTGTGATTGAATGCATATTTTAAGAATTGTTTTGGACAACTGACAGTGTTAAAATTATGGGAAACACTTTTCCTTCATTAATGAATAACTACACAGGAACAAATGAGTAACGCACTATTAACACTACTATTAGAAACTCTGATTAACGAATTAGTAAGTAATAGCGCTCAGTTGAATGTGGTAGTTCACTATTAGCTAATCAATAATACTATTTTTCATACCTCACTAAAGACTATAAGAACTACTATACAAGTTCATAATTAATATTAATAATGCATTATGTATGATATAAGGTAATGGTAACCCATTAGTAATGAATTAAGTGTTACGACATCCTTCTAAAGGAACGAATTATTTGGATCAGTTTCTAAAGTGAAAAGCTTGATAACTCCCTAATATTGGCTGAAGTCATTGTAAGCTTTTGAGGTTTTTGTAAGATTTGGGATAGTAATAACTCAAGTGTTACTACATCTTTCGGAAGGAACTACTAATTATTTGGATTAGTATCTAAAGTGAAGATTATGGAAACACTAGTAATGAGTAAAGTGTTACCAAATCCATCAGAAGGAATTACTAATCAAAATCTTACAGCTTACAATGATTTCAGTTGATATTAGTTATCATGTTTTTCACTTTAGAATACTACTAAAAATGATTAGTAGTTCCTTTGGAAGGATTTAGTAACACTTGAGTCATTACTAGTGGGTTACCGTTAGCTTTTATTATAAATTATGCATTATTCATGTTAATTATGAACCTGTATATAGTAGTTCTCTGGGAGGTATGAAAAATAGTTGTTATTGATAAGCGAATAGTGAACTAATACATTCATCTGAGCGCTATTACTTACTAATGCGTTAATCAGAGTTTCTTGTTAGTTAATCGTAGTTACTAGAATGTTAATAGTGCGTTAGTCATTTGTTCCTGTGTAGTTATTCATTAATGAAGGAACATTATTATAAAGTGTTGCCGTATACATTAATAAAGTACTTACAAATCAGTTGCAAACTATTAGTTTATATATTGTAGTCTCTACATTGTTAATATATTAATATACAACTAGTTAGTTCTTCATGCATTGTCACTGTAATTAACGAAATTATTATTGTTTAATTAGCTCATATGTAAAGAGTTAGATAATGTTTTTATGCTTTGTTAACAACTTATTAAATGTAAACAGTTCTCACTTTAGATTAGGTCGCGGGAAATGGAAAAATGTCAGTTTAAAAATCTGTGGAGAGTCTCGTAAACAAGTGAACCACATATGCCAAAGTGTGTGGTGTGTGGTGTGAGTGTGTGTGCGTGTGTGTGTGTGGGGGGGGGGGCTTAATGTATTTGTAAACATTCTAAGGAACACTGAATATGAATGCAATTAATGTCTAATAAAGGTCGTTTTAAAGCACTTAATTAATGACATTTTTCCTTTTTCCTAAAATCCAAAGTGAGAATATTTACAGTTGATAAGTTGTTAACAAAGCATAAAAAACATTATCTAACTCTTTAAATAGCTAATTAAACAATAAAAATTGTGTTAATTACAGTGACAATGCATGAAGAACTCACTATTTGTAGCTATATAGCCTATTAATATATGAACAATGTAGAGACTTTAATATATTAATATGAGTTAACTATAAACTAATAGTACGTTTATGATTTGTAAGTACTTTATAACTGTATACTTAGTATTTAGTACTTAGTAAGTGTTACCAAATTATGTCTTAAATTGCTCTCAGAAGGAGGGTTACAAATCATAATTCTATCAAAATGTGAAAAAAATTTAATCATTATTTGTTTATGGATCTTTGTATTAATTAGAAATATCTTTTTATTACATTTTAAAGATTTTTTTTTTTAACAAAGTGAGAAATAAAACACAAAATTAGTATAAATTATAGCTTTTTATAAATGTTTATGTTATAAATTGTATATGTTAAAATTTCATTAAAAAAATTAACACAGGATGCTTGGACTTGTTGGAAGAATCATTTTACCAGTATACAGAAATAGAATTAGCCTGAAGTAAACAAACAAACAAACAAATAAGCATTTTAAAATCAAAGTTAAACATCCTTTATTTCTTTTTGCCTTTCACAACTGGACATTAACAGTCTGTTCCCTGCAGGCTAATGCCTTTTGTAAATGAAGCCTTCGTCAGCATGTGTCAGGCTGATGCCATCGCTAAGATTTGATTTCTTGCAGAAGACATAAAGCGTAATTGGGGAGAGGACTGGAGGTCTAATTTTACATATCTATCAATAAAGTTAGTCTAGAGATAAGAATTGACGTACCTTTAGCCATACAAGGCAGTACAGCAATGAAGAGGGTGATAGAGAGCATCCTCCGGTTCATCTTTGTCACTTTAGGTTGGTAAAAACTGTGGTCTGCTGGTCTGAAGCACTGCAGGAAAACTGGCTTAGGTGTGATGACACAATTTACTAAAGCCTCGTGCATTTCAACTTCCTCTCCAGACTGTTGAACTTTGAGTCCACTGAAAAAGCAACTTTTTTTTCTGTGCATCAGATGTAAGATGCATTTCGATGCATTTTCCTTTAAATTAGACATTAGACATAATTCAATAAGACATTGCATTTGTTCAAATTAGAACTGACATTTTAAGAGTGTTTACTATTATGTCATTAAATAAATAAGTAATATCATTATGGCAGTATGGAAGAAGAAATAAGAATAAGAGCAATATTTTAAATTAGTATAAATTAATTTACAACTTTTAAGTTGTTACTATAAGGTCAAAAATGTTAGTCACTAATTCACTGATGAGCACAAAACATTATGACCAGTTACAGGGGAAACAAATATCACTGATCAACACATATTTGTCACGTACTGCTCTGATATACAGTTAGAAGATCTTTAGAAGAGCTTTTATTTGGGATAATCTACAGTTGTAATCCATAAACAGGCACAGGGTTAAAAACACAGGCTAACAATCCAAACATAAAACAAGGACCAAGAAGCACAGGCAAACAAGGGAATCCAAAGAACAGGCAAAAGATCAGAACCATGAAACCGAGAACCAGGGGTCTGTACCATGATGGTAGCTGAACAAACTCAGGGTTGCAGGATTAGTTTCGAGTTGACAAAACCAAACCAATCCAACCAGGCTTTGTTGGTGCCATGATGCTGATCATCAACTTTCTCTGTCAACTCAGGCTTTATCCTGAGTTTAGGAGTTTATGTGTGACATCAGTAGCGAACAGCCAATCACATGCTGCAAGAGTGACACTAAGATTCATTTCTCGCGAGAGAAGAAACACGATTCACTTATTAAATAAAAGTATTAAAATATTAAGAATTTATACAAATTTACACAGCAAGAAGAAAATAGCTGTCAAGCAAATAAGCAAACGTTCCCTGGTGCTATTTAGCAGTTTCAGAAAACAATTCCGCCACAGACCAGGAAAAACCTAGTCTAAAGTCAGTGGCGCGTTCAGATGCTATTTTAAGGGCACAAGCTTGGCCATAATGTAGTGTGTGCACAACACGCATACACTTTGATTCTCTACTCTACACAAACAGCAGTTCCCATTTTTGCAAACCATACATAATTACAAGGAAAAATATTACCACACAAGGGAAATCTGCTAAACCACACTGCTAAAAGCCAAACCACTTTCATGGTGCCTAAAACCCAGGGTTCATTTCAATTCAATTCAATTCAAATTTATTTGTATAGCGCTTTTCAGAATACATATTGTCTCAAAGCAGCTTTACAGAAAGTGCATTTCAGAAATGTACATAGAAAAATACAGTTAGTTAATCATGCATTAATTTAGGGCATAACATATCGCCGGCGTGGGGTCGTCTCCTCACGGGCGTGGGGTCGTCTCCTCACGGGCGTCGAGTCGTCTCCTCACGGGCGTGGGGTCGTCTCCTCACGGGCGTGGGGTCGTCTCCTCACGGGCGTGGGGTCGTCTCCTCACGGGCGTGGGGTCGTCTCCTCACAGGCGTCGAGTCGTCTCCTCATGGGCGTGGGGTCGTCTCCTCACGGGCGTGGAGTCGCCTCCTCACGGGCGTGGAGTCGCCTCCTCACGGGCGTGGAGTCATCTCCTCACGGGCGTCGAGTCGTCTCCTCACGGGCGTGGGGTCGTCTCCTCACGGGCGTCGAGTCGTCTCCTCACGGGCGTCGAGTCGTCTCCTCACGGGCGTGGGGTCGTCTCCTCACGGGCGTCGAGTCGTCTCCTCACGGGCGTGGGGTCGTCTCCTCACGGGCGTCGAGTCGTCTCCTCACGGGCGTGGGGTCGTCTCCTCACGGGCGTCGAGTCGTCTCCTCACGGGCGTGGAGTCATCTCCTCACGGGCGTGGAGTCGCCTCCTCACGGGCGTCGAGTCGTCTCCTAGCGTCAATCTGTTTCAACTGTAGTATAAAAGGTAAGTATTATGTGAATGCTTGGCTAAAGAGATGCGTCTTTAATCTAGTTTTAAACTGGGACAGCGAATCTGAGCCTCGAACAATATCAGGAAGGCCATTCCAGAGTTTAGGAGCTAAATGTGAAAACGCCCTCCCTCCTTTAGTGGTCTTAGATATCCTAGGAATGACCAGAAGCCTCGAATTTAGTGATCTTAAAGAGCGCGATGGATTGTAGGGCGATAGAAGTTCCGTTAAATACCCAGGAGCTAAACCATTTAGGGCTTTATAGGTCATTAGTAATACTTTGTAATTGATACGGAACTTAATAGGTAACCAGTGTAGAGATGATAGAATTGGTGTTATATGATCATATTTTCTTGACCTAGTAAGAACTCTTGCAGCTGCATTTTGGACTAACTGTAGCTTGTTTATTGAGGATGCAGGACAACCAGCAAATAAAGCATTACAGTAATCTAGTCTCGAGGTCATGAATGCATGAACTAACTTTTCAGCATCAGAGACAGATAGCATATTACGTAGCTTAGCAATGTTTCTAAGGTGGAAAAAGGCTGTTCTTGTAACATATGAAATATGATTTTCGAAAGACAAGTTGCGATCTAGTATAACCCCCAGGTATTTTACTGTAGTGGATAAAGTAACAGGACATTCTTCTAAATTGAAGTTGCATTGTAAGAGGTTTTGTGGGCAGTTTTTTGGACCCATAAGTAATACCTCCGTTTTATCTGAATTTAATAGCAGAAAATTACACGTCATCCAGTATTTTATATCTTTAACACACTCTGTCAATTTAGATAATTTATTGTTTTCATCTGGTCGTGATGAAATATATAATTGAGTGTCATCAGCATAACAGTGGAAATTAATTCCATGTTTTCTTATAATATTACCAAGTGGCATCATATATATTAAAATAACAGAGGGCCTTATACAGATCCCTGCGGCACTCCATCGTTTACTGACGTTATCTTCGATTTTTCCCCATTTAAACAGACAAAATGGTAGCGGTCTGATAAGTACGGTCTAAACCAGCTTAATGCCTGTCCATGAACACCAGTGTAGTTTTGTAGTCGATCTAAGAGTATTTTGTGATCTATAGTGTCGAACTCAGCGCTAAGATCGAGTAAAACTAGTATTGATATACAGCCTTGGTCAGAAGCTAGAAGTAAATCATTTGTAATTTTAACGAGCGCAGTTTCTGTGCTATGGTGCGGCCTGAATCCTGACTGAAACTTTTCATAGATATCATTTTCTTGCAAGAAAGAGCACAATTGAGCGGAGCAGGGTTGGCGCAAACTAAACTGAAACATAGGTGGCTAGCCACCTAAACTGGCTTCATGGTATAGGCCCAGGACAGAACGGCTCAGAAATGCAGTTGTAACACAAACAAGACTTTGGAATGAATGAGTGGAAACACAGGGCTTATAAATGCAGAGCTAAACAAAATAATCACACACAGCTGAACATAATCACACATAATGAGTCAGGCAATGGCTACTGGGAAAGGGAGTTGATGATGAGGTAGCAAAGGAGACGGAAGTAGTGCCCTCTGGTGGCGATCATGGGCACTCCAGCTGACGGATGTGACATAGCCCCCCTCTTATACTATGTGGCCCATTGCCTGACATTTCATCTAACAGTTGGGGGGGAAAATAAACATGAAATTTCTAATTTCTAATTTCAAAAAGAGCAATTTTTGAAGGGGACATAAATAATACAGCCAAAACTTTACTTGTAAGGATATGTGTACAGTGGCAAACAACACAAAGCGATAGTGGTTTCAATGTGAGTTAAGTTAATTGGTTCACCACAGGGTAATATTAAAATTATTAAATTGTTTTGCCTCCGCCACATAGTATTTTAGGTTTCGTCTAAAATAGGGCCGAAACGAAACAGGCGGAGAGTTCAGTAATGGCCTCCGTGGCCATAACAGGGCAGGCAGGATATTCAGGAGTGATGGCTGTGGCAAGTAGCCTGGTTAAAACCAGACCATTCTCAGTAGTAACTGAGTTATGGTCTGGCAAAGCTTCATTAATAACTCATTTCCAAAGGGGCGTCACCAACGGACGTCACTCAAATGCCTCTGGGCACAATTGGATAGACCTAAAACCAATCAGAGCGATCGTCATCGTGTGAAGCCATATGCTGCGTCCCAATTCGCCTAAGTTACACTACGCCATAAAAGTATGTACTCTTTTTGTGAAGAAAAGGTATTTAATTTTGAATGTGTAGCAAAAAAGTAGGCAAGCTTTGGGACATACTACTTCGTCATCTTTATCGGACGGATCTGTCGCGTGCATCCTGTCAGCCAAACTGCCCTGTCAATCATCTTGTCACAGTTAAAATCCTCTATTAAATCTAATTTAATTTCCTACCGTTTCGGAGAGAAATGAAGCAGCACGTTCATCTGCCAGCGGGTCTTTCATGGAGACTGTCCTCATGTGTTTGCAATTTTAATATGCATTTAAAAGTTGCTGCGCTTCACCAACGGACGTCGCTCAAATGCCTCTGGACTCAATTGGATAGACCTAAAACCAATCAGAGCGATCGTCATCGTGTAAAGCCCGCCCCAACGTTTCTGATTGGTGCCGCGATTTTGAGGTATTAGAAATGGGCTTGAATGAGCTCTTTGCCAGACTACTTGCAGAGCAAATCTAAATTTGCCGGAAGTTGTCTGGGTTTTCCCAGGCTATGTGGCAAGGCAAGCAGAGTCTTCAATCATGGTCATCTTGGGAGGGGCTTAAAATGCTTAAAACGGCCTCTCTGGCCGCGACCAAACAGTCAGGGAGTTCAGTAATATCTCCATAGACGTATCAGGGCAAATAGAGAGTAAAGGGAAGACCTCCGTAGACGTATCTGGGCCAATAGAGAGTAAAGAGAAGATCTCCGTAGACGTATCTGGGCCAAAAGAGAGTAAAGAGAAGATCTCCGTAGACGTATCTGGGCCAATAGACAGTAAAGGGAAGATCTCCGTAGACGTATCTGGGCCAATAGAGAGTAAAGGGAAGATCTCCGTAGACGTATCTGGGCCAATAGACAGTAAAGGGAAGATCTCCGTAGACGTATCTGGGCCAATAGAGAGTAAAGGGAAGATCTCCGTAGACGTATCTGGGCCAATAGACAGTAAAGAGAAGATCTCCGTAGACGTATCTGGGCCAATAGACAGTAAAGGGAAGATCTCCGTAGACGTATCTGGGCCAATAGAGAGTAAAGGGAAGATCTCCGTAGACGTATCTGGGCCAATAGAGAGTAAAGGGAAGACCTCTGTAGACCTCCGTAGACGTATCTGGGCCAATAGAGAGTAAAGGGAAGATCTCCGTAGACGTATCTGGGCCAATAGAGAGTAAAGGGAAGATCTCCGTAGACGTATCTGGGCCAATAGAGAGTAAAGGGAAGATCTCCGTAGACGTATCTGGGCCAATAGAGAGTAAAGGGAAGATCTCCGTAGATGTATCTGGGCCAATAGAGAGTAAAGGGTAGACCTGTCACGGTTCATAGATCCAATGTCTCTCTCTAGTCTCGTGCTTTGTTGTTTACATGTGTGTGAGTGTGTGAGTGGGTGTGTCCGGATCATTACTGTTGATCAGTATCCAGCTGCAATCAATCATCATCACCAGCTGCCACTCATCTCATCTCCTATATATGCTCACTGCTTTCTCATCTCCTTGTCAGATCGGTGCATGAAGTCTCTGTTGTTGTCTGATCCTGATCCTGTTCCTGTGCCTCGTGTCCCGTCTGGAGTTCCTGTGTTCCTGTTTCACGTCTAGTTGGATTACGTTACATGTCTGGATCACGTCTTCACTCATCAGAGCACGCTGCACTTCATTCATCACTCCGTGTCTGACCATCAAAGTCCCTGCGCCACAGCCTGCACCACCTGGACTTCATCATCATCATTTATTGACTATCAATAAAGAGTTTTTGCACTTGCATATTGTATCCTCGTTTCTGACGTAACAAGACCTGCGTAGACGTATCTGGGCCAATAGAGAGTGGCACACTTTACATGCACTTTTGGTCTTGTGGACTTACAATGGCTGCCGCATGTGCATGTCCATTAAGTCCATTAGACTGTAGGGTGTCCCACTTGTCATTTTAGGTTTCAGAAGGGTGATCCCGAGCGCCCCCATTGTGGTCGATATGCACCCTCGATATGCACTTTTGCAGAACCCCCACACTGATGCAAGACTTCTTCCCGAGAGTCAAAGTGGTTTTACGTCACGAAAGTGCGGACTCATAGGAAGACCGTGAGTGCTTAGGGTGCCATTTGGGACAGGGCCTTAGTAGACAGAATGTTCATGAGTGGGCGCCGCCACCTTGGGCAAAACTAGATCAGGTGCCGCTGCCTCGGGAGAAGTGTACACAGCCCAGACACATATAATGGACATTGCTGTAACTGGGAGAGCAATCGATAGTGGGAGAATCTCTGAGACCCCAGACTTGATACCACCGGACTCGGATGCACTGGACTTCAGGTCGATGTTAGGACCACTGAGATGTCAGCCCACTCGCACCAACATCAGCGGTGAGGCAGCCAAACTGGAAGCCAGTCTCAAACACCTAGGGACCGCCTTATGCCGAGTTTACACTGAACGATTTTAGGCACGATTTTCGCTCGCTGACAGGTTTTGTGAGATCGCCGACAAATGCCCAAAATCATAGGCAAATCGATGCTCGTGTGAATGATCAAAGACGCGATCTGAGAGAATCAACGATGAGTCGCAGACGCCCGAGAGATATTTGGCATGCTAAATATCTGGACCTGTCGGCGATTCAAAATCCTGCTGTGTGAATGTGTTCTGACTGAAAACTACATCGGCGAAGACCTACAGCCAATGAGAGAGCAAGAAACAGGACAGCGGGATGTTCGGGGAGGAGTTATAGACCAGAATATCAGTATTTTAATAGATATGATTACAATTATATCAAACAGAAACAAAGCACAAACATTTGCTTGACCATCAGCACATTGCAAAATTATTTATTTACCCCCAACTCTCTTTGCAGAACACACAGTCCTTGCTCCCCTCGTCTCCCCAACGATTCCCTCCTGCATAATTCTTTTTTTTTTTTTTTTGCAGCAAATCAGTGCACAGACAATTTGGATCGCAATCTTCTTGCAGGCTACCATTTTTAATAACAATTTCAGTCTTGCGCGAGAACTCCGGTCTCACGCAACCGTGATCTTGCGTGATTTCCTTATCACTTCTCGCTGGTGTTTGGTTGTGAAATGTAGTTTGCGAACCAGCCTGAAGCTGTTTGCGATTCTTTCTTTTGTAAAAGCATGCCGTGTGAAACCTCCTGTCACCGATCCATCGTGCAGTGTGAACACAGCAGTGACTGAATGTTACCCCAGATAGTAGTGCAGTGTGAAAAGAACAGTGACCCGACTACTTTGAAAATCGTGCAGTGTGAACTCGGCATTAGTAGCTTCAGGTGCAGCGTCCATGACGGCTTCAGACTCTGCCGTGCCGGCCAAGAGTAGTTGTCAGAGCCATTTTAATGCAGTTATATATTTATCCATTGGGTGTCACTCTAACAATCTACCACCAACACCAGTGGCCTACTGGGATGTGATAGTAGTATAAATGCAAAAACTGCCTATTTTGGCCAATTGATTGCAGAATCAGGAGAAAATAGCTCATCTCTAGTGCATTAACAAACTTTCTAAACGAGAAGGTAGGCGAAGAAAACCATTGTTGGAGCTGAACATAAATTGAACACTTACTACTTATTAGCACTTGTTTTCTAAAGACCGTGGTAAATTTGATTATCTATTAGAGAAAGTAAATTCCTCTCAAATTGTAAAACTTATATTATAACCCCAATTACATTTTTTAAGAATTATAGGCCAATATCTACTCCCTGTAATTTTTTAAATTCTGAAAACTTAAAAAGTCATATTCTTGCAATTTATGTGTATGTTAAAGCTGCAGTCCGTAGCTTTTTTTTGTGTGTTCAAAATTGACAACGTTTATATAATAAACGAGTACATCGTGAATCCATTATCCAAACCTTGGTTTCGTCCTATCCTGAATCACTACGGTATGCCTATAATAAGTGTTTATATTGGGACTATATTAGACCGGTCGGGTCGCACCTCTGCGGAGTATCCAGTCCACGGGACGGATGAAACACTGAGATTTCCTTGAAAACCACTCGTCAAATTTCGTTAGCACGTACAGCACGCAATGCCTACCATACCCGCGAAAACATTTCTTCTTTACGTCGTGCCGTTTTGGAGTTAAAGCCGCAAAACTGTTTTTGAGTGCGGTAAGTGAATTCTTTCGTGCTGTACTTTTTTTTGACTGACAAGTTGGATTTATTGTTTCATGTGCCATTGTAATGATAATACGGCAGGTGTATTAGTCCTGCAACACACCCTTAAGTGAGCATTATCAGAGTTTTTTAGTTTGAGGGCAAAAGAGGTTTAAATGACAGGAGGTGCTGTCAGGACCGTCCCGACCGTGCATCCTGCCCGTTAAACCTGCATAGCCTATACTGTTCATAGATTCATATACTGTTCCTAGACTTGTGTTTCTTTTAATGCAAATTAATAATCATCAATTGTCCAATCTTCAATCTTCAATAAATTTCATTTATCGTCTTCTGGTTGACCTCGTTTTCTTCATAATAACGGGTTTTCAACTAGCAAACACTCAATATGACTCAAGGAAGAAATCTAAGAAAATTCATTGTAAACGGATTTTTCTATCTTTGTCAAAATAGCCTATTAGAAAGATTACAAAATGAGCATAGGCTTATCGCCTATTGTTTATTGGGCGACATAACAAAAATGGTATAATATGAACCTTTAAATTAAAATAAATTACAAAATATGTTTGTAACAATATGTACATAAGTTACTTGTCAGGTATTGTTCACAAAAATAAGCATTAGATGAATAGTTGCCGTTTAAACTGTTATGTTTCATCCGTCCCACCCCATGTGTTGCAATCGTCCCGCGATTGAAACAAAGCACGACTACCGTTCAAAGTCAAATTTTACTTAAATCATTCTATATTTGTACCGAATAACACATGATACTAAGAGAACACATATGTGAGTTGTTAATCACAAAAAAAATAGAAAAATCTATCTGTAACCTTATCATAGAAAACGACATTTATCGTTAAGTGTTTCAACTGTCCCGGCTCTCCCCTACCTGCGTGACTCGTCATAGACATAAACAGAGAGAAGTAGCTCCGGCTACAATAGCCGCGTTTCCACTGTCGGGCCAGTGCGAGCCAGGGCTTTAAACGGGCCGTGCCGGGCTGATAGCCTCGGGCTAATAGCCTCGGGCCTGCGTTTCCACTGTCGGGCCAGAAGCTCCACAGCGCTTCACTAAAACACGCCCGTAACACGCCTCTCTGGAACAACGTCACACTAACCCATTCACCAACAAATGGAAGTTTTATCAGAAAACTAATCAGAAATCACTGGAAACCGCGTTGAAAACAAACATGATAAAAGCGGCCGTTTGCTGGCATTTTTGTTGTTTACTTGAATATTTAAAACCCAAGCATCGATGTTTTACCACAGGTTTACAATAAAAAGTGATGCATTGATCATAATGAATTAATTTATGTCAAAATTGCACATTAGTCACTCAGAAATAAATTACCGTTAACGTTAGGTCTATTTCACAAAAGAAAGAGGACACACTTACTTTTTCAGTCGCGTCTGTTTCTGTTTATCTGGTAGTTACAGGACATATTTACATCACATTTAGAAAGAATGATAATTTCTATGCCACCAAAAATACGACCTGAGGAGCTTTAGCACTCTCTCGACTCCCATACAGATATGATAGTCTGGTATAAAGAGACGAGACGAGGCTACTGACAGATAAAATAAAACCATGATTGTGATAGCCTTTATGATTGGTCTGATTTCTTCAAGCGTTCACTATGTTTTTTTACTATGCGTATCTTCAAGTGTTTACTATGGTAACGGTTAGCGCGCATAGTCTTTTGCATCACAAACACAAGGCATTCAAACATGAACGCGAGTTAAATTATTTTAAAAGTCTTTAATGCTGACAGAATCATCCGGCGCTGCCGTCTCCCGACTCAGGTGAACTCCGCCTCTGTTCGTAACCACTCCTCTAGCCCGAGCTGGCCCGCTCTGGCCCAAGGTATTCGACGGGCCAGAAATCCTGGCCGTTGGCCCCGAGTAAGCCCCGGAAGTGACAGTGGAAATGCGACTGGCCCTGGCACGCACTAGCACGGCCCGGCCCTGGCCCGACAGTGGAAACGTGGCTATTATTCTTCCGCAAGACGCATGCAGTTCTGTTTATTAACCACTAGAGCGCCCAAAAGTTACGGACTGCAGCTTTATGTGAAGTGTGACACTTTATGTGTCAAGCACTTTTTGTGAAATACATTTTATTATAATTTATTATATTTTTTTATAGGCTATATAGGAGTTAGGTGAAATTACACTATACATTTTACATTATAATTGGGTCTTGGCTTAATGACCATGGAAAATGTGGGTCCCATGACCAAACCAGTTGAGCACCACTGAAATAGTACACACAAACAGTGTTATTTCAACAAGAATACTCAGTATATGACTACCTTGAATTGAAACCGATAAAGGTGTCTCTGTTGATCATTGATGATAACAGTGCTCTCCTTCAGGTAAAGTTCTTCATGGCTAAAGTAACGCTGTACGACCAATAAATCGGATGAGCCCCCTCTGTTGGTAAAAAAAAAAAAAAAATGAACATGATGAACATGTTTTGAACATGATGTAAAACTGGGAAACTTTTGGCCACAGGATACCTAAAACCGGACTGTCCCCGGCTAGTCACCCTAGTGAACAGGGGCCTCAGATGTTACTGAGAACGGTCTTGCTCATTTAAGATCATCTGAACTTGTTGTGTATGAATACCGAGGTCAGGTTTATATTCTTACTTTTCTTTTCTCATAACATTACTTCACATGACCACTAGATGTCATGCTGAATTCAGACAACACTATGTCCATCCATGAAAGTCAGCATTAAATAAAAATGGACCCGTGAAACCTATTATATATTATGTTGCATAAACATAATCAGTCTTTTTCTTTGTCATACTTGACCAGTGTAAGTTTTATTTATGCAACTGACTCTGTCGGCTTTTGTCAGTCCTTGGCTCTACCATTGTATTTTTTTTTTATTGAAACAAATGACTCAAAAACATTGATTCCAGCATACCAGCATACAACAACAATGCTTCACAAGACAAATATCACATCTTTAAACAAATTAACAAGTAAAAAAAAAAAAGAAAAAAAGCTAAATATTTCCTCCTTTTTCCTATTGAGACATTCAAGATTCATAGAATTTAGTAAACATAGTGGGGACATTACAATATAAAGAATTTCTCCATAAAGTTTAACAAAATTTCATTCTTTTTATTTTTAATTTAACGACTTCTTTAGCGATTCCATCTTGATTAAGAATAAATTACATTTAGGTGTGAATTTTGCTCATTTTTGTTTATGGGTGTAATATTTACCATGCACGATGTAGAAGTTCACCACATATTCAAACATTTTGCTTCTGTGAGTGAAAGAACATCTTTTAGAGATAATTTATAATCCTTGGGGCAAAAAGAAAAGAACTAACAATCAGACCAAAGTTGTATTTTAAAATGTACCTCTTTAACTTTATTCAGCATACAAAATGTATTTGGATTTAACCATGCCTCTTTCCTGTGAATATCAGCGATTTGTAAATCATGTGTGCCTCGATAACCAATCACATCATAGCCTTGACATCACTGAATTGCTGTGAGAGTTGTGATGGTCAGTTATTGTTTGCTGATATCATTAGAAATTAATCTGAACAGCATTTTCTTTGGTGTAAACTATCAAAAATAGATCAATCCAAAACTATTTTTTAATGGGCCTTAATCATATAGCACCATATTTAATTTCTGACAGGAATGAAGACGAGGCTGTGAGGGATAGAAGTCGGTACAGTGCATTCAGTGGATTGAACTGTTGTTAAACAACATATTGTTCATCTGACAAAACATCTTTCTGAGATAAAAAAAAACAAACTTTCAGACAAAAACTCCATAAAACCGTTTTGAAAGTTGCGAGTTGTGAAAAAAATCATGATCTCATATCTCTCACAGCCTCGTTTTCATCCGAGTCAACTTCAATATGGTGTCTCAGCTGACTAATGGCTAACAGGTTGAAGATGGGAGACGATCAAGCAGAAATCAACAAGAAAACTACAAAAGGCCTACAAATCTGGAACAGGAAACGGGAACACAACCTTCAAAATAAAAGTCTAGACAGGAAACAGAGCGCATATAAGAGTTACGCTTTGACATATACAGCAATATTATGTTTGATTGGCTCACAAGGAAAATGTGCATCTTCAGCGACTACAAACTGATTTACCCTGACCGGAGCCAAACACACAATATCACACTGAAATGTGCTTACATTGAAAAATATTCCATTATTCAGTAACAGGCTTTATGTAGAATTATAATTAGTAATAAAAACTTCTTTAGAAGCATTATAAGGGTAAAAATGTAATGTAAACCTATTGAAGGCAGCCACTGTTTTATGGTTTCTATGCAAGATTCAGATGCATTCTTATTATAATCATTGTTTTTATACATCTCAGTTTTTTATTGGATATTGTTCATCCTTTTTTTTTTTTTTTTTTTTTCATAACATGAAAAGTCATAGAATCCAAAACTAATACTAGAATCTTTTTAATAGGTGAATTAAAATGGCACGGTTGCAGATATAAAATGATTAGGCCATTGTAATTACTGAACAACAAAAGGTGATTATTGCAATTCAAATTTGTTATGTGCTTTTCATAGTACATAATGCATCTGATTTATAGTTGTCTCTGAATTTAGAACATTGAAAGATTACACACTTCAGCCTTAAAATGATTTAAAATGCTTATCAAAATGTTGGGATTGGTTCATCACAATGCGGGACAGTAGAAGATATAGTATTTGTCTTCGAGAGGACATTTGTTTCCACTGTAGATGTGCACATAACACAGACAACACATAACATGTTAAATTATAGACATATCATAATACAATCACAGACATCACACACACATAAGATGACGTATATGACAATTATTAGCATGCAGTTTCTGTGAGAGCCTCGTTCTGCTGGACTATCACCATCTCGTCTATGCATTCATTTGTCCAGAGGAAAGTTTTTCCAGATGTACGAATGCTTCCAGATGGATGTGATTCTCCAGGGTTTACGGCTTGTTAGTCGTGCACAAGCACAGGGTCGTAAGGTCACGCACTGTTGAACAGACAACATGATGATAAAGATCTCGTGTCTTTGTTTCCTTCAGTCTGCCACAGATCGCAGGCCATGTAGCAACTCGTACCATCATAACTGCACATCATGTCATAAGTCAATAAAATGTTCATTTTCTCAACAAAAAAAATCTCACCATATTATCATAATAGCTTATTATTATTGTTTATTAAACATAATTTACAGTGTATTTTAAAAATCTAAATCCAGTCTTAAACTACCCATGAATGCACCAAAATTAAATATTCATGCAATTATTACTATTATTATTTTAGGGTATATTATTATTTATGTTTATTTTACTATTATTACTGTACGGTACTTAACCCATTTAATCCCAAATTTTTCCCAGAGATGAAATTTATGAGTTTGTGTGGTATTTGCAAGTATATTAAACAATCAATGTCAATAATGTAAAAAAATATTTGAAAAGTCCATGAAAATAAGAGTTTTATCTCTGGTCACAATTGTGACCGGTGGTAGAACACAGGGAGTCTAAGTCTATGGGGTATATAATAAATAAAAAATCTCCAGAAATTAGTTTGAAGACAGAATTAAATTTTGAAGTGATTTATTCGATTAACAAATAGTTAAACATTGTCTGGCCCAGTTTAAAAAATGACAAAATAGCAATCCTATGCAGCAACATGGCACAAATATTTTAATTAAATTATGATGAAATAATAAATTATAGGAAATTGCTTAGAATGCAATCATTATAAATGATGCAAAATACTTAAAATTACAAAATGAAAAGAAAAAAACATACAGAAATAAAATAAATTAATTAAAATAAACAAATTAAAATAAACAAATGATTAAAAATTAGCCTATGGTAGGAAACATGTAACAATGCCAAGGAACATGTAACAATTCATGAATAACAGGAAAGCATCACAAAAATGATCAATCAACAGTCACAACTGTGTGCTGGTGTGGAACTCATTATATATCACCTTCCTAAAGAAATAACAGTGGAATTATATATATTTTTTTAAATCACAACTGTGTCCTGCCTACCTGTGTTTATCAGCCAGTGGGCAACACCATCAAACCTGGGTATATCAGTCACAGCAGCTGACATTGAGGATGGCCTCCCTTGTCCTTTTGGTGCAGTACCAAATATTTTCAGGAGACTTTGGGCAACTACTTGCTGAAATCCAAGGAGATCATAGTCACAATTCATGACATCTCTGTGGAACAGCCAACTGTTGATCACAGCACTGTGTAGAGTCCAGGCATGTCATGCTTGAAGTTGCATCCACCTGGAACACCAGCTTGTTCAGCCAAACCCATCACTACACTGGGCCCATGACCTAACCCAGTCTCTGGAAGACAGAGCATATCCAGCTCCAGCAGCCATATCACCCTGTAGTCCAAGAGTGGTCTCCCACTGAAGCTAAGCAGGGCTGAGGCTGGTTAGTACCTGGATGGGAGGCCTCCTGAGAAAACCAGGAGTTGGTGCTGGAAGAGGTGTTAGTGAGGCCAGCAGGGGGTGCTCACCCTGTGGTCTGTGTGGGCCCTAACACCCCAGTGTAGTGATCGGGGACACTACTGGCAAAGAGGACCGTCCTTCGGGTGAGAATAACAGTGCTCAGAGAGTCACTCTGGGGTCATTAAAAATCCCAGAATGTCCTTCGAAAAACAGTAGGGGTTTAACCACGGCATCTTGGCCAAATTTGCCCCTTGGCCTCTGTCCATCATGGCCTTCTAATCATCCCCATATACTGATTGGCTTCATCACTGTCTCCTCTCCACCAGTAAGCTGGTGTGTGGTGGGCGTTCTGGTCCAATATGGCTGCCGTCGCATCATCCAAGTGGATGCTGCACATTGGTGGTGGTTGAGGAGATTCCCCCTTCCATATGTGAAGCGCTTTAAGTACCCAAGTGCTTTATAAATGTAACAAATTATTAATTATTATTATTATTATTAAGTAAATCCAAAACTTGACTTAAAGTCAGTCTGAAAGAGAGTTCATAAAAATAACACAGAATTACATATGGGGAACATAGACTCCCTGTGTTCTACCACCGGTCACTATTGTAACCGTCTTCATTTATCTGCAGTTTCACAACAGAATAAAGCATGTATTAATTTAATTTCAATGTGTATGTATAGGTAACCCTTTCATGATGATATGTGCAAAAAATGTATAAGCTATTCAAAAAGGAACTTCGTATTCTTACCTGTCCTTTCTGAGCTTTTATGTCATCCTTTCGTTAAGACGACAGTACCAAGAAATAAATGTGTGTGGTCACATAACCAAACAAACTAATCATGTTAGACCTGCCATAAACTCTTATAGACATCTTACATTTTCATTATATATGAATATGTACTTCATAATATGAGTTATTTTTAATTTCACACTAAAATATGCAAAGAAAAATTGTGGTCACAATTGTGACCAGTGGGATTAAATGGGTTAAATACATGAGCCAAATACACTTGTAGGCTTTAGTTAAAAGTTTTGTTCAGTTTGACTACATAAAAAGTATACATACTGTGACAAAATGACAAACTGTGTATAAATATCAAGTAAAGTATCACAAACAAACAAAAACCTGAACAAAAAACATAGTGAAGAACTTGTCATAGCGTGACGTTTAGCTCAGGAAAATTAGCCAATAATGTATTTAGTTTATTAGTTAACTATAAAATGAAAAGCGACTCTATAGAGATTTATATCACAAAAATTATATAAATAAATTATACATTTTTGTAGAATATAAGCAAGTTTTTAAACAACCTTTTAAATGACTATATCTCCCTTAAAAAAAATTAGATAGCAGAATCTTTAATATTTGTTTATTTAGTGTATAAAACTTAAAATGTGTTTCTGCGATTCAAAGCGATTCAAAATGGTGCACATCATAATCACAAATGTTACTTTCACGATGCAGCCGAATTACATTTTGTGCTCAAATTTGTTATATTGAAAGATAATTATTATATTGTTTGACTGATACATTATGCGCTGATATAACCTTATGAACTGTGATTACATTATAAGTAGCTACAGTGTGTTCATAAAGTAATACATCGGTCTTATAACCTATTAAATTACATGAAAAAGTATTACATTGAAAAAAAGTTAATCACATATGAGCTCATTATTTTATTACCTTTTAAGAAAATTATTACATTTTATTACATTAATAATATAATACTTATTACATTATGCTTTGTTATTACATGACGAGTACAGGCCAGGTTTCTAAATACATTATTAATCAAAGTAAAGATTGGATCCTGACTTAACTACATTTTAAAAAATCATAATTTCCACGATCTCAAGTAATGAATTTAGTTTTTTGTGGAAGAAATGCCAGACTCCTAATTGCATTAGATGCATCCTAAATACGCACAAATAAATCAAATTTTCACAATAATAAATGAACATGCATAATTTAAAAAATAAATAAAGTCTTTTACAGTAAATCTATTCTGACTCGTAACTCAGATCTCTCAGGCCACATGAAAACCAGTCAGTTTTATGCAATATAAGAGTTGCTTTAGAGCTGATTCCCCGTGCAATATGCATTGAATGGTCAGTGAACAAACTGTTTATGTAAAAGCTCAACTTAAAACGAGACCTGATGCTTGCTTTCCCCTTAACTACTGAGTTAGCACAGTGTTGCTGTGAGCTCTGGAGGCGTCCTGCATGTGTTGAAGTCATCAGGAGTCAGTGTGCAGACATGCAACTCTTCAGAGTCACATACACACCCCTAATGCACTTATTCTGATATAAACATACTCTTTTAAGCCCAGTATCCATGTGCTGTATACCTCTTGACCTGCATAACAGATCTATCCAGTCTTAGCATGCTATAAACAAGAAACTTTTCAACTGTTTCAAAACAGAGCAGAACATCTGATCCTCTCTGTGTGGGACAGCACAAACTGAAGTTGTATTCTCAGATGTAATAAGCACAAATTATTATTGGCATAATGGCGTATCTGAATTGACGTAAAAGTTGAACTCAGGACATTTGTGAGCTTCGAGGAGAAGTGTCTGGAGGAACAGCGTACGCATCGCCTGGAAGTCATTATAAAGGGAAAATACTGGTTACTTCTTTACAGCAGCAGTCTCTTATTCCCTGGGGATTTCCAGGAGAAGGCCAGTGTTTAAAGCAGCAAACTGCACAAATAAACATTTTGTAAGAAGAAGTAAGAAACCTTTTCAGTTTAGACTATATTTGGCTCATATTGGACCTGAAATGTATTAGTTTCACATTGCCAGACTCATCAGCATTGTATTGAAGCTTGTTTCTGCCACAGAATAAAACATTTTAAAAGATAATTGCGACTTTTTATCTCACAATTACGAGTTTACAAAGTCAGAATTGTGTGATATAAAGTCAGAATTGTGTGAAATAAAGTCAGAATTGCGTGAAATAAAGTCAGAATTGCGAGATATAAAGTCAGAATTGCGAGATATAAAGTCAGAATTGCGAGATATAAAGTCAGAATTGCGAGATATAAAGTCAGAATTGCGTGAAATAATGTCGCAATTGCGTGTTATAAAGTCAGAATTGCGTGAAATAAAGTCAGAATTGCGAGATATAAAGTCAGAATTGCATGAAATAAAGTCGCAATTGCGTGTTATAAAGTCAGAATTGCGTGAAATAAAGTCGCAATTGCGTGTTATAAAGTCACAATTGCGTCTTATAAAGTCAGAATTTTGACCCTTTTTTTTCTCGCAATTGCGACTTTATAACACATAATTGCAATTATGACATCTTTTCTCAGAATTGTGAGATATAAACTCGCAATTGTGAGATATAAAGTCCAATTCTAAGGGAAAAAAAGAATAGTTTATATCTCACAATTCTGACTTTATAACACGCAATTGCGACTGTATATCATGCAATTCTGACTTTATATCTCCCAGTTGTGTATTATAAAGTCAGAATTGCGAAATATAAACATGCAATTCTGAGAAAAAATGTCAGAATTTCAAGTAGCCTATATTTCTCGCAATTGCGAGTTTATATCTCATAATTCATCAAAGACTTTATATCATGCAATTCTGACTTTATAACCTGCAATTGCGACTTTATATCACATAATTCTGAGAAAAAAAGTCAGAATTGTGAGATTAAAAAGTCGCAATTACCTTTTTTATTTTTCACTCTGTGGCGGAAACAAGCTTCCGGCATTAAGCTGGGTCCGGTTTGAAGTAGAAAAATCCAAGTGAAAACCAATCAGTTTGTTTTATGCAATATAAGAGTGGCTTTAGACATGATTCCCTGTGCAATGTGCACTGACGGGTCAGTGAGCCAACTATGTTAGTAAAGCTTAACTTAAAATGAGACGTGATGTTTGTTTTTCCCTTAACTCTTCAGTTAGCATTGGGGATTGCTCTAACAAGATGCCTCAAGCTAATCCTGGCCAAACAAACCGAAGAACGGGCCAGTGAACACAACACAAATGCCAGAAAACAAACACAACTCTTGACACGGGCCACACAATGGCCTCGGTGAGGACGATGGATCACTTTATAGTGTGTGTACAACAGCACACAAATCTTAGATTCTTTTCTTGTATATTTTATGACTCTTATCTGTTGATGCAGTGATGCAATACCACCACAAATCAGATCCCGAGCCGAGAGGGCGATCAGGGTGGAGTTTATGAATCCTGCTTATTACACACTTACTCAGCAAGTCATCAGTGTGGAACAGTTAGTAGCATTAATGTGATCCGAGAGATATGTCAGAAATTATATATGTCCATAATTTCCATAGTAAAATTCAAACATTTATAACTTCTGTTCAATTTGGCAAGTTTTTGCTTTGTTTATTCCCTGAATGCTTTTCTGTGTCTTTCATCATATTGACTCACATAAGCATGAACTACACTAAGCACAACATTGTTTATTTATTTGGTGGTGTGTGTGAAAAGGCTATATAAAAGAGTGTTTTGTGTTCATTTGTTGCTAGTCTTCACACACTAGATGGAAAACAGGCTGATGTTAGAAATTCACTAAGCGATTAACAAGCTTGGCCTTGTGTTGACTGGACTTTGCCCTTAGAACAGTTATAAGCCCATAATGGCTGAATGACTCCAGGTTTGTCCAGGTTTGGGAGTGGAATAATAATGATCATGACATGATTTTTGTAGTAATAACTAATACAGATTTTCTCAAGCCTACACTCAAAAAAAAATAAATAAAAAAAACGCTGGGTTGTTTCTTCTACCCAAATGCTGAGTTGAGGCCTGTGTTGGGTCATTTTGTTGGGTTATTTTTTCCATAGTTGGGTATTTTTTGTTACCCAGCCGTTGAGTTAGTGGCTGGGTAAATCTCACTGACAGCTGAAACGACACACCCCACCCCGACCCGGCCTCCCTCCCTCCCTCAGACGCAATAACCCAGCGGCGGCTTTACTACATCAACCCATCTGTTGGGTTACTTTGCATCCTCGTCAGGAGAGAGCAGATCTCAATGCCGCCAAATTAGGGCATTACTTCAGAAAAATAAAGGGTTGTATACAAATTTGTTTTCAAACGTAAGTTATGAAATATTTAACTTTAAAAAAAGCTAATTCATTTAACTGTACAAGCTGTATAATTGTTGAGTTGTCATTTTTTTCTGAACTTTTTCATTCATACACATGTACAGGTTGCCTACATTTTTGTGCATTCCTGGGTGTTGTTGCTTATTAATAAATGTTCAGCTTTTGTTTATTACTGTTGCCCTGTGTTTACCATAGTAATTGTGTGTGTGATTTGAATTTTCAACGTATTCTGGGTTTATTTTAAGCCAGCAATATAGTAATTTTGAATCAATAGTTGAGTTTAATAAAAACAACCCAGCATGTTGAGTCAACATTTAACCCAACCAGCTGGATAAAAGTAACCCAACGCTGGGTTTGTCCAATTTGGACCCAGCACTGGGTTGCCAAATAACCCAAATTGGGTTGTTTTTAACCCATCATTTTTTTTAGGGTGTATGATTTCAGCTATATTTAGGTAAGAAGCTTCACAATTTCTCTGTATTTATGATTTTGTTTTTAATTGCTGTCATAAATGGACAAAAGAGAATCTCAAAGGTGAGGGAATGCTCTTATTGGTTGCTGAAGAAACTCAATCAGGAATTCTGTGGAAATCTCTAAAAAATGCTGGGTTGTTTCAAACCAAATTTGGGTCAAATATGGACAAACCCAGCCGTTGGGTTACATTTTTTTATTAAATTTTTTAACCCAATGGTTGGCCTCGTCCATATTTGACCCAAATTTGGGTTAAAACAACCCAGCATTTTTTTTTTTCTGTGTAGAGTCTTCTGAAGTGTTCAGAGCAGATTCTGTGTTAATAAATAGAGACCTCGTTCTGTCAGGTGACCTGACTAAAGAGTAATGCTTTGTAAGCTTTTTACGATTGTTCTTAATCTCAAACCTTTGATCCGATACCCTCTTTTCCTATGCCAGATTCTCTGTTTCCCATATGTTTGTATGCATTTGTCCATGATTCAAAAGAAACGTACATGTCATCATCTCACAGACCATCAGCTCACATGTGTGAACCCTACTTGGACTTTGGCATGTCAATTTTTTGATATAATCAAACCATATCAGTGGTCTAGTCTTCTGTCACGAACAGGCAAAACACAGCAGAACTCAAGAAGTGCAGGTACTTTAAATAAGGGTTGAAGCAGATTACCAACACACAGTCAAACATGCATTGTTGTGCTGTATTTATTTAGAAAGGCTTTACGTGGAGTTTTTATAAAACATAGTAATGTTTTGTGTGTAAGTAACTAGTTTAATACAAGTTTACGAGATAGAGTAACATGTTTTAACAAGCTACCTTGGCATTCCCTTGTGAAAAAGAAGTGCACTTAATTGTACAAAATATTGACTCGTTCAAATTTTTTACTTGCAAATAATATAATATTACTGAAATAAGTGTACACTTAAGAGTACAATTTCATGACTAGGTTTTATTTAATGGTGTAGTAAGCGATTTCTGGGAAACACTTGAAATATGATGACACTCAAATGACCACACCCCTTCCTTCATTGCTCCGCCCCCAAAACAACACATCCGCTATGCAACACAGGCTGGCGCATCAGACAGCTTGTGCAAGTATGGATGAATCAGCTGTGATTCAACAACAATAGCATACAACAGCTTGTTGCAATGTTACTCACGTATCGAGCAGAGACGTGGATAGGTGGATCGATCCAATCCACTTTGTTTTTACTCCCGTTTATAAAGCTATTGTATAAACCCAATGGGTGTTTTTCGGCAGACACACTTAAAGGAGAACTCCGGTGAATTTTTAAGTTAATCTTGATCGTTTTACCTTTGTGAGTGCTTTCTATAGAAAAAAAAAACGAACCGGATCGGTGCTTGCAACGCGGAGCTGTTACAGTTAATGCCCAGAGCTCCCATTCAGCTAAAACGGCAGTTTTGGGGGCATCGAGCTAAAGAGTGTCTTTGTGCCTCTTAACAGACACAAAATGCAATTAAAATGTCTGTCCAACATGAACAGGGCCCTTACATGACAACAAGATGCGTTTAGCAACTTAGCCATTGTTTAAACTCACCTAAATAGTGTTTTAGACAGCTAGCTGTAGTCTCGCGCTGAAGTCCCGTGGGAACTCAGTTGTAGCCGGAACACGACGCTCCTCCCACCTGCACTATGTGCGCGATTTTTCTCCCCCCAAACCACTTCAGCGCAAATCCCACCCTGCAGCTGATTTAATTGGTTTAGGTTACAGTGACGATTGACATGACCAATGAAAACCTTAGAATCAGCTGCAGGGCGGGATTTCCGCTGAAGTGGTTTAAAAAAAAAAAAAATCATGCACACTTTTTCCGGCTACAACTGAGTTCCCACGGGACTTCAGCGCGAGACTACAGCTAGCTGTCTAAAACACTATTTAGGTGAGTTTAAACAATGGCTAAGTTGCTAAACGCATCTTGTTGTCATGTAAGGGCCCTGTTCATGTTGGACAGACATTTTAATTGCATTTTGTGTCTGTTAAGAGGCACAAAGACACTCTTTAGCTCGATGCCCCCATAACTGCCGTTTTAGCTGAATGGGAGCTCTGGGCATTAACTGTAACAGCTCCGCGTTGCAAGCACCGATCCGGTTCGTTTTTTTTTTCTATAGAAAGCACTCACAAAGGTAAAACGATCAAGATTAACTTAAAAATTCACCGGAGTTCTCCTTTAATGGATTCTGGTGGCCACTGATGGCACAAGACATCAGGAGGTTCATCTGAGGTTGTCAGGAGTTCACCATGTCTAAGACCTCTCGCCATTTACCATCTGGCAAACTTCTCCCGCTCTACTCAAGCCAATCAGATAACGGCCACATTTGCGCTGACCAATCGTATCAAGTTCTCTCTTCAACCAATCACATTTAGCTTGACAATCAGGGCAGGAACATATTCATCAAAGGAATTCTCAAAGGAACTGTATTCTATAGAAGCTTGTTTTCCGGCACGGAATAAAACATTTTAAAAGATGATTGTGACTTTTTATCTCGCAATTCTGACTTTTTTCCTCGCAACTCTGAGTTTATATCTTGCAATTCTGACTTTATAACGCACAATTGTGAGTTTATATCTCGCAATTCTGATTTTTTTCATCTTTTCCTCAGAATTGTGAGATATAAACTCGCAATTGTGAGAAAAAAAAGTCAGAACTGTGGGATGAAAAGTCTCAATTACCTTTTTTTTTTTTTTATTCTGTGGCGGAAACAAGCTTCCATAGTATTCTATGGGTGCTTTGTTCAAATTGAGCTGAAGTTGTTTTTTATGTGGTCAAAACAAAACAAAGGTTACAAAGGACAAATGATTTGCACATTTGCTTTGACGCGTCCAGTGTAGACCAGCATCAAACTGTTGCAGACGAGACATGGCACAACTGCTGATTCTGCCTTTTAAAGAACAATTGTGGTGACAAATATAGGACATGTGATGTCCAAAATGACAAAAGACCATCAGTGATGTGACAATATGAGCCTCAACATCACTGAAGTGAAGTCTGCATTTAACCCATCCAAGTGCACACACATTTGGAGCAGTGAGTAGTGACTGAGACACACACACACACACACACACACACACACACACACACACACACACACACACACACACACACACACACACACACACACACACACACTGATGCAAATAAAAATCTTGCAATGATATTGTAAGGATATTGTCTTCAAACGTGATTGGGTGTAGCAAGAACGTCCCACGATTGGTCAGCGCGATGTGGCCGTTATCTGATTGGCTAGAGTAGATGGTGGATGAAGTCCACTTATCTGTGGATTCGTGTGCACGTCTCGAGGCTCGAAAAAATCCACAAATGCACAAGAAACGATCCACAAATGCATGCAGCCGTCCACAAATACAGGAAGCGATTCACAAGTGAATGCCAGGCAGAGTTGTGCTTGTGACATAAAAAGATATTCGTGAATATATATTTTCCTATTTGCAAATTTAACTTTATTTATTTGTGAATTTAAGTCATTTTTGTGGAACTCCTAACATATATTTGTGGATCTCATTATATTTATTTGTGGATCATCATAATATTTGGAATAACGGAACAATTTATGATGTACTTAAGTCCTTTAAGTGGTTCAACTAATTGCATTAATATAAATTCAAACTTTAATAACATTTGTAAATAACATGCAATTAAGTGTACTTCTTTTCACATAGTTTGCCATGACAGAAGGCACTTTGTACTTATACCTCTGCATCTTTCATGCTGAAGGCTAGTATACAATGAATACAGGGTGACAATAATGCAAAGCTGTCAAAACGGAGCCCGGATTCAGTCCACTGATGTCAATGGAAGTTTAAAATGCAGTAAACATGATGTGGAAATGAGGAAGCATAGAATCAACAAATGAAATGCCTAAGGCTGTATGTCGGAGCGCATTATTCATTTGCTATGCATATGTGACATCAACCTCATTACCTCAACTCCTTTTTTGACACACAACACTATTAAGTATTAAACAGGAACATCTGTCAAACACAAATTTGTGTTATTCATTGAAAGGCCTTTGAATTGCCCCTCATTTAATGTTTTCTTATTCCATACGGCTCCCTAAACGTGTTAACGCACATACTGTACTCTGAAGTTGGACATTGCGTCACCAGTAAATACATCTGCTACTAATATTACATAGGGTTATGCTAACAACATGAATGAAACAGTCTAACTGTTTCCAGTATGTTCACTGACTTCAGGAATTGGTTAGGGAATCTATATTACCATCCCGCTGATTCTCATACTGTGAAGCAAATGATTAATTTAGAGTTCTTGGACTGTTGTTTGGAAAAACAATGTTCTAAAGAGCTGATGTCAAAGAACATTTATCACTGAGAAACAAACAGTGGTGAATTTAAAGTCCCCCTGTAGTCGATCATTTTATCCCTTAAAACTCATCTTTGATCACCAAAATGACATTTTTAAACGTTTTTTCCTTGAAAATAAATTTCGTCATGCCTTAAAATATCTTGAATGTAACTCGACACCCTTGCCTCATTTAGTATTCGCGGTTCTATGAATATGCAAATGAGCCCCGCCTCCACTCACTCACTCACTCACTCAGCTCAGAGATCCACTGGTTGACGATCACACGTTGATCTGATTGGTTACAAGGTAGTTTGTGACGTCAGAAACATCAGCGATTTCAAAGCGTGTTTTTAGTTCACTGCAGTTTTAAGGAGAAAGCGTTGAATTATGAATTTGCACATGGTTTGTCTTAAAGCATATTAAAAACACCACATAGACATATTACTTTTACAACAATTAAAAACTTGATTATCATCGGGGACTTTAACTTTACCTTTTTACTGGTGTTTTAAATGTTCAAACCATCATATGAAGGTGAGGATTACCCAAAGGCATTGGTTGCTTTATTGTAACTTTACTGTGACCATTGGGACATTTCTTTCCTTTTTTTCTTCCCAATTTAGTCATCAATATGCCGTGATTCATTCATATGAACACTGCTGGCATTTCCACTTGTCTGATAGGCCTATCCAAGTATTTTCTTGAGTTCAGTGAATAACTTTTAAAGAACATTAGGGAAAGTTGTGGGAAAGTTTATTTTTATTTTAGTATTTTAGTATTATTAAATCATTTCAAATAACAAACAGGCATTAACATATTATCATTGTTAAACACATTAACACTAAGACCAAGCAGCATATCGTAACATAAATAAATAAAATATATATAAATAAAAAGTACAAAAATATGAAAAGCAAACTATAACAAAATACATTACACTGGTTGTTAATCTATATTGCCCGTAATTTAGACAGTTTTGCCGCAAATTTGCCGCAAAACATAGAGAAACTTTAATAAATCTACATTTGTGTACAAAACTTGGCTACAATCAGTCAGAGCCGTTGAAAAACATATTCATATTTAACTCTGCGATCAATAGAGTTGTGGGAGCGTTGAGTTTGTGTATGGTTGTCATGGCGGCGCTGGCCCTTCCTCCCCCGGAGCCCCTGTGTGTGTGAGAGTGTGAGTTCAGTCGCTCCTCCTCACTCCTCAGTCAAGCACTGGTTTAATAAAGAGTGAATGAGGACTGCAGTTTTCCTGCTGTGGATACTGGATACTGTCTGAATCAAACATGTCTCACACTGTGACTCTCGCCGGTCCCTCGCCGTGGGGTTTTCGCCTGGTGGGTGGACGGGACTTCAGCACACCGCTCACCATCTCCAGAGTACGTCTTTTCTTCATTCTTCTCTTTCAATGATGGACTGTTTCGATGCGCGGCCCCTTTACAGCCGGCGTGCTATTTCATTGTTGTTACGTGGACATTTGGGTTTAACGTTAACTGTTACTTCTCTAAATGTGGCTTTACTTCTCTAAATGAACTCGATGAACTTTGTTTTTCTTGTTTGTCGCGTCGGTTCGCCTCGCTTGTACAGTAGTTTATCTCACACTCTGTAACGAAGATATTTCAATGTCACTTAAGCTATTATGCTCAGTAAACTTAATAGAGTTCTTGCTTCTGTCCCGTTAAAATATCAACGTTATCTCCTAAAATTTCTTTGGAGAAATAGCAGAAAATAATGAGTGACACTTAATATTTGAGCATAGCTGTAAAAATTAATTTGGCCTTTTGAACAATATTAAAGGATAAATGTTTGAGCTCATATTGAGACCTCTCACTTTGTAGACTTTGGTGCCTTGGCTTTTTTCTTTTTTTTATTAAAATTATTATTATTTTTAATATGCTGGAGACTTGAGGAGATCGAAGTCTCCATTTAATCTAACTGATGTCTAAGAGAAACATCTGAGATATTAAAGTAATCTTCTGTGTTAATATCACTTTCCTCTGGGCATTAACTTCGATGCTTCTCAAATGAATGAAAAGCTGAATCATGCTCGACAAACCCTGTCATTTACTGCACATTTGTGGTCAGTAAATGCCTATGTCAGAAGAAATCTTATTCAACTGCCTTACACTTACATTTAGAAAAATGGCAGCTGGTTGTCACCGATTAATATTTACAGCCAGTCAGGGCTTTATCTGTGGTCATGGATGTTTAGTCTAGTCCAACCAACCTTCCACTGTCCAATGGATGAATGAAGGTGATGCTGGTACAGTTTTCTGGTTGTTGATTGGAACGGCTAAAAACTCAGTTTGAAAATAACGTTACTATCTATACCCTATAATAGCCTATACAAAAAAAAAACAAAAAAAAAAAACACTGGGTTAAAAATAAAATAAAATTGGGGTTGTTTTTAGCCCAACAGCTGGGTCAATATAGGACAGAACACATGTCTACTCTTAGACCCATACAATTGGGTTGTTTATTTAACCAAGCATAATGAGTTGATTTTATTAAATCATTTTTACAATACTATCTTATTTTACTTCATAATTGAATGAATGAATGAATGAAACCTTTATTGCCCCGAGGGGAATTTGTTTTGCACTCATGGGAGCCACATGAATTGAATATAGGCCTACTAACAGATGAACTTAAATCCTCCTTTTGAAAAATACTCTGCAGGTTTTATTAAGGGAAATTTAAGACTTTTTCAAGACCTTTTTAAGACCAAATAAAGACAATTTACTGAATAAATTAAAAGGAGAAAACAATACATCGATATCTCTAGGGAGAAACACGAGCTGCATTATCAACACTTCTGAGATTGAAAATACAACTTTAAAAAGATATCGATATCCATTACTTTTTAATTCATTTTACAATAACAAAAATAAGTAGCTTGAACTGCTCTCATCCACTAGAGTATACGTTTTACTGTATCTGCAAAAAAAAATCATGTTCTTCCTCAGTATTTCTGACTCGTTTTCCAGTGCAATGTCTAAAGATTCTTAAATCGAAATGCAATTACTGGAAATACAAAATGACTTGTTTTATGCAAAACTGAATCAAAATGAATCGAGCTCATGCTTAAAAACAAGAACAAATATTTGCTAATGACTGACTCCATAACCTGCCCATAAACAAACACTTCACAGTTCTGAGAACATTTTTTAACATCCTTATAGTATTTCGATTTGACAAAGGAGTCAGGTGTTTCCATCACGGGGAAAAAGGCCGATGCGACATGTGACTTTTGCACAGTAACTATTTTACACATGACATAAAACGTAAAACAAAGAAGAAATGCACATTTTCAGCAACACCTGAGAACCGTTCTCTCCTGAAGAGGATGCAATAGTCTCTGGACCGCTGGGTAACACAACTCCCCCAAGTTTTGGTGCTGAAGAAACATCTGCACCATGTACAGAGAGCAGCTTGATGCTGAAAGCTGTTGAGAGGCTCATCAGCACCACAGGACTGAGGATGGATCTGGTGAACTCAAGCTACCGCTGGAAGGCTTGGCTTCGGATATCTTGCGTTTACGTCCGATGAAGGCTTCCATCTGGCACTGTGGATCCAGTTCCCAGTAAATGCTGAGATTAAACCTCAGGTTTTGTTAGGGAAAGTGTCTGTTAGGGTTGCAGATGTTAAGTTGCCTGTTGCCAATGGAAAACCTCCAAATGGAAAGAAATAGTTGGTATTACATTGTGAGTGTAAATGAATAGTCTTGGACTTGGTGCTGAAACCCAAAGCACAGGACAATAGAGACGCCAGAATAACAATATTCATGATTCTGAAGCTGAAAATACTGAATTATTGTAGACGAATATTCTCTGTCTCTGACAAGATGTATTTAAAATAATGTAGGACACTTTTTACTGGTAACATCAGACATTTGGCATCATCAGAAGCCCCATTGCATTATTATACTCAACAACATTATATAGTAGTTATAAAAGACACTAAATCTTTGAAAACTTGAATTTTTTCTCAAACTATCCACAATATTGTCACTATCCACGATGCATATTGTTGCATTTTTGTATTGCGATATATTATGACACGATATATTTTTACACCCCTAGTTTAAACACAATCTTGAGGCAGTTTTAGTCAAATGAATGTGGACATTCAGACAATATGGGAGATAAATTAGTAATATGGAGATTAACTTAAATGCAGTTACTTGGGATATCCACAACCTTGGACCATTGGTTTGTTGTAAAATGCTTTTGCTTCTTGTGCATTTGGGGTTTTCCTGGTGAATGTGAAAGTGCTGAGGTAAAAGTTCATTGAATCATTGCCAAGTGCAATACACAACAAATTGTTAGCACTTGTCCCTAACTGACAAATGTGGCTATCCATTTACAGGAACTCAGAACGGTGCAGTGTCTTCACTCTTCAAGTATTCACTACAAAATTACTGAGAATATCAGAATCTCTTTTTCACTCCTACGGTAAACTTTACAGAAGTCTGAACCAGATAGACGTACGTACCGCCGTCTTATAAACACATTTACTCTGCTAATCTTCAATGTCTGACTGGCTCCCTCTGGGATTTCACAGGGCTAATTTATGGCATCCAGGGCCTTCCTCTTGTTTTCGCTCTGTAAGGGCATGCAGTAATGCTGGCAGGCTGAAACTCATTGTCCACTTTTGCTCAGCTCCACATTTATAACACACACACACACACACACACACACATTCCAGGAAGCCATGTGACATTATTCAAAAAGAGATTAAGTAGCCACTAGGAGATTCTGAGGCACAGGATTCATCAAAGTTCACAGCGTCATGGGCATGGTGCCAAGCTACACTGCTTAAAGTTGAGTGTCTACTTTCAATGGGTGGTCTCGAATGGTGGGTTCTTGGCTGTAATTGGAAAAAATGGGTTGCTCTGTTCTGACAGGGTCACGGAGAGTAGGAGGGGGGAAAAACAATGCGAAAAATCAATCAAACTCTATGGTATTTCAATGCAAATTGGTAGAGATCACCATGGACACAACACCCCATTCTTGAAAAACAATTACCAAAACTACACAAGCTAAACCAAAATATGTCCCAGTTTACAATAAACACGGGTTGAGTTGCAGCAAGGATAAACAGGATTGGTGCCGGCCACAATGAGAGCATGAACCCATTGATTCAATGTTGCGTGGGAAGCAATTTTGCTACTTAGTTTGTTGGTACTTGATGTCCACTGTAATCTGAAGTGATCCTGAAACTAAGGGTGCTTTCACATCTGTAGTTCGGTTCATTTGGTCCGGACCAAGGGCGAAAAATTATACTTTGTAGCATTTTTAAGGCGTTTTTGTTCCTTTTCACACCACACTGATCGCTCTGGTCCGAATCAGTTTATGAGTTGATAAAACGAACCAAAATGCAGTCACGTGACAACATCCACATCACTCGTTGGCCAGATGTGTCTTGAACGCATTTCCATAACTGCACTTGGTTTGGTCAGAATTAACGTGCGGGAAAATTCCAACAGAACTCCCGGAAGTAAACAAAGAGGTGGAAAATCCGGCAGACAACACTCCGCTGTTCACTATGGAGAGACGACTGCGTGTGCTGATTGTATCCTTGGTCATATTTTATCATATAGTTTGTCTACACCACTTTAGACAAACAATAATATTTGAGAATGAAGCGAGGATGCGGCTCGAAAATAACGTTAATAATAATGTCTATCAGGCTCCGCACCTCCTCACAACTCCCAAGTCTGTCCGCGAGCTGCAAACTGTCAACAAACATTTCTCCTCATCCCATAATGCACAGCGCTGCTGACTACGGCAACTGGCTTAGTCCAAAAATGCGCAGTTCTTTGGCAGTTGGTTCTGTTCGAGGTCGGATCACGTTCTCACCACAAACGAACCGCTCCAGAGTTCGTTTCAAAGCATACCGAGACCACCTCTTCCAGGAGGTCTCGGTACGCCTGTTTGGTCCGCTTCTGGTGCGCACCCGAGTGCGACTGCCGCATTCACACCTGCCCAAACGAACCGCACCAACGGGGAAAACAAACTCTAGTGCGATTCAACCGAACTAAATGAAGCAGGTGTGAAAGCACCCTAAACCGGTTTAGACTTCTCTATACTTTGAGAGTAATCATTGATTTTCCTCTACTTTTTAAATTTTTATTCCAAAGGTAAAGTAAACAGAAGTACCAAAAGTTAAGCAGTTGTAAATTGAAGGCTGGTTCAACATTCAGAATATTGGTTACATTGAAAGCAACATTTTTTTTACTCTTTATGTCCAATGTTTTCATTCAGTAAACCATTATGAATCAGCAGCTTCCTAGTGTGTGTGGGGTTTGATTGAATTCCCATTGTAATCATCAACAGTTTTAATGGATATAAAGCTCATATTTAGACTACAGTGATCCTTTCTCCTCATTATTCTCTCTACATGTACAAGTTTTGATAATGTAGGCTATGTATAATGTTTTTAGCTTTTTCTTTTCTTTTTTCTTTTGGCCATAACAGTGAGGTCACATTACATAACTTGTCCTTTGTGGCTCAGCAGGGTAAACCGAGATGTTTCAAGATAAAGCACCACGTGTCTTAGTATTACTACTAGAATAACTTCATACACGTGCAATGAGGCCTGTTAAATGGGACGAATTAGCCTTATTAGTAGGTCAAGAGCTTCTGTTTGCTGAATATTTAGGGTTGTACATATGTGCTTGGCTTATTATAGGCAAGTGAATGAGTCCTTTAGGTAATGACTTGGATGTGGGCTACATCCCACTGTAATAACAACAGCCCTTGCTCCCTGTTCTTAAGACAAGTGTTCTGTACTTTCCGACAATTTCAGGCAATTTCCTGGCTTAACATCTAAACTGGTGTTTTTAGACGTCTATGATTACTTCAAGTTAATTGTATAGTTAACTATAGTATGTAGTGGTGGATATAGTGCTTAAGTTTAATTACTTTTACTATGCAGACGCATTCAAATCTCTCTGTTACAAAAGAGTTTACTACTGTATTAAAATGTTTTGATGCCTGATTTCTACATCCATCCATTTTTCAATGCACTTGATTTCTAAGATCTCTCATGAAGTTTTATTGTGAAACACTTAAAAAAAAAAAAAAAAAGTAAGAGATGAACAGTGTTAGTAGATTTACAATATTGACCCTAACATAAAATGGCTATTTGCATTTCAGTTTCTTAGATCTCAAAGCCAGAGGGTACTGGCTGTGTCAGAGAATGAGATATGAATATGATATATGTTATTGATGTCATGTGTAGAGAACATGAGGGCCAACATATAGCCTAAATGCTTTTTTGAAGGAATTCAGCCATTGTTTACTGTAATTGAACAAATTACTGTTCAGTACATTAAAACAATCTTGCTTCTCATGAAAACTGCTTGTCATTAAATCCACGACCAGATCAATATTTCACCATAAAATCCAAAAAAAAAGAAAAAAAAAGATGACATTCTTTTAATGAGTCTAGTATTTTGTTCCTCATTGTTAGAAGAAGAATCTCTTTTGTTACTGTAAAGGCTAGACTCATTGGAAACGCGTGACTCTACTAGGGCTGCACGATATTGGAAAAAACTGACATTGCAATATTTTTTTTTCTGCAATATTGTGATTTGAAAACAATTTCACCAGATTAATTGAATAGCCTAGCTCTTTTTAAACTCAAACTAATTGGCCTATTTGTAATTAATTTAAGCTCTAGATTGATTGAGGTGATTTTGTAGGGGAGTGAATCTGCATAGAAAATAAAAAAACAAATGACAAGCATAGATAAATACAACAGAACCAAGACGCAAATTAAATAAACAGTGCTTTATGTTTTGATACAGAAATTGAATAATCAAATGTAAAATAGCACTGCATAGTCTTCACTGTATAAATGAAATATAATTAATCTTTGTTAAAGATACTAAAGTGATTTTCTGTGTATATATTATATTAGGCTGTTGTCGTGGGTATATTAGGCTGTTGTCACTTTAAGACCTAATGCACGGATCCAATATAATGATACGCATCCATTTTCTTTCTCAACTTTTTACGTTCACTTAAAACTTAAGCAACTGTGTTACGAGGACACTTGCCGAGATGGCCGAGTCGATGTGTCCGTTCAAGCACAAAAAGAAAAAACTACACAAAAAACTACAAAAATGTACCTATACCTCAACACTAGGGGTAGTAAAACACCAACAGCATATAGGCTATTGCTTTTCACACTAATTATTAGGGATGCACGATATATCGGCCACCATATCGGTATCGGCCGATATTTGTTCATTTTTAATGTTAACGTTATCGGCCCGATAAGAAAATGCGGCTGATATAATAAAGCCGATAAATAATAGATTATTTCCTTCAGCTGAAACACTTCAGATCACACACTGTTCAACATGATGGTTTTGAATTGCTTGAAATATGATTGGAGTCGCTTCAAACAAGGAAAATACAGTAAAGTGCAACATGTATTGTTTATGTATTAAAGTGCAACAAGTCTGTCATATCGGCTACATAACATTATAATGAGAACATTATAATTGTGTGTTTGGGACATGGATTTTAATGGTGAGACTTTTGTTTTTGTAATCAGGCTCTCAAACGATATATAAAAATTTGGATTTGCATTTATCGGCAAATATATCAGATTTCATAATAAAGAATTATCGGTTATCGGTATCGGCAAAAATGTTCAAATCAGTGCATCCCTATAAATTATTATTACAGGGACATATTTTTTGATTAAGAAAGACTTATTTCTGCACAATGCTATGTTAAAACCTCAAAACACTTTCCCCATGATTTGCAAACTAATACATTTGGACATTTTCATCACATAACCAGCTTTTTTCTTATTTATGGCTTTTCTGATGTAGTAAGCATGCTCGATAGCTCATCTGGTCCAGCACTGCACTTGTGGGAAACACAATTAAAGAGCTCACAGACTTCCAGAGTCGAGTTCAAATGACATGGTTGCTTTAGCAAATATCTTTTTATCTCATGTTTGCTTTTGTTAACACTATCGGTTGTGTTTAGGGTAGGGTTTAGTGTAGGTGGTAAACATGCTATACGCAACAACTCGTTAAAGAATGTGATATGATATGATAATGCTTCAGTGTGTAAATATATAAACACTGGAAATGATATAACTAACATACATGTTTCATGTTCTTTCTGTGAGTAGAAAGCATCCTTGCCACTTCTGAAAGTGAACAGCAGTGTTTTACTGTAGCATTACATACAAAGTAAGTGTCATTTCAACGTCAATGTAAACCCCTCAAGTAATTTGTAGTTATATCAACCTGAAAACTTAACATCAGGAACATCCAGGAAAACACCTCAAACTAAGGGTGGACGAATCTTTTTGCTATTGTACTTTCTGTTTGTTATTAAAAATACGAATTTTTAAATTGCAAACAATAGGACAAATACAATAAAACAAAGATACAATGAAATATACAGGGCTTTACGTTTTTTAGGCAGGCCTACATTAGGTTTATTTATAAGTAGCACTTAAGTAATCAAATGTAAAAATCAAACACTGCTTAGTCTACACTCTATGAATTAAAATTACATCAACTCTTATTAAAGCTACAAAAATTATTCAGTCGAGATCAGTGAGTGATTTTATATTTCCAGTGTGAATAACATCTTTGGTTCTGTTGTCTTTTGTCACATCGCGTTGCACCGCTCTTGTCTGGTGTACGCACTGTGTTATTGTATTAAAATCATTCAGTTCTCACAAGCCATTACAATATAGACATCACAATTATGTACATTTGCTATATTTCGATAATTCCGATATATTGTGCTATCCTATAGTGGTAAGTTATTTTTAAACTCGATAGAGCTTTAATCTTTAAGCGCTATTCACCTAATATTCACCAAGATCATGGTTTGATTAAATTTGATTAATGCTGATTTAATAAAAAAAAAAAAAGTTGTCAAGTTGTAGTGATGAGAATCAGTTTTTGTCTTGCATTACAGTAATAAGACTGTTACATTTGTGTTCAGTTAGTTTCTGTTTTCATGGACTTTTGGTTTATGTTCAGTCTCAAATGTGTTTGTTTGTATCAGGGGCTGTTTACACGACACCGCTTTCAGCTAAAACTGTAATACTTTGCGTTTTGGCCGTTTATTTACACGACAAGGTGCAAAGTGAAAGTTTTTGAAAACAGTTTAAACAACAAAAGCGTGAATCTGTGAAGACGATGACGTCATGCACATTTGTATTATGTGTTCAGTCTATAGTGTTTCATCGCCATCTACTGGCCTGGCAGCAGAATGCAGCGTTTTTAGTCGTTTTCGCGATGACGGCACGTCTGTACCATAGACTGTAAAAAATAGGTCTGTACGTGGAAAACTTAAAGGAAAAACGTCTTCGTTTTAAGCATATCGCTGTCGTATAAACGTACTCTCAGTTTCCCGCCAGTCATCAGTTGTCATGGACACGCATCTAATCATCACACCTGTTTGTTATCATCTCATCTGTGTATTTCAGGGTAGGTTTACACAACAACGATATGCTTAAAACTGAGTCTTTTTTCCCGTTGAGTTTTCACAGATGCATTTTGAAACCCGTTTTCAAACGTTTGCGTTTTCAGGCACTCAGAACACCGTTGTCGTGTACATGAACTGCCAAAACGCGTTAAAAAGTTGTAGGCTATGTTTTTAGTTGAAAACGGTGTTGTGTAAACGGCCCCTGAGTTGCTCTGTTTCACCCTTCAGTTGTCGGCTGTAGTGTGTGTTTGTGTGTAGACTTTGCCTTCATCTTCATGGATTACCTGAGTTTGTTGTCATTAAAAGACCCTTTTGTTCATTGAAACCTTTTTGAACTCTTCTTCATCTTCGCAACAAAGACAGACATAAGATTGTGATTTTGTTAAATGTTCGTGTTCAATGAGAATTTAGGGGGAAATGTTTCTTTAAGCAAAATATTATTTATTTTTTCCTTTAAAATTTAGGGGTGAAATGAATCAGACATTTCTTTGTGAGATGTACGCTAAGCATAATGCCACTGAATGTTGACAGACAAGGTCTTACAGTAACTATTGCCTTATAAGCATGGATGCCTCACATTGAATAGTCAGCACATCTCACACTAGTCAACTGAGTAATTGATCATCTGTCATTGGTGTAGTTGTAGGCTTTGTTGTATTGATGGTTTCCAGTGAGTCAGTAATGGTACTCTTGGCTGCAGGCATTGCGGTGTTTGTCCTGGGTGTGGTACTTCCTTAACCTTTCTTCTGTTTGTCTTTTGTTAGATAACACCTGCGAGTAAAGCAGCGCTGAGCGACTTGTGCCCTGGAGACACCATCCTAACCATCAATGGAGAAAGCACAGAGACCATGACACACATGGAGGCTCAGAACCGCATTAAAGCCTGCACAGATCAGCTTGTGTTGGCCATCAGCAGGTACTGCCTTATAAGCCTGTATATCTGCCTTACTATCCTCATCCAGGTGCTGCTTGTTTTCACGAAGATATAGACCTTATGCGCCAGAGAAACGAGGGCGCCGCCATCTTTAGGATATTGTCTTTTAACTTCCGTTTTTGCGGTCGCTCTGTATATCTCTATGGCATCGCTGTCCAGGAGTAATTAGTTTTTGAAGTGGATTTACTTAATGTAAAGTTAACGAAAGTTATCATGAGGACTGTAATGTTTAAAAGCAGATGATTTAACAAATGTAAGTCGACCGGGAAGATTTTAAAACGAGCCGTTCATTCATAAACACGCAAAATCGCTGTGAAAATTCAGACCGGAAGTCAAAAGACAACGAGCGCAGCGCTGAAAAGGGGCGGGGCTACAGAAGGTCTATAAGATGACATGCACATCTGTTTGACTTTTGTCTTTGAACTTCCCATTTTTTTGCTGTACCTCTGTATATTTCTATGCAACGCTGTAGATTTCTACAATCAGGCTCTCAAAATTAATATACAAATTTGGATTTAGATTTATCGGCGAATATATCGGTCATCAGCTTTCAAGAATGAAGAGGATTTACTTGATGTAGAGTTAACGAAAGTTATCATGAGCATTGTAATGTTTTAAGCGGATGTCAGAACAAATGTCAGTAGACCGGGAAGATTTAAAGGAACCGTATGTAAGATTGTGGCCAAAACTGGTACTGCAATCACTTTCAAATTACTGTAGAGCGGTGTATCCCCTCCCCCTCCCCCCTGACTCCAGGTTGCCAGATAGGCTGGCATGTTTTCTCCGACACGTTTGTAGATGCAGCTGTGGTAACTAGAGCAGAGCTGGCAACCCGGATGCCGAAACACTACTGACTTCGTGATTGGTAGATAGGTGGAGGGTGGAGCATCAGGCCAAAACACAACATGACAACATCAACATCAGTTGAGGGCTGCAACTTCACTTTTAAATGACAATATCCTGGCCGGACTACTGTCGTCAGTGATATAAGTATTTTAAATGAACATGATTTCTTAATGTCTAGTGACATATCAGGGCCATTTTATGATTAATTGAAATACATTTCTTACATACGGTTCCTTTAAAAAACGAGCGATTCATTCTAGGGATGCACCGATATGCAAACTTTGGCCGATACCGATAACCGATAACTCTTTATATTTGAAAGCCGATAACCGATATATTGGCTGATAAATCTAAATCCATATATTTATATAATTTTGAGAGCCTGATTACAAAAACAAACATCTCACCATTAAATGCCATGTCCCAAACACTGTATTATATATATATTATATTTTTATGTAGCCGATATGACAGACTTGCGCTGCACATAACTGCACTTGCGTTGCGCTAAACTGTATTTTCCTATTGTAGATTCCAATCATATTTCAGCAAATTCAAAGTCATCATGTTGAACAGTGCGCATCTGAAGTGTCTCAGCTGAAGGAGATAATACATTATTTATCGGCTTTAATATATCAGACAAATTTTCTTTTTGGGCCGATAACGATAACAGTAAAAACAAACATATCAACCGATACCGATATGGTGGCCGATATATTGTGCATCCCTAGTTCATTCATAAATCAATAAAATATATATATCAGAAGACTCAACACAAGCGCAGCGCTAAAAAGGTGCTGCATACGGTCTATAGAAACAGTCAGTGTTTTGAGACATGCGCTTAGGACTGCACATGCGCATTGGAGGATCTAGCCTGATAATTAATCTATTTTAACACTATTTGATAATACAGTTCATGTCAGATTTTGTTTCTAATTTAATTGTGAGTTCAGCAAGTTTTTGAAATTTCAGGATTCCCCTATTTAAGTAGATTGGACTTGGTCTTGGATGGAACAGACTTTTCTTGAAAGGGACTTTGTTTTTAGTCAATTCTGTGTTGACAGAACAGAAACAAACTGTGCTCAACCTTAGAAAACTTTGAGCATAATTTCCCCCCAAACGTTAATCTGTCACCATGCCAGGCTATACCATTCAAATGACAATATGATAGAAGACTATCCTTTTTCACACACACAAAATTTTAGTGTGAGAGTGTGAGATTCACCGAGAGGCATCATATGCTACATCTTGCCATATTTGGTGTGTGTTCTCTGAGCGAGCAGCGCGTGTTATTTGGAAAAGCCCTGACCTCTTGGAAGACCTGCTCATTTATCATCTTTCGACATTAAGTGGTACATTCACATAGGAGTAGTACATTTATTTAAGGATACTCTGGGTTGTTTATACTGAGCATTCGACTGGGAACGTTTTCCTCCGATTACATTTCAAAACTTGTTTTTTTACACCAGCAAATTTTCATTATTAGAGTAACTTTAACTAGCTTTACTAGACAACTAAACAAAACTTTCCAGCACTACACTAGGATTGCTAGGTGTTTGCTAATGTCTTTTTATGACATCATTTTTTAATTTTTTGCTAGTTTTTAGGCTAATTTTGCTCATTTTTATGCATCGATGCAGAATCATTCACATCAGCATCGCAAAAAACGTTACATTTCATCGCTCTAGTTGGGTATTTATTCAGTTCCTTAACCACTAGTATGAGCAGCTGTAATAGTAATCCTTGCCTTGCCAAACACCACTAATTATTATTGATCTAGGTAGTCTGTGCCATTTGGAAATTGAACTCTAAACAGTCTTAGAGAGAAAACAGAATTCCACGTTTTGTCAACATTAGTCTTTTTTTCATGGCCTGCATAGATAGCTCTGTGAAGGTCATGTGACACCGTTGTAAATGCAAAAGCATGGCCCCCTGTATCTATTGGTATGTGACCTTTAGCATATGCCAATGACTCATTTGTATTTGTCTGCGCTCTTGCTGGCCCGATAAGTACCGCTTCGTTCCAGTGTGCATGATGTGCTCGAGCGGATCACAGGCTGCAGCTTCTGTTTTCCGTGTGCTCGGATGGAAATGCAATTACATGGGACACGGCACCCAGAATCACACTGAATCATATTCTCCTTGAGAGCGTAGAGATGTGAAAACAAATTACTAAAAACCCAACCACTGTGTTTCTTGTTCACACTGTTTATCTTGTTTATTTAGCACTTAAAAAAAAGTAAGCAATGTATTTGTTATTAGCTCCTGTTTCAGATTAGAGATGATGAACTGACAAAAATGCATGACAAATTATGAATATTTCTGAATTGGTTTAACCAAAAAAAGTGCTGCTTCTTTATAAAAAAGATCTAATAATAATAACTTTAATAACTACAAAATCTAGTTTAGATTCAACAACATGTGAAAGAAAACATTACTTAAGGAAATAAAAAAAAAAAGTCTGCTCTGCACACAGAAATTACAGCAAAAATTGTGCCTGATGAAGACCTGACTGATCGAAACGCTGCACTGTTTATAAACACATTTTTCGAGCTGTTATTTCAGCGTGCATTTTTTTGTTCAATTATTTGTTATCTACACCAGCGATTTCAAAGCGTGTTTTTGAGACTGTCTTTGGTTCACTGCAGTTTTAAGGAGAAAATACTCAGCAATGGTGTCGACTTATGAATTTGCACATGATTTGTATTAAAGCATATTAAAAACACCACATAGACATATAAACAACATTAAAGGCTGGATTTTCACCACAAGGGGTGTTTAAACATTTTAAACATTATATTTTCTCACATCAGGCCCAAAGAGAGACCACCACAGGTTGATTTGCCCCATAACCCCATTGGTCATGGGTTATTATTATGTCATTTCTTTCTGAATTTCAGTCTTTCTCTTCAGGAAAATGGACCAAAATATTAATTGCAAAAACTTGCTTTCTTTGGAGCAATGGTTCTCAACCCTGGTCCTAGAGAACCCCCAACACGGCACATTTTTTATGTCTCTCTCATCTGGTCACCGTGATTTTGTCACCAAGGAAGACATATTTTGTTGATCCTGGAACAACATTCATGTCCAAATATTTTGTCCTAAACCTAGCCCCACCCCTAAACCTAACCCTACCCATACGTTATCCCTAAAATCAGAGGGGAATGATATGTGAATAGCACTGATTTAGAAGCACCTAACCGTGGCCATAAGCCTAAATTTGACTTGTCCCTCAAATCTGATTGGTTGAATGGAATGTTGATGTTGATCCAGGAACATGTTGTACTTGGTGAGATCACGTTCACCCACACCTATCTGAGGTCTTGGAGTCTGTATGAGCTGATGAGTTGAATCGGGTGTTTTTGATTAGGAAGACATCTAAAACTAGTTCTGGGAGTCCTCCAGGACCAGGGTTGGGAACCACTGCTTTAGATTACGAATGCATCCATAGCAATAGCAAGCAGATCGAAGTTCATGGCTGTAATGTAGATGTAATGACTATTTCATAAAAAGGGACATGCCATTTGTCCTACCTTCATGAAGGCTGTGACACACCAAGCCGTTTCGCCTTCGTCTGGGCCAAAAAGTTGTGCTTGAACACACCACAAAGACTACAGCCAACGGCCAACGGCCAACTAGCACAAACGTTCTGAGAAAATAACTCTATACCAGCAGGTGGCAGTAGTCTGTATTCGACATTATAAAAGGGAAAGCCGGAATTAGGACTGTAAAAGACTGTAGTGAGACTTCCACGACACAAAGTCGGCACAATACCAAAGGATTCTTTCTTTTTATAACAGCCGAAAAAACTTAAAATATGGTTCATTCAGACGACAGTAAGACATCATTCAAAACTGAAACAGGTCTATTTTTATTTGTGTACACTCACAATAAAAACATCGTTGTGCTTTTGTAAAATGAAGAAAACAAACAGGATGCCGCTTTCTGCCGTCCCAGTTTCCCTTCCGGGAAGTTTGTGGAGCTCACCTAAACTTATTATATGCTGCTAGCAAGCTCTTGTGTGCATCTGAACTCTTGTTTTGGGCTGATGCGTAGATCGTCTCTTCTTTTTCTTCTTCTTCTTCTGCTCTTTTTCCTGTTGTTGTGGTTAGCAAACAGCATTGCATTACCACACGCCCCCTTCTGGACTGGAGTGTGTATCGCCTGTGACTGACTGTATTCGTCGTCTGACTGTATGAACTGAACCGTGATATCCATACCGTGATACATGTACCGTTACACCTTGGCTCCCTAATTTATGCCTGGTCAAAGGTGAAAGCCCACTGGGTGACCCCTTCATGCCCAGAGTCCGGAGCCCCAACTCGGCTTGGGTCCCAAGTTTTGCCCGGTCAAAGCTGGACAGGAAGTGGCGGTATCTCGGAGCTGGATGGTCCCAGGGGTTCAGGACTGTGGGTAATGTAGGGTCCCTCTGGGACCTCTCCATGCCTGGAATCTCAAGCCTTAAGTCGGCTTGGCTCCCTAATTTATGCCTGGTCAAAGGTGAAAGCCCACTGGGTGACCCCTCCATGCTTGGAGTCCGGAGCCCCAACTCTGCTTGGGTCCCAAGTTTTGCCCGGTCAAAGCTGGACAGGAAGTGGCGGTATCTCGGAGCTGGATGGTCCCAGGGGTTCAGGACTGTGGGTAATGTAGGGTCCCTCTGGGACCTCTCCATGTCTGGAATCTCAAGCCTTAAGTCGGCTTGGCTCCCTAATTTATGCCTGGTCAAAGGTGAAAGCCCACTGGGTGACCCCTTCATGCCCAGAGTCCGGAGCCCCAACTCGGCTTGGGTCCCAAGTTTTGCCCGGTCAAAGCTGGACAGGAAGTGGCGGTATCTCGGAGCTGGATGGTCCCAGGGGTTCAGGACTGTGGGTAATGTAGGGTCCCTTTGGGACCTCTCCATGTCTGGAATCTCAAGCCTTAACTCGGCTTGGCTCCCAGGGGTGGTGGTAGCGCAATGGATAAGACACATGCCTTTGGTGTGAGAGACCCGGGTTCGAATCCACTGTGAGACACCAATGTGTCCCTGAGCAAGACACTTAACCCCTAGTTGCTCCAGAGGCGTGCGACCTCTGACATATATAGCAATTGTAAGTCGCTTTGTATAAAAGCGTCAGCTAAATGAATAAATGTAAATGTAAATGTAAATTATGCCCGGTTATACATAAAGGACTTTAGGACAAAACGGGCTCTATCTCATTTGAATGAATGTGTGTAATTTGTAGGCCTATCTAAATATAGTTGTAAATTAAGGTAGTAAGTATGGTAAAGTTAAAAGGTTATTAAGGTCAAATCACACAAAGAAATGTTATTAAACACTTTCAGAAAATGTATCAAAGTTACAATTAGAGGGATTCCTCATTGAAACATAAGGTGGGCTTAAATGGTTCCACAGTGAGTAATGGTGAAAAATGACAATGTTTTCAATTTCAAGATATGTTACAAATACATGCATGAAGCTTAAATATACTGTGGACTAGTATCATAGTAATTTTCATTGTACTCACATTGAGAAATATTACGTTTTTTCGTTCAAGGTTATCTTGTGTTGGCTATAGTTTGCATGTGTTTTGTGGCACTGTGCCATTTAAGTCCATCTTTAAAAAAAGTTTTTAATATATTTTGTATATATATATTTTTTATAATATATATATACAAAAATAATATTCTCTACACAACAATTTATGATGTATTTATTTGTAAATTAATGTAAAATGATTGAAATTTCTTTGGCAGTCTAGCCTTTCTGTAAGGCTAATGGTTTGACCTAGAGATTGGCTTTGAACACAAGCTAATAAAACTCATCTTTCCATTTAAAGGAAAATTATAAAAAATGATAAAGTACTATTTGTTCATACACAAAAAACAATACATTTATCTCTTATTTGACATAATATCAATGTAGTTACCAAAGAAATGGCTGAAAATTGCAGAAATGTGTTGATTTCTGAAGGGTTTCGAAACACCAGAGTTTTGGGGTGTGTTTGTGTGAGGTCCCCTGAGACAGCACATGGGTGGGGCTAACTCAACACCGCCAAATGTGATTGGTATGCAATAAAAAATGCCAGGGAAGTAACAAATCACCTGATTGGTTAAAATAATGAGAAGCATAAAAAAATATTTTCTCTTTTTTTATTTGACTTCAGAGTTGAAAGTGGGCTTGATGGGTACACTTACCCTAATTTAAAACAATATAATAATTTAAGACAGAAACTATGAGCTTATTGAAGTAATGAATACTCGTTTGTTAACAAATGATTATGACATTTACAAAAATGTAGCATTGGTATCCCAGCAAGCAATTTTGCGTTTAAAAGGCGTATAATGGCCGTCCAAACACAGCCTAGACGTCTAGGCTAAAACAAGACAACATTTGGGTTGTCAGTGAAAATGTAATCGACGTCTAAACCATCGCCCAAGAATAGACTAGTCATCAATTAGATAACAAAGAAATGAAATGAGTGAAGAAATGAAACCAAACACTGTTTACTTTGCTTACATGATGGAATATCAAACATCTCGCAAATTAATGGGTTACTCATAGCCGGACTATATTGGGGCTATAGTTAACCTGACATTTAGTAAAATGAAGCATTGGAATATCCTTGTATTTCTGGCTGCTACATTCAGTGATGCCATGTCTGGTTCCTGAACATACCGGATGTGTCCCCGGTTGACTTCTGAGTCAGCACTGGACAAAGAGGTCTAATGAAACATGTCATACAAATCCACCCAGGCATATCCTCAAGCCACTGTGAAGGCAGAGAACAGCTGCTGGGAATCTCTCCGTATCTCCCTAGCCTCCTCCTTTCTCTTTGAAGGAAAGTTGCAGTCTGGAAAAGGTGGAGAGTGCGTATGACAAAGATTTGTTTCCACAAGTCATGAAGCTGTCGGAAAGAGCGTGCTGGGCCAAGCAAGTTGAGTCATAAGACCTGGGTCAGGAAAGTGCAGGGGAGCAGAGAGAATAAAAAAGAGGAATTAAAGGAGAGAGAAAACGGGGCAGGGCTCAGTGCTTAGTGGACAATGACGCATGAATGAAGAATTGTGTGTGGATTTTGAAAGCTTAGAGGAAGAAACAAAGGGAGGGGAAAACTACGTTTGACATTTCTTGACGGTTGAAAAGGGAATTTTGAAGGGATTGGTGATGATGTCATTGAAGTTACCTCGTCAAATACCTGTGGATTTTGTTTTTTTTGCGTGGGATAAAAATTTAGTAGTTAAAAAGTGTCCGTTTTCAAGCATGTTGTCTGCTATTGGTTCAATAAACAAGGCAACCTGAGCAAAGTCACGCTGTTGGTTGAGTTGATATGTGGGGATGTTCTGCGAAGGGGAACTTAAAGCAGCTTAAAGGTTTATGTTCTGTTTTTCAGGTTGTTTCTGGGTTTTAAGGCCTATTCGGACGGGATTAACTTTACAAGAGTAGATGGAGTAATGTGATTTTACCACAGGACGTCTGTAATAGTTAATGGCCGATTCGCACGGGATGAGATATCTCAGTAAACTAGCAGAAGTGGGAGAGGAACTCGATTTACACACCGCCGTCACTCCTGTCGTCATGTGTGTATTACGCTGCTTCCTGATATCATGTTCGCAAACAACCTATATTTATATATATAAAACAGTTATGTCCAGTCGAACGATGTATTAATTAACTTCAGATTGGATTATGTTGGTTAAAGGCTCTTACCTAACGCTAAAAGATGTTTCGTGCCTCTAACAAGTGCGTTCGATCTTCTCTCTGGTCTGAATGGTGTGTGTGAAACACTTGAGTTTTGCCACAGACTCGTTCCAGCGTCTCGAACGCAACTGATGCTTTTTCCAAGCGTCTCCATACTTAAAAAACAGCGGAAAACTACTATTAAACTGGAAATGACAAAATATTTACGTACGTATTTACAGTGGGTCTATTCCCACGGGATCAGTATCACCTGAGGTCATTTTCTTCCTCTCCATGTTAAACTAGTCCCGTCCGAATAGGGATTTAGTTCCTGTCTCATTGGTTTCCTTGGTTTTTGATTAATCCTTGTTTGTTACCATGACTACTGATTATGGTTACTTTAGCCCTATTCGCACGGGATAAGTATTACCTGGTGACCTCTAGTCATTTGTAATAATTGTGGAGGTTGTCTGTGATCTTAATCCCGTGCGAATCGGCAATGTCTGTGATTTGTAAAGTAAAAATTCCCCCGCAAATGACCTACCATATTTCGCCGAACACCGAGGTCCTGTGATGATATTAGTCCTGTGCGAATCGGCATCTCTGTGACTTGGCAGGGTCGTATATCATTTTTTCAAGGTTTTTGTTTTCTGTGCGCTTTTTTATCCATCTTCCGCGAATAATGGAGTGTTTTTTGATAGTATTTTGGGTGCTGGGTCATATTGCTATACACCACACAACTATACAATTTGCAGAAAGAGAAAGCTGAAAACCATCAGAAGAGCAAAAACAAAAAGAATGATTAGATGGAGATGAATGACATGTATAGCAGCATGTGGTAAGGAACATTCTTCTGTTTATGATATATCATACAGCTAGACCTAAGACATTTCCAAGCAATAGCCTATTGACATCATATCCGGGAGATAAGTCAGTAAATTCGAGTTAAATCACAGGCTTCGCTGATCCCATGCGAATGTGCCACACGAAATTCAGATGTGGGGGGGTCATTTCTAAATCACACGAGGTCCCCAGATAATACTAATCCAGTGCCAATAGGGCTTCTGTGTTTGGTGTCTTGTGTGTATACATATATAGCCCTTTGTTCGCTTCTTGAGCTTGTTGGTTATTGTCTTGGTGTTTTGGTGTGTTATATATCATACTAAAGCATACATATATCATACTTTTCCATTCCTGATTAAACATGGCTGGGGTCTGTACCATGAAGCCGGTTTAGCTGGCTAATTTGTGCCAACCATAAATGCGGTATAACTCTCTCTCCACGGCTAACCTGCTCTGTCGCACGCTTTATTCTGGGGAAGAAATCTCAAACTGAAATTTGAGCAAGAAGGAGAAAAAGTGCCATCTACATCTCAAGTCTACTTTTATTAATGACACAACAAGAACAAAACATTGTGCTTTTGTAAAATAAAGAAAACAAACCTGTCCTGGTTTCCCTTCTGTAAAGTCAAGTCAAGTCACCTTTATTTATATAGCGCTTTTTAAGTGTTTCAGTCTTAGTTTGTCGGTTGTTGTCTTTGCACGTTGTGTGAAGCTGTTGCATTCCTGCTCTTTTATTATGTTTCGTGTTCCTGCTCCTGGTTTTGACCCTCTAGTTGGATTATCTTTGTTTTCATTTTCAATAAATACAGCTGCAAACTGGATTGACGCCTCTCTTCATCCCTGCTTACACGTCACAACAAGCTACTAGCAAGCTCTTGTGTGCTGAATCTGAACTCTCGGGCTGCGTTCCAGTCCAAAATTGTCATGCCCTTCGCTCGCTAACTTCCCTCCGTCTCGTTCACTCGGATGTACGTCATTGCTTACGTTGCACGAGCGCCCACTACTGGCGGAAACTGCGGCGGGCTGAACTGGAACGTCCTGAGGCCTTGATCACTTGGAATCAGCTGTGGAGTTGATTTATTATTTCATTTCTTTTCCTTTTAATTTGTTTAATGCAGCATCCAGATGTATATGTGTGTTTGGGTTGTTTAAAAAAAAAAAATTATAATTAATATATCTAAAGCCCTATTCGGACGGGACTAGTTTTCCAAACGACGTTTGAGTTACAATTCTTATCAACCTACGTCTGTGATTTCATGTACGGATTCGGACGGGACTAACATCTCCGTGTTTATTACCGAGGTAGGAGTGTCTGTGTTTTACATGTGGGTATTGCAGAAGATCACGTGTTCAGAATGCGTATGGATTGCGTATGCGTATTAAGCACTTTGAAATATAAAGTAAAACGTCCTAACGTATTTAGTGTTTTGTAAACATTTAATAAAAATTGTAGTATAAAAAAACTAAACATACATTTATCATCATGATTTTATAGAACTGGGTTCTTATAATAAACCCACTGGAATAAAAAGTTTTAACTTATATCATTTACACGTTATGTAATTAAGTGCAGAAATGAAAGTGATCTTACCTGAAGCTGATATTACAGTAGCCAGTCTGTACAGTTTACATGATTTGGCTCTTCTTGTTGATTTCATTTTTTTATTTCTTCGCAGTGTACCGAACACATCTACATCCATTATCGGTGCGCAAAAAGCAGAAACTTGAATACCGGCGCGATAGCGAGAGATTGTACGGTAGTTCACGTTGACCAAAACACACAAGAAAAAGCGTTTTGGAAAAAAACGGCATTTCGGCAATCACAGACATTCGCATTCGGACGGGATTAGATTTCTCCGAGGACCACCGAGTTTGACGAAAAACAGTAGGTCATTTGCTCTGGAATTTTTACAGAGGTCGTGTGAGAAAAAGACAGACATGGCAGATTCGGACAGGATTAAAATCTCAAAGTACGTCTGTGAAACAGAAATTTCTCTAACGTCCCCCTGTGAAACTAGTCCCGTCCGAATAGGGCTATAGAGTTGTTTGTTGTAGTGGTGATTAGACTAAATCAGTGGTGACGTCACAATCGTACTGCATTGTGGGACATATAGGTGCATGAAGTGTACATATGAAGTAGACTCGCTCCCTCGGTCAGAATCGAGGGAACGAGGGTCTGTCCATATAAACTTCACGAAGTGGAACGCACTTCAAAATGGTGGCAGGGATTCCCCCGAGGGATAGGCTTAAGGAAGTTCTCAAGTGCGTGTCTAAAAGTGGACTGGAACACAGCCTAGTTTTGGGTTGCTGCAAAGATCGTCTCCTCTTCTTCTTCTGCTCTTGTTCCTGTTGTGACGGTTAGCAAACAGTGTTGCATTACCACGCGCCCCCTTCTGGACTGGAGTGTGTTTCACGCCTACGATTGGCTGTTCTCACTTTCATGTGCACTCGCTCCATAGTTATTCATGAGACAGGATCAAAGCCTGAGAAAGTTGATGATCAGTGTCATGTTACCAACAAAGCCTGATTGGATTGGATTGGTTTTGTCAACATGAACCTCTAATCCTGTGTCCCAGAGTTTGTCTCCAGTGCTTCACGCAGACAGGAGGTCAACCTATAAATGGCTTACTTATAGTTGACCGTGATGCATTAAACGGAGATAAAAGGAAACATTTTACTATCCAATAAATAAATAAACACAATTATTACATGCATCAGGGCAGAATGAGCATCTTTGTAAACAATTTATCATGCAATAATTTTACAGAAATTCTACGAGGATTGAGGCCCAACAACTTCAGACACAAGTACATACACAATACAAACGAGCGTAAGTACCAAATACTCACTGATCTGACCGTAAGAGTATTATGAAATTTGACATGACACATTTTGAAACTCTACTTGAGCACTTCTTTGCTGTGTTTTCTGGAAACATCTGGGTATTAGTCACCTTTCTAAAATAAAATTGGAAATGCAACAAATGTAGCAAAGCCAAAGTAAATCTGTCACTATATTGCAACTCAGTTACTCATTGAAGAAATCCCAACCAGAGGGGGAAACATTTTATGTAAGACACACACTTAGTATCAATAACATTTAACAATAACATTTTTAGTTTCAATATAATAGATCATATTTTTGAGCCACTAAACCCATTCTTACCTCTCATTTATTTAGACAGCACTTGTTTTGTATCCCACGGCAAGCTAAATAAATTTTACATAAGTAATAGTTCAACGATTATATTTTGAAACAGGTTGAAAGAACAGACTGACATGTTATCGTTTTAAGTGAATTAGTCTTCTGCATTACAACAGTGCGATTGAAAACATCTCAGTGATCATAAATACAATAGAATCAACCGATTAATTCCATAAATTCAATATTTATAAATGAGGATTCATATACATGTCTGTCTATATCTATAATGTTGTTCGTATATCATTTACATTTACGTTTTATTTTGCAATGAAAGCACAAGTAAAAGTACGTGTGGTATAACCACACTTAATTCATACATAAAAAGTCTCACACACAAATACTCTTGAGATCACGCTGAGAAAAAGCCCACGTGTCCCCATGAGGAGGTCATTTAAGTGTTTGTGTCTCAGAGTCGTACTGATAAAAGACAGATTTTGAACAGGCTCACAATGCATAATTATGTGCCACATTCTGACTTCAAAATTGCTTGACGGATTATAATGGAGAAAGACTGGAAACAAAACGGTACATTGTGCGTCATCACTGCCCACTACATCTGCCTCGCTCATTTTCCTCTCATTCCTAACACACAATACTTCACGTTGTTGATGGAGTACGAGTATGACTGTTTATTTGTCTGTGTCTTCTTATGTGACGTTTGTAATGTTTCCAAATGTAGAAGGCCTTTTACTTAATGTGACACATTAGTCTTCGCTGAGTTTAAACTCTGCTGCTGGTATGACCAAATCACGGAAAGTAATTCCATAGCACAGGTATGGTATATATAATAATATTGCTATTTTTGCTGGAATTAATTAGCTTTTCCCTATGGAAGCTTGTTTCCGCCACAGAATAAAACATTTTAAAAGATAATTGCGACTTTTTATCTCACAATTGCTTTATTGAAATAAAGTCAGAATTGCGAGATATAAATTTAGAATTGCGTGAAATAAAGTCGCAATTGCGTCTTATAAAGTCAGAATTGCGAGATATAAAGTCAGAATTGCGAGATATAAAGTCAGAATTGCGTGAAATAAAGTCGCAATTGCGTGAAATAAAGTCGCAATTGCGTGTTATAAAGTCAGAATTGCGAGATATAAAGTCAGAATTGATTGATATAAAGTCAGAATTGCGAGATATAAAGTCAGAATTGCGAGATATAAAGTCAGAATTGATTGATATAAAGTCAGAATTGCGAGATATAAAGTCAGAATTGCGAGATATAAAGTCAGAATTGCATGTTATAAAGTCAGAATTGCGTGTTATAAAGTCAGAATTGCGTGATATAAAGTCAGAATTGATTGATATAAAGTCAGAATTGCGAGATATAAAGTCAGAATTGCGTGTTATAAAGTCAGAATTGCGTGTTATAAAGTCAGAATTGCGTGTTATAAAGTCAGAATTGCGTGATATAAAGTCAGAATTGATTGATATAAAGTCAGAATTGCGAGATATAAAGTCAGAATTGCGTGATATAAAGTCAGAATTGCGAGATATAAAGTCAGAATTGCGTGTTATAAAGTCAGAATTGCGTGTTATAAAGTCAGAATTGCGTGTTATAAAGTCAGAATTGCGTGATATAAAGTCAGAATTGATTGATATAAAGTCAGAATTGCGAGATATAAAGTCAGAATTGCGTGTTATAAAGTCGCAATTGCGTGTTATAAAGTCAGAATTGCGAGATATAAAGTCAGAATTGCGAGATATAAAGTCAGAATTGCGAGATATAAAGTCAGAATTGCGTGTTATAAAGTCAGAATTGCGTGTTATAAAGTCAGAATTGCGAGATAATAAGTCATAATTGCGAGGTATAAAGTCAGTATTGCGAGATATAAAGTCAGAATTGCGAGATATAAAGTCCAATTCTAAGGGAATAAAAGACGTACTTTTTATTTTATTTTATTTTTTACCTCAGAATAGTTTATATCTCACAATTCTGACTTTATAACACGCAATTGTGACTTTATATCATGCAATTCTGACTTTATATCACGCAATTCTGACTTTATAACACGCAATTGCGACTTTATATCATGCAATTCTGACTTTATATCACGCAATTCTGACTTTATAACACGCAATTCTGACTTTATATCTCGCAATTGCAACTTTATTTCTCAGAATTGCGACTTTATTTCTCAAAATTCTGACTTTATATCTCGCAATTCTGACTTTATATCTCGCAATTCTGACTTTATATCTCGCAATTCTGACTTTATATCTCGCAATTCTGACTTTATAACACGCAATTCTGACTTTATATCTCGCAATTCTGACTTTATTTCTCACAATTCTTACTTTATACTTTATATATATAAAAAGTCGCAATTATTATTATTTATTTATTATTCAGTGGCGGAAACAAGCTTCCATATTTCCCTCCCCAGTGAAATAAATACTTTTACAATGAAAAATATTTTACATCTCATTTTATTATTTCATCTTTTTATTTGGAAATTGATGGACACAAAACTAAAGGTATTCATCACAAGTAAATGATCTGCGCCAGTGCAAGTTGTTAAAAATAGACTCAAAACTAATCTTAAGCCCTATTTGTATGGGGACTAGTTTTCTAAACGATGTTTGAGTTACAATTCTTATTGCTCGACATCTGTGACTTCATGTATCGATTGCGTGCATCACATATATGTCTTTGAATTTATTATTTTTTGATATAATTGTAATTTATTATAAAAACCTTAAGTAAACTATCCAAGTTTATAATAAACGTGCATAAATTAGCAAAGAAATCGAATTATCTTACTCTTATCTGACACTAATATTAAAATGGTTAATGAATGAATTCATTTTATAATGTTTTTTTTTTTTTTTTTTGGATGCCATCCATATTGAAATTAAATGAAAGAGTGCAGAAGATTGGTGTGCACTGCAAAGGGTAGCTCAGGTGACACTAATTTAAACTACTCCCTCCCAAATGTGACAAAAAGCTCTCCTGTTCCCACACGTCTATTATACGACGCAGCTCTACATGCAACGATAACTATATGTTCCCACTACAGCCATTTACAAGCCTCCTGTCCGCTGAAAGGGTCTCTTCATTCGAGTGGGTATATGGAAAACATTCTTTAATCAGTCACATCCAGATGGTCCTAAGTCACTCTGACATTCATTTCTAAGTCATTGCCTCACTTTGCCACATCCAAGCCAACTCAGAAGGGGGTGCATTCATGCTCCAGTGATGAGGTTTCCACTATAGGAGGGCCCACAGAGCTCTCTTTGTTGCTTAGATCTGTGTATGTGTGCATGTAGGTGGAAGTGGAGTGGGCGCAAAGGAAAACCAATGTCTTTGTTCTGCCTTTTGGTCAAAAGATGCTCAATATCTCCAGTTTTACTATTTAACTTGACCATTATGTTGTAGTTGTTGTTGATTTCTTGCATTGTGACAATATTTTATTCAATTATTTTATTATTTTATTAGTAAGCACATTTACTGTAACCCTCATATTCTCGTTACTATGAGGAAAAAATCTCATTCTCGTTCAAATGACAATCTGGGACATAGTGTATATGAAGAGTTCAGATGCAAAAGCCTCTAAGTGCCATCTGACATTTTCTTCTAAAATGATCATTTTTATCAACCTCGTATATTTAAGTTCAATAATTTCACTTAAATGGAAAAGCAAATTACCTATTAATTGTCATTCAATTTTTATCAAGGTTGATAAAAATGATCATATTGGTAATATATATGGTAATTTTATATTTTGTTAATTAGAATCAGAACAAATGAAAGCAATACAACCCATACTACCATGGCTCACAGTTAAAATTGTACTTTACAAATTTTCTTTTTAACTTTGAGGTGAAATATCATGACATGGACATATCTGGAAGTTTTTGTGAGATCCACCTCAGGAAATCTCTCCTGTTAGCTTATAAATGTAGATTTTTTGTCATTTGCTTGTACATTTATTCTCTAAAAGGCTTTATAAAACACATCCCCCGGTTTCACAGACAAGGCTTGAGCTAGTCCCAGACTAAAATAGATGTTTGAGCTGTTTTAACTGAAAGCATACATACACTGATACATCTTAAAATACATCAGTGCCATTGTTTTGTCTGAAGATGAACATCAATAATGTTGTTTTCTAAGGCACATTTATAAAAGCTACTTAAAGGCCTAATCCTGGTTTAATCTAAGCCCTGTCTGTGAAACCAGGCCATTACTTGGGCAAAATGGATTTTGCTTTCGGTTAAACTTTATTAAAGAGCATCTGGACTTTGTTATCCAGTTGTTGAAGACATTTTGACTGGCGAAGTAGTACAGATTTCATACCACATCAAAACAACTAAAGAAAATCATCAGAGTGGGATGAAATGCATGCTTGGGTGCACTTCTACTTGAATATTGTAAAGTGACAGGACTTGGATGAAAACACATTCTAATAGCAGCACCAAATGCCAACCACGAGTGTGAATAGATCATTGATGTCAATCAATATTGTTATCATTTATAGATAAAGAGAAGCGGACTGTTTTTGCTGATGTATGTCGATATTTGCCTTCATTCACCTGACCTTTGGTTTTGTTCTTTAGATCTGGAAAGGTTTGGTCTCCAACTGGAATAGAAGAAACCAAGACAAGTCCATACACCGGAATACTGGAGTCTGAGTCACAGGTATAACCCTCATATTTGATTTTCCCATAGGATACTGTTCCAGACAGCTTCATTTACATTTTAATTGAAGGGATTAAGCAGAAACTTATCCAGAGAAATTCACAAAATGCTGTGAGCATGTTGTGATCTATTTCATTGCCTAGCAACAACTGTTTGCTTCATAGAAATATAAACAACTACACAATGCTTAATCGTTTTTCAATGTAAAACAAAAAATTCTATTACAAAAGCATTTGCAAAATTTGAGGACTAGTTGAAGTCAAATATATGAATTTTTTGCCTTCTGATTGAACGAACTATAACTGAATAAATACTGAAACAATGAATTTCTTGTTTGTTCATTTTAGTTAAAGTCCCCCTTTAGTCAATAATTGTATCCCATAAAACTCATCTTCGAAAAAAAAATCATCATGCCTTAAAATATCTTGAATGTAACTCGACACCCTTGCCTCATTTAGTATATGCGGTTCTATGAATATGCAAATGAGCCCCGCCTCCACTCACTCACTCAGCTCAGAGATCCACTCGTTGACGATCACTCGTTGATCTGATTGGTTACAAGGTAGTTTGTGACGTCAGAAACACCAGCGATTTCAAAGCGTGTCACTGCAGTTTTAAAGTCCCTGTAAAGTCATAATTAAGTATGTGTTCTGAGTTTGTCACACCACAGAAAAATGTGTTATTAGCCACCCAGCCAAATTTGAATGATAAAAAAAGCAGCCAAGTAAATAAAATAAGCTATCAAAATCTTGAAAAAATGAGCAGTGGTCTCTGCTCTCAAACGCTGGGGGCGTGTCCACTGGCTGCGCTGAAACCACGCCCACTCGCGGGAAAGTTAACTCGCGGGCACGCACTGCCGATCATGGCACCAGTTGTCGGCGCGACGGCAGGATGAAGGCCGTGGCGGGAGATAGTCGGTTCGGCCCCATTCACGAGTAACAGCGGATTATCAGTGAATCCCAGTTGTCTCTGACGAAAGTTTATAAAACTATCCTGTGTAAAATGATCACTACAGAGGTGGGTGTTGATCCTCAGCTCTCCATCAAGGTGGCTCTTCACAAAATGAATCCACCTCTTGTTGATATGATCGTTGTTCGGAAATTTAAATAAGGACACCGATCTGTTTTGTAAGTGATCGCATCCAGGTAATACGCATTTCCGTGACGAAGGCATAGCTAGCTAGTAAACTGTAGGCTGTAGTAAAGAGTACTGACAGTAACTCGCGATTGAGCGGCGAAATGATAGGGAAGGGGGCCAGGAGCTCAGCGGCTCCAGTGCGTCATCGACAGTAGGGGCAGGGCCAGGAGCTCAGCGGCTCCAGTGCGTCATCGACAGTAGGGGCAGGGCCAGGAGCTCAGCGGCTCCAGTGCGTCATCGACAGTAGGGACAGGGCCAGGAGCTCAGCGGCTCCAGTACGTCATCGACAGTAGGGGCAGGGCCAGGAGCTCAGCGGCTCCAGTGCGTCATCGACAGTAGGGGCAGGGCCAGGAGCTCAGCGGCTCCAGTACGTCATCGACAGTAGGGGCAGGGCCAGGAGCTCAGCGGCTCCAGTGCGTCATCGACAGTAGGGGCGGGGCCAGGAGCTCAGCGGCTCCAGTGCGTCATCGACAGTAGGGGCAGGGCCAGGAGCTCAGCGGCTCCAGTGCGTCATCGACAGTAGGGGCGGGGCCAGGAGCTCAGCGGCTCCAGTGCGTCATCGACAGTAGGGGCGGGGCCAGGAGCTCAGCGGCTCCAGTGCGTCAGACAGTAGGGGCGGGGCCTGGAGCTCAGCGGCTCCAGTGCGTCATCGACAGTAGGGGCAGGGCCAGGAGCTCAGCGGCTCCAGTGCGTCATCGACAGTAGGGGCGGGGCCAGGAGCTCAGTGGCTCCAGTGCGTCATCGACAGTAGGGGCGGGGCCAGGAGCTCAGCGGCTCCAGTGCGTCAGACAGTAGGGGCGGGGCCTGGAGCTCAGCGGCTCCAGTGTGTCAGACAGTAGGGGCGGGGCCAGGAGCTCAGCGGCTCCAGTGCGTCATCTACAGTAGGGGCGGGGCCAGGAGCTCAGCGGCTCCAGTGCGTCATCTACAGTAGGGGCGGGGCCAGGAGCTCAGCGGCTCCAGTGTGTCCGACAGTACGAGCGGGGCCTGGAGCTCAGCGGCTTCAGTGTGTCAGACAGTAGGGGCAGGGCCAGGAGCTCAGCGGCTCCAGTGCGTCATCTACAGTAGGGGCGGGGCCAGGAGCTCAGCGGCTCCAGTGCGTCATCGACAGTAGGGGCGGGGCCAGGAGCTCAGCGGCTCCAGTGCGTCATCGACAGTAGGGGCGGGGCCAGGAGCTCAGCGGCTCCAATGCATCATAACCAGTAGGGGCGGGGCCAGGAGCTCAGCGGCTCCAGTGCATCATCGAGCCACCGTTTTAGCCCTGCCCAATAAATCCTGAACACAGCAACGGTGAAAAACTGTTTAACGGTCTAACTCCACAATTCAGTGCTTCACAGTTCACAGTCTTTGTAATGTGTTTTAGCAATACATTTCTAACATTTATAATGTGTTTAGATTTTTTTTTTTTTTTGCCTTTACAGGGACTTTAAGGAGCAAAATACTCAGCAATGGTGTTGACTTGTGAATTTACACATGGTTTGTCTTAAAACATATTAAAAACACCACATAGACATATAAACAACATTTAAAAACATGATTTTCACCACAGGGACTTTAATGCATTAACTAATTTTAGTTCACATTATAGTGTTACTTTTGAAATGAAGGGATGGACATGTTTATTTGACCCTTTATATATGTTAATATCATCAGTAAGACTCACAAGTTTACACATATAGTACTTCTTGAAGTCAAAGAGATGATGAAGTTTAACATAGATGCTCTTTTATAGTCATGCTGGTGCACGTCACATGACTACCTCAGCCAATAGAATTGGTGTGTTTGCACACATGCTTCAGACACTGGTTCCTCTAGAAGCGTTTCCATAGCGTTAACACCACGTTGCAGCATAGAGGTCCCTCAAAAGGGAACTAATAAAGACCAACCTCTGCTGAACTGTGTTAAAAATGGATAATGTCACTCCCTAAATATTATATCAGAAGAGGAGAATATTATAATAACCATTCATTTTTAAATAGGGTAATGTCACATTATAGCAGTGTATTACATAAACAGTGAAGGCATGATATTTTCCCATCAGAAAGATGACTTTTTGGCTGGTGCTCTATGGAAATTAAATGTAATAGTCCACAATATTCCCTTTGAATTCTTCCATCCTAAAATACATTTTCAACATGACGCTAATGTTTTCTTTGTATTCACTCGTGTAATGAAAAATAGCCCATGTCAGCCATTTTGTGGCAAATGAGACAGATGGTTTCAAATCGTTCTTGGCCCTGACACTGGAATCAGATGGGCATTGCACAAATCTTCAGTAAAGTCACATTCACATTTGGTGACTGTATGTCATAACGTCTATAAAGTGTTTCAGGGATTTCCAGAGCAGATGTGTGCCTCATGCTGAGATGTAAGTCATTGTGGCTTTTGCCATGGCCACTGGAAAGTATGAATGTTGAAAATCTGTAAGAATAGCGATAGAACAAGTCACGTCATTTCCAATGGAAGGAGACACAGCCAAGCATGTGGTCGAGCCAAAGAATTTTTCAGAGGCTGTATTTTATCCCAGACTGTGTAGGTCGGAGCATAACTGAGGTATTGTTTCATTGCTCGGAAGTCTTGTCACCAGTTGTAATATGAGACAGCATTTCTTTTATGAATGGAACAAAATTGTTGGTCACATATGATCCACCAGGCTTTTTAGGCCCTCTTTTATAGCCATAGTCATTTATTTATTTATTTAATTATTTATTTTGGTTACCAGTTATAGCATCATCATTACTCCAGTCTTCAGTGTCACATGATCCTTCAGAAATCATTCTAATATGCCAATTTGCTCAAATGCTCAATTATTATTAGGGATGCACAATATATCGGCCACCATATCGGTATCGGCCGATATATGTTAATTTTTAATGTTATCGGCCAATATATTAAAGCCGATAAATAATGGATTATTTCCTCCAGCTGTGACACTTCAAATGTGCACTGATCAACATGATGGTTTTGAATTGCTTAAAATATGATATCGGCTACATAAAATTATCATGAGAACATTATATAGTGTGTGTGAGACATGGCTTTTAATGGAAATACTTCTGTTTTTGTTATCAGCCTCTCAAAAATTCGGTTATATCGGTTATCGGCTTTCAAATATAAAGAATTATCGGTATCGGCCCAAAATATTCATATCGGTGCATCCCTAATTATTATAAAATTTTCACTGGTGCTCAATTATCAATAATGGTTCTTATTATTATCAATGTTGAAAACGTAATATTTAATATTGTTATGGAAACTTTTTAAAAGCTGTTATAATAATTGAGGCTTGGTGAACATACAAGACTTCTTTCAAGAATGTATTTATTCCAAACTTTTTACCAGAACTGTATGTATATCTCATCAGTACTGAAGTCTTCCTGAATCTAAGAAGCTGTATTTTGTTGTGTTTTATGTTACCAAATATCTAAAAAATCTCACATTGTTTGGTGCATTTTTAAGTCTTGCATGAATAAATCCTAAATTGTGTTATTTCTGAATGAATATCTCTATATTACGTGTGTTCGGAGAGGGAACGATGGTGTTACGGGGCTGATGCTGGGAGTGGGTTGTTTAAGTCTGTCAACAGTGGCCATATGGTTTCCATCAGGTCCTCCCTTCAACTTCCCTTGCAGTGTTCAGGTCGATATCAACCTTCATAAATCACAGGTCATTTTTCCCAAAGCAAGCCTTAATTAATAAAAGTAGGTTTGAGGTCAGTTTTGATTTATACAGTTCATTGCTAGCAGTAGCAAACCGCCTTTTTTGGTTGGTTCTGAATGTTCTGGCTCTGTGGGCAGTCACCCAGAACCAAAGGGCATGCTGGGATATCACTGTAAAACAGGTCAGTGAAATCTGATGATTGTCAGGATTTATGAGCAGACACAAACACTCCTCATAAATATCCCCCTGGTCTTTTTGTGTTTCTTTTGGGCCCTCACTGGCGATTATGGGAAACTAGCTTTAACCAGCAACGTTTGCTTTTGGAATGCGATGAGATAACTGTTCTCATTGGTTGTGTTTTGTGTTGAACCCCTTCAGACCTGATTTTTTATCTACATGATACTTATGAAGACATAAAATCATATTAATAAAAAATTAGGGGTCAAATCTTTGGATGATCAGGGGCCAATGGGTGACCAGGCATTTGTCATATTATTAAAACTTAAAATTGTATTGGTTTACACACACACACACAAAAAAAAACATGTAATATGGTCTGAAGGGGTTAATTGTGTCACCCACGTCCCATTTTCACGTTTGCTTTTCACTGGCATCTGTTGCATTAAATAAGCATTAATTAAATGCAGTAGAAATAACAAGCACTACCATGATATATTTATAAATAATAGGGATGCACCAATATGAAAACTTAGGCCGATACCGATAACCGATAATTCTTTATATTTGAAAGCCGATAACCGATATATTGGCTGATAAATCCAAATTGTGATATATAATTTTGAGCCTGATTACAAAAACAAAAGTCTCACCATTAAAATCAATGTCCCAAACACACAATTATGATGTTCTCATTATAATGTTATGTAGCCGATATGAGGGACTTGCGCTGCACATGTTGCACTTCACAATATTTTCAATATTTGAAGTGATTCCAATCATATTTCAAGCAATTCAAAGCCATCATGTTGAAGAGTCTCAGCTGAAGGAAATAATACATTATTTATCGGCTTTAATATATCGGCCAAATTTTCTTATCGGGCCGATAATGATAACATTAAAAATTATCATATATTGGCCGATACCGATATAGTTGCAGAAATATCGTGCATCCCTAATAAATACATTACAATTTTAACAATTTATCTTTTTTGCATTACAATAGTTTGCATTAAGTGAATTACATGAATAAAAAAATCTGCTAAAATGTGCTTAATAGCTAAATAGACTTATATATATATTCATATCTCTCATTTGTAATTCTTTTCATGTCTGCTAATAGGTTTCGTGAGCATTCTCACCCATTCAGAACTTCTTGAGAACCAAACTGTTTTTAAACTGTGTTGATAAGGGTGTCGTGTAATATTTCCCCTAGTATGAGAAGTATGATAAACGTATATCGTGTAAAAGGAGCGTCTGTTTCAACCACGGCTGCAATTTCAGTGATCCTCTAGATTCACCGTACTGCAGAATAGGTTAAATAATTCACTTTAATGAGACATTAGCCTTATCCAGATTTATTAAATAACAAAAGTCTAAGCTTATATAGTGAAAATTTATGTTTAAAAAAGGTAGAGAGGTACAAATGAATGCTTTTCGATGTTAGACTACAAAACTGGCACTTTTATAAGCTATACACCAGATGTGTAGACTAGTAAATCTGCCGTTTTTATTGCAGTTACACCCATTTGTGGCAGACATGTGAACTAAAGGAGCATGCATCTACGTTTCCTTTCCAGCAAAGGTCAGAACAGATGTTATTTCTAAATATTATCATTATTATATGCTTTAGATAACCATAACTAATGTTTATATTAGTTTCTGCAGTAATCAGCTAGTGGTTAAATCAAAGCGGAGGTGAATAATATATAGAAGATCCACAAAATAACACAAAACCCCATCATGGTTCAATGCAAAAACACAATTTAACAACATACGATGTGCATAATGTGCATTACTGATAAAAAAGCTAAGAAGAAACAGATTTATTAAAATGAATTGTGAAGTGTCACACAAGCTATTCTGGGAATGTCTGCTTTTCACTGCAAATTATAAGATGATTTATTCTGTTTTATTTCTATAAATGGCACATTTAACTGTGTTTTACTGTAAAATTGCATGAAATATAAGGATAGATTTTTCCCCATGTATATATACAGTTACAGTTTTTCCCTTTATATATTAAGGAAACTACAGTTAATTTTCAATGAGGGCATTTACAAAGATACTGGTGCAAAGAATTCTGTTTTTAACATTATGTGTAGAGCTCAAGAGAAAAAAAGAGATAAATGATATGAACCTTTCAAACCCATTAACCCGCACGTTGTTTTAAGAATGAGAAAGCTAGGAGAACAGCTGGCTTCTGTCCACTCAAAGATGAGAAATGCAATAAAACGCTTGTCTTGCTGCCCATTTTGAACTGTAATAAAGACTGATATGAGATATTTTTCATGGTCATAAGGCTAAAAACAACAGAAAACAGAGCCTTCATGATTTGCAGACGAATCCTCCGGCCTCCTGCTGTGGAAGTACAGAGCGCTGATGTGAACTTGTATTCCTCCGCTATCTATGAAAATACTGCCATTATTTATTCTCCCTCGGGTCGGTCCAAACCAATATACTGTTGTTATTTTTTCTTGGAACACCGTAAGATAAGCCACACATTTTGGTATCAACTCCCAAGAATAAATGTTTCTTAAACATCAAATCATCATATCAGAATGATTTCTGAAGAATCATGTGACCCTGAAGACTGGAGTAATGATGCTGAAAATTCAGCTTTGATCACAGGAATAAATTACATTTTAAAATATAATCGAATAAAAAAGTTATTTTAAATTGTAATAATATTTCACAATATTACAGTTTTTTACTGTATTTTTGATTGGATGAATGCAGGCTTGGTGAGCAGAAGAGACTTAATTATTGCAAATTTTGACTATGATATCAAAACTACATCCCTCCCAAAATGGTGTCTTAATATTTAAATGGGAATGTTGTTGACATTTGCCTGGCATTGCTTATTATACAACATTGGTGCATTCAGTTTCACAGATTTTTTTGAGATCAGTTGTTTTGTATAATAAATTTAACAGCACATTTGCAAAGTTTTGACTAATTTGCTACCGTTCCTTCAGGATTTTCCCCATCATTTATTATTTTGTTTGATTTTAATGTAGATTTATTGCCAGTAATTTCTGACATGCAGAGTTTTAAATTTGGCAGCCATTAATATTCAATTAAGTTTCTTCTTTTCTCAGAATTAGTCCCCAAATACGATACTTCAGACAAACCGTTTAACAAAACAACAACAACAAAAAGATGTCTCCACTCCATCTGCAAAACATAACACTAATAAGTTGCCTTAAATGACTCCGGATGTCATAAAATGGCTGCTAACTTATAATCAAAAGCTGCGCTGACCAGAGGCAAATATGTATGATGGGAATTTGTCTGCAACAGTAAATATTTACATATTTTCTGAGTAAGCTGTTTATTGAGTGCATGTCAGATCTGTAAACCTGTCAAGTATTGTTCCAATCATACAGTCATCACAGTTCAGATTATATTAGCTCTTAGTTGAAACAGTGAATAATTTGCTCTTAATATTTTTTTTTTTTTGTGAAGAGATTTGGATGGTATTACAATAGGGGTGTAACAATATATCGCAATACAAAAATGCAACAATATGTATCGTGGATAGTTCACCCAAAACAAAAATTACTGTATGAGAAAAAAATCAAGTTTTCAGAGTTTTAGTGTCAGATATTAAACTACTATAATATTGAATATAATGTATAATAATGCAATGGGGGAATATTTGTGGCTCCTGATAATGCCAAATGTCTGATGTTACCAGTAAAAAGTGTCCGACATTATTATAAATATATCTAGTCAGTGACAGAGAATATTCGTCTACAATAATTCAGTATTTTCATCTTTAGAATCATGAATATTGTTATTCTGGTGTCTCTATTGTCCTGTGCTTTGGGTTTCAGCACCAAGTCCAAGACTATTCATTTACACTCACAATGTAAAACCAAATTTAGCGTTTTAATCAATAGCACATTTTTTGTTTACCGTATATCATATGTCTTGGAGTATCGCAATAATATCGTATCCTGATATGTATCGAATCGTGACATGAGGGCATCGTTACACCTCTAGCTTACAATCAAAAAATACTTTTTTTCTTCTTTTTTTACAGACCTTTCGACCAATCAGCAGTGGCTATAGTCCCACTCCGAAGAGTCCCTCGCCCATGAGTCCAATCACAGGCGGTGTGTCCTACAATAACGGCAACTCAAGACCTACGTACAACAATCCAGCCGGACTGTATTCACACAACAACGGCAATGGAGCTCTTCCCAAGCAGATGTCAGGCCTCAGCCTGGGCTCTCCTCACAGGTGGGACATTTTACAGTTTTTCACACATGCACAGGAATAGCATAATGGGCCCTATTTTAAGGATCTAAGCTCATGGTCTAAAGCGCATGGCGCAAGTGCACTTAGGTCGTGTCCGAACCCCCTTTTGCTAGTTAACGATGAGGAAAATGGTCGGTGCTCCCGGCGCATGGTCTAAAAGGGTCGTCCCTATTCTCTTAATGAGTAATGGGTGTGTTTTGGGCGTAAACAAAACAAAAAAACAACAACCAAAGCCTCATCTCCCATTGCCTTTAAAAGCCAGTTGTGCTCGCGCCATGGTGGATTCGCTATTTACATGGAGGAATTTACAAGTGGAAAAACTGAACGCGTCTCTAGCGTGGAAATGGATCTGCTCGTGCGCGAGGTTAAAGCGTGCAAGAAGACCATCTACGTATTATCTTTTATTTGTAATATTTGGCATGTTTGTGTGCTGCTTCACATCCCTGATAAGCAGTGTGTGTGTGTAATAAGCAGAGTGTACATGTGTTGGACTCGCCTATAGGCGCACATCACTAACGCGCTCTTTAAATAACAAAAAATACTGTGCCATTGACTTTAGACCAGGTTTCAGTTGGTCAATGGCTCAGTCTATTTCAGTTCCTCAAAATAGCAACGCTCCAACAATGCGCCTGAACACACACCTCGTTCTCCGACCAGCAGCCCATGGGTGAACAGATGGGCACAAATGCATTTGCTATTTAAACAACATGAAAATGACGTGAAAATGAAAACTGCGTCGGGCTGAAACTAGCAAAACACACTTGCGTCGCGCCTGGCGCTGCATTGCTCTGGGTGTATGATTAGGCCCAATGCATTTTTCTTTGGAATAACAGTGAGACCAGCAACGCAAGGTAAATAGGGTCAGTTCTAAATTAATGTTAACTGTACACAGCTAAACTCTAGCCAACACAAACCACACCGGTCTTGCAGTGGTGCCAGAAACACATATTTATGATCCTCACAAGGCTGTGAGAAACATAGTGATTTATCAAGGAAGTGATCTTGGGGATCTTTCCCATGTTGGACATCTACAGTGCAGGTCCTGTCTTCACTCAGAGCACTTGCACACAACAATAAACATTTCAGACTGAAATATGCTACAGCTCTTCAGGCATATTGTTATGTAAAACTGAGTTCATGAGTTCAGCGAAGCACAGGACTGGAAAAAGTTGAACAGTTTTCAGGGAACATCTGCCGCACTGATATTTGCAAAACATCCTTGAATTTTTCTGAAGCACTAGTGTATTTGGATGTGAGATAAGGATGATCGAGAACCGTTTGGTTGCTTGTAAAACTTGCTGTTTACTCTGAATATGACAAATCCGCTGTTTATGAATTCCTGGATTCCTGGAGTTGTCATAACACTGATCACTCTCATGGAAACTTCCAACAAGGAAATCCATCAAAGTATCTGCTGTGTACTTGGGGGGAATCAGTTCCTTCAAAGATCTGAACTCATAACGACAGTCAAACTTGTTTGGAAACGTCTACTCATTCTTTATTATTAGTAATGGGGATTTTGGGGCCGATCACGATTACGATCACTGTAAGCAGTGTTGGCCGATATCGATCACTGATACTGAAATAAATAATAGGCACACTATTCTTAACAACAATGTATTTAAGTATGAATAAAATAAGAGATGAGAAAGTATCATGAATTGACAACTTTTCATTTATTGTCTGTTATTTATTGCAACATATTCCATTCGCTCATTTAGAGGTGATTAGGAACAGCTTAAAGCTTAACAAATATAGCATTCCTGTGAAATAAATTATAAAAAATTATACTTTATCAACAGAAAGTAATCAAATGTAAAACAACACTGCATAGTCTTCACTGTATATATTAAATATAGATTAAACCTACTAAAGAGCAGTGAGTTATTTTCTCTTTGTCTTTTCTTGTTGGATTAACATTTATAACACAGACGGCATCAGGAATATTAGGCTGCTGTCACTTTAAGAGCTGAATGCACATATCCAATATACTGATACACTTCAGAGCTGCCAACTCTCACGCATTCACCGTGAGACACTTTTCACACGCTCTCACGCCACACATCCATTTTCTCACGCACAGAAAAATCGTGAAGCAAAGAGGACACGGAGACCAACAGACTAGAAGAGCAGTTACTTATGATAGAAAAAAAATCTCAGCTCTCAGATTCTGTCACTTTTATTACGAAATTCAGTACCGTTTTGGCGTTTGTAACTGTGACGTGACAGATCCCTAGCGGCACGTGACCCGATCATCTCTACTAGCTAATAGTAAATAAACACGAATGAACACTGTTAAAAGAAACAGTACAACTTACAGAAATGTATATTCCTCATACATAATATCGATCAATCAGTGTTTTTCATCCGCGGAAAGGGTCAATAAAACAGCTGGAGAACAATTATGTCACATAACATTTACCTCAGGAAAGCCATTTGATGACCATAATATAGGCTATAGCACGTTAGTTGGCTAGAAAAAAAGAGCTATAGAGAGTATTTTGCTATGTGTAGGCTACTATATTACATATTTATTATATTTTAAATGCATTATATTTAATTTTAGTTATTTTTAACCTAAAATAATACTGCCAGCTCTGTATGTTTACAGCATTAGGTGAGATTTTTTTTTTTTTCTTGAGAAAAATTCATGCCTATCTTGCCTACCTAATATTTATCCAAATTAGTCAATATTAAATCAAATCACAAGAATTGAACTGAATTGAAATCCTGAAATTTGTTTCAAGCAATAATAAAAAGCGTAGCTTACCAGAAATTGTACCATATAAACATTGTAACATGTTGTCACTAAACCTAATAAAATTCAGTTTAGTTACTAAAATGTTTTGACAATCACAATACACTTATTGTGATGCAAGATAATTTTTTTACATCCCAAACTTTTGCCTGGTATGTATGTGTGTATCTGAATATTTGTAACAAATGTGTTGTATTTGAATTTTAAACCAATTTCTTTGGCTTCCTTTCCTTTAGAGATGTACTGAAGCTTTTATAAATAACTTGAGAAAGTGTGTAGTTCAGTATGGAAACACATGTTTATGTTCAAGATCTGGATGTGTTTTCCTCTCAGTTTCAGCCCTGAACCACCAGTGAATTCATCAGGCAACCGCAATGGTTTCGACCCGCAGTCAGACGTCTACAGGATGCTTCAGGACCACGAGGAACCTGTGTCCGCTCCCAAACAATCTGGCTCCTTTAAATACCTGCAGGGAATCCTGGAAGCTGAGGATGGGGGTCAGTTTTACTTATTCACTTCTCTCAGAATCAGGCTGTATTTCAGCAGTGGTGTGTAACACAGTTACTCCTACTCGCCAGTTTGGCAGTTGAATTTTATACATAATATATGCATTTTTTAATTGTAGTTTTTTAAAAAGGCATCTGAAATAATAAGTGCAATTGTCAAAAAAACGTATTGCGCATAATTCCCGCAGATTTTGAGCTCAAACCCAAAGTGCGGCTCATAAAGCCGCCTCTCAGTACTAAAAAAATGTCCCACTGCTTATTGCGCTTAAACAGTCAAATACACACAAAATAATGTCAAAATGCCGGTCTTGGCAAGTATTCACGTAAACGCAGTCAGTCATGTTTTAAGTGAATGTAAACAGTTGAGAAAGAAAACACATGTGTATCAGTATATTGGATCTGTGCATTCTGTCTTAAAGTGACAGCAGCCTAATATTCCTGATGCCAAATTATGAGATAATATTAAAAACAGCTATACATGAATATCAGTCACGTGACCTCTTACGTCATCCGCTCTTTTTCCAGTTGACTGCCGCCATCTTGAGTACCTACCGAGTACTGTCTATGGTACTGACAAGCATTAACTAGCTAGCTTGCTACTATTTACAGCTTCGTGCGGATACTGTAAATGGCTACGAAAGACAACATTTCGTACCTCAACTGCCATGAAAAGAAACGCTACTTTCAAAAAATAATATCGTTAGGGTGTGATCCCTACGCGATACCTGATGCGTACTTCCAGCCTCTGTCCGCTGCTACCGAACTACCAATCCTGGCATTCAATGATATTATATGTTGATACGACTATTTAAAGTGTGTATTTAAATGGTCCAGGGGCAGAACTTTTGCCAAGCGTGTCAGAGGTTCTGGGTTCTAATCCGCACTCATATATATATATATATATATCTTTTTTTTCTTATCAAACCGATTATGTTTATCAGTGGTTGTATATCAGGCAGGGACACGTTTGTGTGCATTTTGTTTTGTAATTTCACCGGAACGAATAGAGAGTCTCCACAACGGATTGAAGCGCGCGTCCGAGTGAAGACTGTGCTCGAGCCACAAGAGAACACCGTATCCGCGCCACTGATCGCAGCGGCAACGAGCACTTTGATCACTTGATTTCAAAAATAACACATTTCAGCGCTAGATCGCCTCTAATTTAACAAACGAACTAAATGAATGCTCTGCTAGTTAACTGGAGATGTTTTGTTTATTTGTATTGGTACATTCGTGCCGCGAGATGTTTCAGAAGTGGTGGAGACATTCACCCCACCGCACAACATACTGAAGGCATAGCTAGCTAGTTCCTTTGCAACTTACATGAATCAGGTACTCAAGATGGCGGCAAACAAGTTTAAGAAGTGAGTGACGTCAGTGAGGAGACGTTGGTGACATCATCTGATATTCATCTATATGACAGTTTTCCCCCATGGTATCGGTGTCAAAATTGTGTCCAGTGAAAATGCTGAGTGGATAGTAACTTTGGAAAACCACTCGCCACAGTGTCTGATGAGCAGAAAAGTGAATGTCAAGCCCTGCTCAGAATGTATGATGGAATTGTTAATTATCGATAATGTCATATATTGTCATTTTGTGTGTGATCAAACCGATAATACAATGATTATCGCCTCAGTATGTTCAGTGGAAACAATTACATAAGAATGATTCAGCTTTATTACAATACATCGCTATTTACTTGTCACTAGAAATGCTGCACTATTTCGAAAATGGTCTCGCTATTGAAAAATGTATTTAGTAAAAGCACTGCCATGGATTCTGGATTTTTTTGGGCCAGATTGCTCTCTTGTCTCTTGGAGGCTAAAAGCTCCCAAAAATGTTGTGCTTTGTGTCATATAAGCCCAGAAATGTATTTTGTCTAAGCCAGATCCCACGGAGAAGCTTCTAGATCATGCTATACTTACGCCTTCGCCATCTCTCGCACACTGAATTAGATCCCATGGAGCCACAGGGATCAGGGATCAAGTGTTTAAGTGTGTAATTAGTGGTATTCGTTGACAGGTTTGGAGTAGTAACCTGTCCCAGCAGTTCTTGGGAATAACGCAGAGTTAATGATCTCACTTTGGCACAACAACAGTCAGATGACTGAGGCGGGCACCATTTAGACAGTTACGCATATTTTTTTATCCGGATGTTTCCTCGTTCAGCCTGAAACAGAGAAGATAGGAGGAGGCCTTGGCAGCTGTGCTCCACACTTGGCCATATGGCTCTGTCCCAACCATGCCCTGAAGCTAACACACACACACACACACCCGGGATTTTCAGCTACGTCTGCATGGAGAATAGTGTCTGACCTGGGATTGAAGTGTGAAGGACATTAATTCTGGCCATCTCTTGTTCCAGGGACAGCTGCTAAGCGCTTACTCTGAGAGATTGGTTTGTTTTGGGCTAAACAAGGCCTCATGGAAAGTCAGAAGTATCTGTTCAAAGCAGTTTAAAAGTTACAATTCTGTCAATACAGCGTGTACTCTGCTGCCATTTGACACAGAATGAGAATTTTTTACTCTTTCCACACCAGCATTTTTGGGAAAAAATGTTGCAAGCCAGCATCAGCATTTTTTATTAATTTTTTCTTCATTTTCACAAAGGTTTAATGGCCCCAAGAATATTTTGTTGTATGAATATCTGAGGATGCAATACATCAAAATAACAGAACATCTGCTTTTAAACAACAACTAGCTTCATGCATTCTTTTTTATGAACACTTGAATGTAAGTTTGATAAAAAAAAAAAGCAAAATCTTCAGTAAAAAGCTGAAAAAAATCACATTTTTGTCAAAGATTACGTCTGGATGGGATTCAGAACGTCATCAAAACACAGATGTAGTCGATCGAGTCCATCAACACCTCAAAGCTTCACAGTCCTACAGCTCATCCTGGGTCGACATTTCATTCAGTAACATTAGGCCATTTTGATTTATATGCTGTTTAAAGGATTAGTTCACTTTCAAAAAAAATGTTGCTGATAATTTACTCCAAGTCATCCAAGATATCCATGTCTTTCTTTCTTCAGTCGAAAAGAAATTGAGGTTTTTGAGGAAAACATTCCAGGATTTTTCTACACAGAATGGACTTCAATGGCAACCAACTATACCAATGTTCAAAGAAGGTTCAAATGTCCGTCTCAATGCAGCTTCAAAGTCTCGACACGATCCCAGTCGAGAAATAAGGGTCTTATCTAGCGAAACGATCGATCATTTTCAACAAAAAAAAAAAATATATATATATATACACTTTTTAACCACAAATGCTCGTCGTTTACCAAATAGTTATTTTTAACCGGTAACCGGTCGAGCCGGTTCACAGAATCAAACTGAATTACACTTTAGCTCCGGGTTGATGACGCAAGACGCACATCCGAAGTAGCCCACACACACACACACACCTAATGAGCCAATAAGCGTGTCCAGAAATGCAGCTATGTTTCCAGTGATCCTGGAGACCTTGATTAGTTGGTTTAGGTGTGTTTCATTAGGGTTGGAGGTAAACGTTGTTGGAAGGCCCTCAGGAACTGAGGCTGTGTTCAGACTACAGGCCGATCAGATGTTTTCTCAAATCAGATCTTTTCTGGCAGACTGTCCGCACTATTCATTGCAAGTCAACAAATAAAATGTGTGTCCATACATAACCAACCTTTCTGCATGGGTTGCTTCGGTATGGACGTAGGCCTACCCACGTATGTGACGAGGCCTTCAAAGCGGATGCAGGATAAATGGAGGTGCATCACTTCACTCTCTGAATTCACGGTGCAGAACTCTTACATCGCACAAGAAAACCTCAGTGACGGAGGATCTTGGGACACACCGCTTGAATACCGTACGAATACTTCTGGCATTTCTGCCTCTGGTTTTGACGTTATCATTGTATGTTGCTTTAGGAGTGATGCAAAAGACAATTTGAAATCCTCAGAATCTGATTGGAATTGCATTTCAGATCAGAGACCAACTCTTAATGTGGTTTCAATCAAAAAATGTTTCTAGACTTTCAAAAATACGAATCTGGATAAAATCAGTCTGAGCGTAGCCTGAGTTCGACAGCCCTGCTGTAAGGGATTGAAGTTCAGTGCATTCAATGGATTGTAATGTTGTTTGACAACATACCAATTGTTCAGTTTTTTGACAAAAACTCCATAAAACGGTTTGAAAAGTTGTATGTTGTAAAAAATGTGTGATCTAGGACCTTTATACAGTGTGTGCCATTGTAAAGACTGTAAGTCTATCCCTCACAGCCTCGTTTTCATCCGCGTTAAAGGAGTAGCTCACTTCAGAATGAACATTTCCTGATAATTTACTCTCCTCCACGTCATCCAAGATGTTCATGTCTTTCTTTCTTCAGTGGAAAAGAAATGAAGGTTTTTGAGGAAAACACTCCTGGATGTTTCTCCATATAGTGTCTTCAATGGGGTCCAACGGGTTGAAGGTCCAGATGTGAGTTTCAGTGCAGCTTCAAAGTCTCGACACGATCCCAGCCGAGGAATAAGAGTCTGATCTAGACAAACCAGCCGACATTTTATAACAAAATAAACATTTATATACTTTTAACCACAAATTATGGTCCTGCACTAGCTGTGATGCGCCACACATTACGCAATCAGGTTGAAAGGTCGAGCAAAAAACTTTGGTTACTTCATACTTTGCTTTTGTTGCAAAGCTTGGTTCTTGTAAATAACACGAATGCTCCATTCTGAAAGGTCTCTTTCAAAAGAAGAACACTTGCTTTCCATTCTAGGATCTTATCTTAGTACAATAGTTGATCTCGGTATCATGACTGCAGTTTGTTTTCTCTCCAGGGGTCTCACCGGTGGACAGGCACGGGGTGCGAGGCTTGCGTTCCCCGGTGAAGTCGCCTGTGCCGAAGCTGGGCAGCCCCATCACGGCTCCTCTGGCGCCCATGGCCGGCCTACAGAAGCTGCCTCAGTGCACACGCTGCGGGAACGGCATTGTGTAAGTGCCATGTGTTGCTGCTTACGGGGGCATGAACTTTTATAATGTTTACTGGGGTGCATTTATAATGTCAGGATAATTTTTACATAAAAAATTGTCAAAATTTAGAAATAAAATGCATTTTTCCTACCCTGCCTGATTTTAGCCCTCTGGTTTAAACGCTCTGTTTTAAGGGGCGTGTCTCTGTGAGGCTTCAGTGTAAATGCCCACTGCTGTGATTGGCTGACAGTTTTGCATATTAAATAAATAGTACATGTGGAACTTTTAGCACGTTTTTACAATTAGAGTTCTCAAGGTTTACAAATCGTGAAAAGTGTTGATTATAGCATCATATTTAGATCGTGGCATGAAAGGGATCTCGTAACTCGATTTCTGCACACTAACAAATGCTTTCATCATTACTAACTGGGCAAACACAATGGAAATAAGAGATTCGTTGATTATAATGGGAGTTTTGGCGAGAGCCCAGAATTCAGTCACTGACCCAGACAGCAGCATAGGGTCCGGCCCAGATCCGGCCCACATCCGGTGCAAGTGAATCCACACGGATCTGGGCCGACACTATGTTGCTGTCTGAGGATAAACTTGCTCTGTTTGATTTGCAGCTCCAGCGATTGTAAAGGGAGCGTTCTTTAAATCTCTTTAAACATATAGTTTATCAATTAGTGGTGGAACGGTACACAGAAGTCAAGGTTCGGTTCATACCTCGGTTCAGACATCACGGTTCGGTACGAGTTCGGTACAATGGAGGGAAAAGCAAAACAGAAATGCAGAAGGCTTGAGCATGTCTCAGGCTGGACCACCAAAGGAAAATAAATGACCTTAGCCTTGTATTTTTTAAATACGTTTTATTAATAAAGTAAAGGCATAGAACAAGTTTATTTGTAGTGCACTGACAATAGTTTTATATAATTAGTTTATTAATAAAAATACAAAAAAGACCTTGAGATATGTTTGGTAACTGTACCTGAATGAATTGAAAATTAATTTGCTACATTTCAGATTAATATATTTGTTTTCCTTAATTTTAATTAACAGTAACTTAAACACTTTGCAGTTTGAATGATGTCCTGTATAAACAAAATGAAGTATGTTTTTATGTTTCCACTGTTCAATCGCGCCCACGCCTCACACACGCACACACACACACACGCACACAAATATAAGTAAACACTTTGCGACTTTTCGATCGCGCCCGCGCCCCTCTCTCTCTCTCTCTCTCTCTCTCTCTATCTCTCTCTCTCTCTCACACACACACACACACGCAGCCTGCTTCAGAGCTAAGGCGGAGCTACAGATCAGGTGTCCCTAAAGAACCCGCATATCTAACAGTAGTTCCGCATTACATTAATTAATTTGCACACAAGTTTTATTTATTTTTATACCGTGTATTCTCTGTGTAAATTTATACACCGAACCATGTACCGTTTCGGTTCAATACGAATACATGTACCGTTCCACCCCTAGTCTACATGAATCATGACTTATCACTGGTCACTGGTGATTTTGGTTAGACAAACGATCTGTAACAAAGCAATAGTGACACAGTAAAAACGTTTTTACTCGCATAAGTGTGTTGCTTATCCAATATAGAAGTGTGTTCCATTCCTGTCGGATCCAGTATAGAAGACGGCGCAGCATCGTTTTTTTATTTCAGTCTCTCTGCAAATCCAGTGGCGCTGCACAACATGTTGCACTCTTCAAAGGCATCTTTGTCGCTTAGTTGCTCGATCCAGTGTTAGCGTCACTGTTATTTACCTACTACTTGTCGTGCTCGAATCAGTGGGCGGGGCTACTGAACTATAGGGTTAGTGATGTCACCAACCCAGGAAAAAGCTCGTTGTAGTTCGTTTGTTGTAGTCCTTAAAAAGCGATTTCTGTAAAAGCAAATATCTCCCTTTGCTTTGACCTTTGAGCGTCGTAACTTTGCAGATGTTGTTTATGCTCAAACAGCAACATTACACACTCACTAAAGCTAGAAAAGTCAAATCATAATCAACCACCCCTTTAAGAATGAATGAACTAGATAGCATTGAATAGACTTTATAAGCCAGTATATGTTTCTTTTATCATCTTCAAACGTAAGCCTGTAAGTCGTGTCTCGCAGTAAATGAATGATTTCAACACTGGCATGCTCATTGAGGACGTGATTGTTAAATGAAGCCAGACCTGCCGGAGCATGTGGCACAGGTGTTCCCGATCATGATAATACTGTAAGTCACTCTTCTGCTGTTGGCACTTTCCCACAGGAACATGAGTAAACAGTGATGTCATATGATAAGAACAGTTCCACAGAAGAAGGAAACAATGCGCCCATTGTAAATGCTGTTGATAGATATTATAGCCTTCAAATATGTCCCAGTTCATAGAGATTTTATAATAGGAAGAATTAGTGATAAGAGATTGTCCAATCAGCCGTCAGGTCTGCATAAGAGACATTTGTGCTTTCTCTTTTATATCATGGTTGGGTCATGACATTTCAGAAGTTTTTTTCAGCCCATTTATGAAAGGGATTTATTGTTTGCTCGTTTACTGACTAAACATTACCTGCTAATCCTACTTTAGCAATTGTTGACCACCATTTTTATCATAAAAGCCTTTTCTCTTTTAAAAGTTCAGTATTAGTATCGTTTTTACAAAATTTGTTGGATCGTTTTTCACTTTAAAATAATGGTCCAGATCACTAGTAGTTCCTAAGGAGTGAGTAGATAACACTTGAGTAATTAGCAATGCATGTTGAGAGTAAAAAAATACCGTTTCGCACATCTCAGACACGTTAATGTTGTGATTATTACTTCATTCGTAATTCTTTATCATTTGTTATAGTTCAAATTTATTAAAGTCCCCCTGTGGTGAAAATCCAGCTTTTAATGTAGTTTATGTGTCTATGTGGTGTTTTTAATATGCTTTAAGACAAACCATGTGTAAGTTCATAAGTCGACAGCATTGCTGAGTATTTTCTCCTTAAAACTGCAGAGAACCAAAGACAGTCTCAAAAACACGCTTTGAAATCGCTGGTGTTTCTGACGTCACAAACTACCTTGTAACCAATCAGATCAACGTGTGATCGTCAACCAGTGGATCTCTGAGCTGAGTGAGTGAGTGGAGGCGGGGCTCATTTGCATATTCATAGAACCGCACATACTAAATGAGGCGAGGGTGTCGAGTTACATTCAAGATATTTTAAGGCATGAAGAAATATGTTTTAAATATGTCATTTTGGTGATCAAAGATGAGTTTTAAGGGATACAATTGACTACAGAGGGACTTTAAATGTTACTTTTTGTTGAAAACATTTTTCGTAACCAACATAAATACAAATAGTACTTTTCTTTTTTTGTATAAAGATTTGTCCTTTTCTTTCTCCTGGACCATTGACCCAATTACCAAATGAAGTGGCAATAAAAGTAACAATAAACGTCATTTAACAAGTGTCTTGTGACTGTTTTAACACAGGGGAACGATTGTGAAGGCCAGAGACAAGCTGTATCACCCCGACTGCTTCATGTGTGATGACTGCGGGCTGAACCTCAAGCAGAGAGGATATTTCTTCATCGACGAGAGTCTGTATTGTGAGACTCACGCCAAGGCTCGTGTTCAGCCTCCCGAGGGCTATGACGTGGTGGCCGTCTATCCCAACTCCAAAGTGGAGCTGGTCTAAGCACACACACACACACACACACACACACACAGGTTTCGTTGAGGATTCAGCTTGGCAAAGTGGAAATGAGAATAACAAACTCCTGAAGCTCTTTTTTCAGTCCCTGCTCGACTTTATCCTGGACTCACGTTCTGTAGTTTTCTAACCTCGTACTGAAATCCACTTTCCCCCGCAGCCTTTCTAACACTCTGACAGAGCAATTCTGGGTTTGCTTTAAGAAGAAAGTTTGAAGTGTTAAGATAACCGAACGGCGCAGACGAACATCTGTTCACCTAGATTCCAGTGGCACACCAGAGGTTTATTTCTCTGAACGCTGCGGTGAACTTGAGGTGCTCAGAAAGGCCACGAAGAATGTCTCAAGCCATGTGGAAAATGGAAATGGTATTCATTTATTCAGAGAGTTTGGGACGGTATGTTTATTCTTTGGCTAAGAAGGCGAGCTGTGTGTGTTTTTCTCGATGAGCAAGCTTCCATCACCACCACATCCAGCTTTATCTGAGGAAAATGAGTCTGTAGGAATGGAAAAATATCTTTTTGATGGCCTTTGAGCAGATTTAAGGCCCTTGCACACCGAGTCCGATTTTTTGCGCATTCATCATCCTAAAAATTCGTCACGCACAGAAACTTTGCACACTGAGTTTGATACGTATTCATTAATCCGTTGTGAAAAAATTCGCAAAACAATACAAAATGGAGTTTCAAGCAGTGAGGATGATTTTGTTCTTAAAAATACAAAATCTGAAATACATAAAGTTACTTCTGATAACAGATTGCTCTAAATTGTAATGTGGACTCATGTATTTTCTGTTAAGCTGCTTTAAAACGATGTGTATTGTGAAAAGAGCTATACAAATAAATGTGATTTGAATTGAAATTGAAAAAGAGAAAAATAATATTGGGTCCATCCCGATGATTCAAAGTTGACCTCAGGATGTCAGTGGCTCAGTTTGATGCTTATATACATATTAAAAAGACGAACCACCAATTACCGTGAACCAATTGATCCTGAACAGTTCTGTATTTTGGCGTTTGCTTGTACGGTGGCTCTGAATTGTCAAAAAACCTTTCAAAATGCTCGCTAGGGATGCAAAAAACGCAGAAAATTGAACCGATCCAATTTTTTTACGACGGCCCAAAGTTTCTGAGGTGTGTGAACGTGATCGACACGACGTGAGGTCGTATTTATTTTTTAACGCCAATTTTGGACTCGGTGTGCAAGGACCTTACATGCAAGTGTGTGAATACGATTTGACATGTAATTGCTTTCCTAAAAGTATCAAAACACAGTTTCTATTGCAACTGCGCATGGCGTTCTCAGAAAACAACTCTATGATGGTTTTCTCATTCACATCATCTACCATCATAGTGACGCAACCATTGAAGAGATCTTGCTGAATCATCACACCACCTTATGTAATATCTTCTTTCGCCTGTTTAGTAAAGTCATCATGTTTTCTGTGTTTAAAGCTAGCCACCGGAAAACATTTGGTGTAACGGCACAGACATTTCTAGGTGACTCGAGAACTGATGTTTGTTATGTACAAAAGTAGAGCTGAAATGTGTTGGCCAAGCATTTGCATATTTGCGTACATTATGTGATTTAAACTAGATTTTGTTTTTGTTTTTTGATTGTGTGGATGGCTTCTTCGTGTAAAACAAAACCAGAATAGTAAAGTAGATATGCTTTTATTTTTTTGTCTTTTCTTTATCTGGTGACGCTTTTGTAAATTCTGTAAAAAACACACACAAAAAAAAAAAAAATTAGAAATGTTTGTTTTTCTAGTTTGTAATGAATGATATGTATGTGTGTGTGTGGGTTTTGTTGTATTAAGAGTCTTCTGTAAATAATTTGAATGCTAACAGATCATCTTTAAACATCATAACAGCAAAAACAGAAAAGGAATTCTTATTTTTTTTCCACCAAGAACTTAATTCTCATTCCAAACCCTTTCTTTCATCCGTGGAAAACAGAAATAATGCTCATGCTAGACAGAGGCATTTGAGCTTCCAGAAACCAGCATGAAAGTATTATAAAGGTAGTCCATATGACTGCAGATCTCCTGAAGCCACATGATAACGTGTAAGGAACAGACCAAAACTAAAGCCAGTATGTTTGGATCAGTACTTTTGAAGGTTTGAGACAATTTCTAATTTGGGATGTGCATGCAGAGTCTTGACACTGATGTCTTAAAGACTGTACAGTTTTTGATTATTTTTATTGTTTATTGGTCAAATCAAGCCCAATTGGTTTCTATGCAATTTGCCAAAACGCAACAATTTCAAGGGGTCCTATTACACCGAAGTCTTGAGTTTGTTTTTGGTGTGTACCAAAATATGCTTTCATGCTTGGTTGTTCAAAAAAACACGATATTCTTCTCATATTTTACGTTATTACAGCTCCTCTCTCCCCAGTCTGGTTGAACCCATAGACTGTAAAAAAATATGGACGACGCTCCTTCGCTCTCTTCCTTTGATTGTCAGCTTTAGGTGTGTTTGATTTGGAATGGAGCTGAACTCTTCCTCCAGAAGCAGGATCGGGCATCCCTGGACTAAAGCAGGTCCACATAAGTAAGAAAAGTCATGGAAGTTAGGAATCACAAACCAAGAGTTGGCAGATCTGAAGAGGTTCCCATGAAAGTGCAGATCCACTTTCCTTCCAGCCTTAATCAAACACACCTGAACAAGCTCGTCGAGGTCTTCAGGATCTCAGGCGGGGGAGTTTGATCAGGGCTGGAGAGATTGTTACACAAGTTCACATGTATAATACTGGTGCCATATTACCATTTGCTGTTGTCCTTCTGTCACAACAAGCCCGTGAGCTTTTGCTCATCAGACACGCTCTACAAAAGTGACCAGCATTAAAATCCTTCACTGCATCTGTCTTGCTTCTTCAAAGCTCCTCAGTTTCCACGATTTAGATGAGCATGTGTTCCTGTAGGAGTTTACCCCAGCTGAGAAGTGTGCATGTAAATGAGACGGGGTTTGTGATTTCAGCTGTCGAGGTCAAACTGCAGTTCTGATGCACGGCTCACGCTCACGCTCTCCTAATGACAACCAGAGCTGGTCCTGCTCCTCACATTCCTTTCCTTCTCGGACTTTTCCTCGATCCCGCACAATCTCGGACCACAGCGAGGGATGTTGCCATTGCCTGAAATACACAGTGGTTAATATTGTGGCTATATATCTCTGAGTCTATATCAGTTTTGCACAAACACAAGTTGAATCATGCTAAAAAAAATAACGTGTATTGTGTTGGTACGTCATACTGAGATGTTTCATACTCATCACGTAGTGATTAATGGGTTTAAAATATAATTAAATTGGAAATATCAGATAGGTTTCTGGCAATGAATAATTGCCAAATAACTTTTGAACTGATATAATCTATCATGCATCGATCAAGTCGCTTCATAAATTGAGGTTGATCCACTGGAGTCATCAGTATCTTGCAAGCAGGGTCATAGTTTGAGAGATTGTGAAGATACAGAGGCGTGCATGCAGGAGCAGATCTCTCTGCTGAGTCACTCGCTTCACAAGACCAAGTTTGGACAAGGCGTTTGGAAGGCAGATGTGGAGAGCACTGGCTTCGATTAAGAGCAGAAAAATAGAAGCAGATATCTGTGAATCTTCCTCTGCAACATGGCTAAAAATAAACCAGCAGCTTTGTGTATTATAAAAACCATCAGCGATCATTAGTCCACCAGAAGGTGTCTTCAAAACCCCTAAAGGCCAGCTGGAGCAGGCTCTTCATTCCTGGGCCAACGACTAGTCAAGAACACGGTGAATTACAAGCAAATATACTGCAACATTTTATTATAATGTGTTCTGGCGTGTACGGGGACTGAATATAAAAGTAACTGCAGTCGTATTTTATTCAGGACAAGAATGTAAGCCAGAATGTTGGCATGAAGGGTGTTTCCTTCACTCTAAAAAATCTTGGGTTATTTTTTCTACCCAAATCCTGGGTTGAGCCTTTTTTTGGGTCATTTTTTTTGGTTATTTTTTCAGTGTTTGTGTAGTTTTTGTGTTACCCAGATCCTGGGTCAGACGTAACAACCCAGTGTTTGGCTAGTTTTTGTGTTACCCAGATCCTGGGTCAGACGTAACAACCGAGTGTTTGGGTAGTTTTTGTGTTACCCAGATCTTGAGTCAGATGTAACAACCCAGTGTTTGTGTAGTTTTTGTGTTACCCAGATCCTGGGTCAGACGTAACAACCCAGTGTTTGAGTAGTTTTTGTGTTACCCAGATCCTGGGTCAGATGTAACAACCCAGTGTTTGTGTATTTTTTGTGTTACCCAGATCCTGAGTCAGACGTAACAACCCAGTGTTTGAGTAGTTTTTGTGTTACCCAGATCCGGGGTCAGATGTAACAACCCTGTGTTTGGGTAGTTTTTGTGTTACTCAGATCCTGGGTCAGATGTAACAACCCAGTGTTTGTGTATTTTTTGTGTTACCCAGATCTTGAGTCAGACGTAACAACCCAGTGTTTGTGTAGTTTTTGTGTTACCCAGATCCTGGGTCAGACGTAACAACCCATTGTTTGGCTAGTTTTTGTGTTACCCAGATCCTGGGTCAGACGTAACAACCGAGTGTTTGGGTAGTTTTTGTGTTACCCAGATCTTGAGTCAGACGTAACAACCCATTGTTTGGCTAGTTTTTGTGTTACCCAGATCCTGGGTCAGACGTAACAACCGAGTGTTTGGGTAGTTTTTGTGTTACCCAGACCTTGAGTCAGATGTAACAACCCAGTGTTTGTGTAGTTTTTGTGTTACCCAGATCCTGGGTCAGACGTAACAACCCAGTGTTTGAGTAGTTTTTGTGTTACCCAGATCCTGGGTCAGATGTAACAACCCAGTGTTTGTGTATTTTTTGTGTTACCCAGATCCTGGGTCAGACGTAACAACACAGTGTTTGAGTAGTTTTTGTGTTACCCAGATCCGGGGTCAGATGTAACAACCCTGTGTTTGTGTATTTTTTGTGTTACCCAGATCTTGAGTCAGACGTAACAACCCAGTGTTTGTGTAGTTTTTGTGTTACCCAGATCCTGGGTCAGACGTAACAACCCAGTGTTTGAGTAGTTTTTGTGTTACCCAGATCCTGGGTCAGACGTAACAACCCAGTGTTTGAGTAGTTTTTGTGTTACTCAGATCCTGGGTCAGATGTAACAACCCAGTGTTTGTGTATTTTTTGTGTTACCCAGATCTTGAGTCAGACGTAACAACCCAGTGTTTGTGTAGTTTTTGTGTTACCCAGATCCTGGGTCAGACGTAACAACCCAGTGTTTGTGGTAGTTTTTGTGTTACCCAGATCTTGAGTCAGACGTAACAACCCAGTGTTTGTGTAGTTTTTGTGTAACCCAGATCCTGGGTCAGATGTAACAACCCAGTGTTTGGGTAGTTTTTGTGTTACCCAGATCTTGAGTCAGACGTAACAACCCAGTGTTTGGGTAGTTTTTGTGTTACCCAGATCCTGGGTCAGATGTAACAACCCAGTGTTTGGGTAGTTTTTGTGTTTCCCAGATCCTGGGTCAGACGTAACAACCCAGTGTTTGTGTAGTTTTTGTGTTACCCAGATCCTGGGTCAGACGTAACAACCCAGTGTTTGGGTAGTTTTTGTGTTACCCAGATCCTGGGTCAGACGTAACAACCCAGTGTTTGGGTAGTTTTTGTGTTACCCAGATCCTGGGACAGATGTAACAACCCAGTGTTTGGGTAGTTTTTGTGTTACCCTGATCCTGGGTCAGACGTAACAACCCAGTGTTTGTGTAGTTCTCTTACGAGAGGTCTCTCGTACTGCGTAAGATATCTTACGCTAGGGGAAAATCCTTTTTCCGCGAGATATTGAAGCCAAAAATTATCCTTAATTTTGTTATAATGCAAAACGCGTTGCAGCAGCAATGCAGACATAGGCGAGACAGCTCGCGCGCCTATTGGCTGCTCTGCGGCAACTGCAGCAGCCTATCGAGCGAGGCCTGGCGTGACGTCAGACCCAATCAGGGCACTTCGCGCCCGCTACGTCACGTCCCGCCGAAATGGGCGTGGTCTAGGCCTATAAATATCGCTCGCAGGCAGCTATTATCTGATTTTTTCATCCTTCAAGCGAAGCACACGCATCGCTGGAGCTGGATTAGGAGCCGCGCCGTCGAGAGAGAGCACCTTCAGCGGGACGAGTCACTGAAGTCGCTGGCCGCGCCGCCTTCCTGCCTTCCTGCTGCGCTTTCCGGCGCTTATATCCTTCTCTTTTATTACACTGTATTTCTGTGTGTGTGTGTCGCCGCTGCGACACACATTTCTAAAAGAGCTAGCGTCTTTTTAAAGATGCCTTCCTGCGGCTCGTGCAGAGCCACACTCAGCGACGGGGACCGCCACGTGATCTGCGTTTCCTGCCTGGGTGAGGAACATGCAGCTCTCGCGCTCGCTGACGGCGGATGCCCTCACTGCGAGCTGATGGCAATGGCGACTCTGAGGACTCGCCTAGCCGTCTTCACCGAGACTGCTCCCCCGCCCGCCGCGGCGTCGCGCCGTAAAAAGCGCCGTGCCCAGCGGGCCCCGGAACCCTCCCTCAGCCGCCAAAGCTCGGCGGTTCGCCTGCTTGCTTCCCCGGCTTCTTCTATTTCGCTTCCTGACGGACAGCGGCCGCCGTCTGCCGCCGCTTCCGTTGATATCGCGGATGAGGAAGCCCTGCTGGGAGAGGATGATTCCTGCTCTATCCTGGCGTCAGGCAGTGAGGATTGGGCGGGCTCTGAGGACCCCGCGCCCCCTGCCCGCACTTCGTCAGGCAAGAGAGCTTCCATAGAGACGGAACTCATGCGAGTACTCGCACAGGCCGCGGCGAGCCTCGGCCTCGAGTGGTCTTCGCCTGAGCAGCCCGCTCACAACCGGCTGGATGGATTTTTCCTGCCTGGGGAGCGCGCTTCACCTGTGTCCAGGCCGGCGCCCTTTCTTCCTGAGTTACACGAAGAAGTCGCCAAGTCCTGGAGCGCCCCCTATTCTGCTAGAGTGCGTCCTGCTGTTTCTTTGGCATTCTCCGCCGTTGACGATGCCAAGAACAAAGGATACCTCTCGCTGCCGCCGGTTGAAGAGGCGATAGCGGCCCACTTATGCCCGCCCTCCGCTGGACGGCGCGCTAAGCCGGCCCTACCCTCTAAAGCTTGCCGCACGACGTCGAGCTTGCTCCACCGCGCTTTCTCCGCCGCCGGGCAAGCTGCGTCAGCGTTGCATACCATGGCAACGCTCCAGATCTTCCAGGCCGATCTCCTCCGTAAGCTGGATGAGGAAGGACCTGACGCGATCTGCGTGCCGGACTTAAGGAGTGCCACGGACCTCGCCCTTCGTGCTACTAAGTCCGCAGCGCAAGCCATTGGACGGACTATGGCTTCTCTCACCGTGTCTGAGAGACATCTATGGCTGACGCTCTCGGAAATGGCCGAGTCTGAGCGCACCGCGTTCCTCGACGCCCCGCTTTCCGCCGCAGGCCTCTTCGGATCCTCCGTCAAAGATTTCGCGGAGAGATTCGCAGAGGTACAGAAAGCGTCTCAGGCTATGAAGCACTTCCTCCCGAAGCGCTCCAGCTCTGCAGCAGGCCGTGCGAAACCGTCTGCTCAGAGCTCACAGCCACAGCCACCGTCCACTGCCTCCACTTCACAGCGCCGCCAGGCCAGAAGCGCGAGACCGCGCTCCCGCTCATCCGGTCGCCGCCCCGCAGGACGCGGCCCGCGACCTAAGGTTACGGTGAAGCCCGAGGCCCCGAAGTCGTCCTAGCACAGCTAGGAAAACGACGGTGTTCCAGTCCCGCTGCGGCCGGACTCACACCAAAGCTATTCGCTCGTCCAGTTCCAGAAAATGTGACTGTTCCAGTGTTTTCTGCAGCCAACAAGTCGGTTCTGTCACCCGCTTGCCTGCACACAAATGCCGTTTTCACGGCTACCCAGATAAATCCCCAAAAGAGCGTATTTTCTGGTGTCCCGGCCACGGCCGATGGTGTTTCGTGTGTAGTAAGAATGCCCACTGCCCAGTGCCCATCCCTACACATAAGCACAGCCTGTCACACAGGGCTCGCGCACATAAAACCGACTCAGGTCGGTTGCGCTTCAAACATGGTGAATGTGCCCACTACCCAGTGCCCACTAACACCACGTTACGCATGTCTCACGGTTTCTGTAAAAACGAAACCAACGTGCACTCGCTTCACGCAAGCGAACGATGTTTTCGGTGTGATAAATGTGCCCGCTGTCCCGCGCCCACATCCACACATAGACATGACAGTTCCCACGGGAACCGCCCAGCCCTCCCCCTCGCGGTTAACCACCGTAGAGGAGTCGAGCGCGGGCAATCTGCCCGCTGTCATCAGCGCGCCCCATGCCTCAAATGTCACGAGCGACACGCTTGTGTTACAGCACACAGAAGCTTCTCCATCGCTGAGCGAGTGGAGCGCGCTTCGTATTCGACCCCTAGCTATCCATGCAGACGCATGGGCAAAGCTGCCCGGGGTTTCGAAGTGGGTGCTGAACATTATAAAAAGAGGCTATTCGCTGCAGTTTCGCCGACGCCCTCGCCGCTATGTGGCGCGCGTCGAGACCACGGTAAAAACAGAAGTAGCACATCTACTTCGAGCCGAAGTGACGAAACTATTGAGAAAAGGGGCCATAGAACCCCTCTCTCAAGATCAGAGCGAAGGAGGGCTATACAGCAGATACTTCCTGGTACCGAAAAAAGACGGGGGTCTCAGACCCATACTAGATCTAAGGCAACTGAACAAAGTGCTTGTGAAGCGACAGTTCAGGATGCTCACGACCAGGCAAATCCTTGTGCAGATTCGCCAAGGAGATTGGTTTGTGTCAATAGATCTGAAAGACGCGTATTTTCAAATACAGATAGCGTCACGTCACAGGCGATTTTTGAGATTCGCCTTCGAGGGCCAGGCATATCAGTACACAGTCCTGCCGTTCGGCTTGTCCCTAGCACCCCGTACATTTACGAAGTGCATGGACGCGGCGCTCGCACCCCTCAGAATGAGAGGCATACGAGTGCTGAATTATTTGGACGATTGGCTGATTCTAGCGCAATCTCGCGCAGTGCTCATAGAACACACGACCATTTTACTCGATCACCTCGAGGATTTGGGTCTGAGTGTCAATTGGGCGAAGAGCTCCCTGTCACCCAGTCAGAAAATATCTTTCCTGGGCACAGAACTGGACTCACTATCCATGATAGCGCGACTATCACAACGGCGCGCGGTAGACATTCGACGCACAGCGAACTCTTTTCGCTGCGGCGCGTCTGTCCCGCTCAAAAGATTTCAGAAGATGCTAGGTCTCATGGCCTCAGCATCGTCAGTACTCCAGCTGGGTCTGCTCCGCATGCGCCCGCTGCAGTTTTGGCTGAAAGCGCGAGTCCCACGCAAAGCGTGGGCACCCGGTTTGCTTCGCCTCAGGGTCAATCAGAAATGCGTTACAGCGCTGAAACCCTGGAAAGCGAACGACTGGTACCAATCAGGTGTAAGCCTGGGGACTTCCTCGAGGGTGAAAGTGGTGTCCACGGACGCGTCCACCTCGGGATGGGGAGCGCTGCTCGAGGGCAGACCGTTCTTCGGCCAGTGGTCAGAACGGGAGAAGCTCCTGCACATAAACTGCCTCGAAATGCTGGCAGTAGACAACGCGCTGACGCGTTTTTGTCCCCAAATAAAAGGTCACCACGTCTTGGTCCGCTCGGACAACATGTCTGTGGTATCCTACATAAATCGCCAGGGCGGCATCAGATCCGAGAAACTGTACAGGCTGGCAGAACGCCTCCTGGTATGGGCTCAGTGCAACCTGCGCTCGCTCAGAGCAGCGCACGTGCCAGGGATCATGAATATAGGACCAGACAGACTGTCCAGGAACAACGTTCCGGCAGGCGAATGGTCCCTACACCCACAGACAGTCCAACTGCTGTGGAAGAAATTCGGCAGAGCGGAAGTGGACCTGTTTGCGTCTCAAGAAAACGCTCACTGTCAAGAATTTTTCTCCAAGAGCAGGAGCGCGCTGGCCCATGTGTGGCCCCGCCGCCCGCTCTATGCTTTTCCCCCCGTCTCTCTCCTGCCTCAGGTGATAGAACGGATCAGGGAAGAAGGATGCTCAGTACTGCTGGTAGCACCGCTCTGGAAAAACCAACCTTGGTTCCCAGCCGTGATGCAGTTAGCAAGTACTGCCCCGTGGCCAGTACCAGTGAGGAGAGATCTCCTCTCACAGGCCCGCGGCTCGATCTGGCATCCTCACCCGGATCTATGGTCCCTTCATGTCTGGGCCATCAACGGGTACATGTTGGACTCCCTAAAGGAGTATTAAACACGATCACGCAGGCTAGAGCTCCGTCTACAAGACGACTCTATTCTTCGAAATGGTCAGTGTTTTCGGGCTGGTGCACAGCCTGTGGTGTGTCACCCACAAATTGTGATGTGACGGAGGTGCTTTCCTTCCTACAAGAGCTGTTGGATGGGGGCAGGGCCCCCTCCACGCTCAAAGTTTATGTGGCGGCTATAGCAGCGTTCTCAGAAACAACGCTTGGTCAGTCAATAGGAAGGAACGATTTAGTCATCCGCTTCCTTAAAGGAGCTAGGAGACTGAATCCTCCCAGACCTCCCTCAGTCCCCGTATGGGACCTTTCTACGGTTCTGGAAGCCATGAAAGGTGCGCCATTTGAGCCTTTACAGTCAATCGATTTGAAACACCTGTCTTTCAAAACGGTGTTTTTGCTGGCTCTCGCTTCGGTGAAGCGCATAGGGGATCTGCACGCGCTCTCTGTGAGCGCGGCGTGCATGGAGTTTGGGCCCAATGACTCAAAAGTTATACTCAAACCTAAGCACGGTTATGTTCCAAAATCCCTCAACACACCGTTTAGGGCGCAGATTATCTCTCTGTCAGCCCTACCGGTCCCTGATGAGGAAAGAGACGCGAGCCTCCTTTGCCCAGTCAGGGCATTACGAGCTTATGTGTCTCGCTCGTCTGTTTTCAGACAGACGGAACAGCTCTTTGTTTCGTTTAGCGGACGTTCTAAGGGACTAGCCGCGTCGAAACAGAGCCTATCCAGATGGATAGTTGATGCTATAGCGCTGGCATACGCCTCCAAGGGCATGCAGTGCCCTTTGGGTGTCAGAGCGCATTCCACAAGAGGCATGGCCTCTTCGTGGGCTTGGTCGAGTGGGATTGCCTTGCAAGATATTTGTATGGCGGCAGGCTGGGCCTCCCCGTCTACATTTATAAGGTTCTATAACCTAGAGGTTCCCGCCCTGCAGGCCAGGCTGCTGTCGGTCTAGACTACCAGTATTATCTGACCTGATGCGTTCAGCTCAGAATGCTGCGTTTACTGAGCACAGCTCAATTTTCGACAGTTTAAAGCTGGGCAAACTGTGTAAGACCCACATTTTTTCCATCAGTTCAGGCCGTACCCCGCCCTGTCTGTATGATGAAATTTGCGTCCCTTCGACGCTACTCTATGTGGAAAGTGAGGCTGCACCCCTCCTTCTCCCGGACTCTCTGTGAGTTCACTGAGTGATTGTGCACTATATGTACCCCGGGCTTTCGCCCTTGGGTCTTTGGTGTCAGATCTCAGCACGCACGGCGTTTTACACTGGGTCCCCTAGCGTAAGATATCTTACGCAGTACGAGAGACCTCTCGTAAGAGAACGTACTCGGTTACTAACGTAACCTCGGTTCTCTCTAGAAGAGGGACCGAGTACTGCGTATCTTGCCGTGCATGCACACGCTCTGGTTGCTTCGATGATGAAAAACCAGATAATAGCTGCCTGCGAGCGATATTTATAGGCCTAGACCACGCCCATTTCGGCGGGACGTGACGTAGCGGGCGCGAAGTGCCCTGATTGGGTCTGACGTCACGCCAGGCCTCGCTCGATAGGCTGCTGCAGTTGCCGCAGAGCAGCCAATAGGCGCGCAAGCTGTCTCGCCTATGTCTGCATTGCTGCTGCAACGCGTTTTGCATTATAACAAAATTAAGGATAATTTTTGGCTTCAATATCTCGCGGAAAAAGGATTTTCCCCTAGCGTAAGATATCTTACGCAGTACTCGGTCCCTCTTCTAGAGAGAACCGAGGTTACGTTAGTAACCGAGTACGTTTTTTTGTTACCCAGATCCTGGGTCAGACTTAACAACCCAGTGTTTGTGTAGTTTTTGTGTTTCCCAGATCCTGGGTCAGACGTAACAACCCAGTGTTTGGGTAGTTTTTGTGTTACCCAGATCCTGGGTCAGACGTAACAACCCAGTGTTTGGGTAGTTTTTGTGTTACCCAGATCCTGGGACAGATGTAACAACCCAGTGTTTGGGTAGTTTTTGTGTTCATGTGTGTTCTCAGAACTGTACACTGATTGTATGGACAGGTTATGGACAGTCAGTCACAGCATATTTCGGCTACGGTGAAACGCAGGTAGAAGTTTGTTTATTTTTTACTTCTAATATTTTTTTAACGAGCTTAAATGTTGGCAATATGTATTAAAAATGAAATAAAATATACTATAGGCTACTGTAAAAATATGATTGAAAATAAAGTAATTCATGAAAGCCAGTGGTTGTAGCCTATCGAGTATTTTTTTTAAGTTTAGAGGATTTAAGTTAATCTGTAGACATTACTTCATGTATGAAGCACACAAAAAAGAAAGGAAAAGCTTGTATTAGTAGCCTACTGAATCAACCCAGTAAGATGGGTTAAATAAAAAACCCAATTTTCTGGGTAAAATTAACCCAACATGTTTTCCGTCCTTGGGTTGAAAACAACCCAAATTGGGTCGTTTTTAACCCAGCGTTTTTTAGAGCATTCTTTTAGTAATCCAGGGTTCTCGCTGTCATAGAAAACTTGACCAGGAATTGACCCAACTGACAATTGATCTCTATTGTATTGTTTATGTATAATCGTTACAATTTCGACAGACGTCTAGAAGTCATTGAAATCCGTTGGTGAAAAAGTGTGGGAACCTCTTCTAAAACAGACGAAGGCACAATCATCGATTCACCTAAGAGTGTGTTTCTTTCTTTTCTATGTTTGTGTGTGACTGTGACAGAATGGCAAACACATAGTTAAGCAAACCACCGTATAATTAGTGGTTTGACAGAATCCAGCGGCTTCTCAAAACAGTTCATATGATGTCATCGTCTTACTAAACAAGTGTGTTAAAGAGGTCATTAGAGGCAACATGAGGGAAACCCTGCTCTCATGAGCCTCAGAACAACGTGTTCATTTCTTTCATGTATAGCCCGAATAACCAGACACCAGGGTTGCAGAGTACACGGTTTCCCCGCGGAACTGGGCGTAGCTTTTTGTTTTGCGGGTTAGAAGTTTTACATATCTATTTTTAGTTATTTAATTTTTTGTTTGAAATGTTTGAATGAAATCTTTTGCTTCTCCCACTGTATATTTTGCCAATGCTGGGACTAAGAGTGCTAAGAGACAGTGTAGGGTTTTGTTTTTGTAGCTGCGTTGACTAACAATTCTGGTTAAATTGTACGAATATTTTGACATTTTTATTTAGATTTATATTATTTATTTAACTAAAATGGATTTTTTCAGTGGGTGTTTGGTGCAGATTTCAGTACGGATTGGACAGCATGTGACTGCGAGATAGATACATTTGATTTATTTAATGAAACATGTTAACCTGGTTTTACAGACAGGGTTTAGATTAAGCCAGGATTAAGCGTTAGTTCAATTAGCTTTTATTAACGTGCCTTAGAAAAAAACATTACTGGTGTGAATCTACAGACAAAACAATGGCACTGATGTATTTTAAGATATATCAGTGCAAGTTGTTTCATTTAAAGTCCCCCTATTCAAAATTTGTATCCCTTAAAACTCATCTTTGATCACCAAAATGAAATATTTAAAAGTTTTTTCCTTGAAAAAAATGTCTTCATGTCTTAAAATATCTTGAATGTAACTCGACACCCTTGCCTCATTTAGTATGCGCGGTTCTATGAATATGCAAATGAGCCCCGCCTCCACTCACTCACTCAGCTCAGAGATCCACTGGTTGACGATCACACGTTGATCTGATTGGTTACAAGGGAGTTTGTGACGTCAGAAACACCAGCGATTTCAAAGCGTGTGTTTGAGACTGTCTTTGGTTCACTGCAGTTTTAAGGAGGAAATACTCAGCAATGCTGTCGACTTATGAACTTACACATGGTTTGTCTTAAAGCATATTAAAAACACCACATAGACACATAAACTACATTAAAAGCTGGATTTATACCACAGGGGGACTTTAAAACAGTTCAAACATGCATTTTAGTCTGGGATTAACATCTCTGACATTTGAAGAAAAGAAAAAATTGCCCTGTGTATTTTTAGGAATTCCAACAATGAAACCGGGAGCGAATGGGAACGCTCTTCTTTTTCTTTTTTTTATGCTTTATTTGAACATTCAGATTATACAGTGTGAAACAACAAAATTAGAACACAACAATAAGTATTAAGAATAACAGAAATATAAAGACTAGTTAAAGAAAACTGAGAATGAAAAAAAAGAAAGAAAAGAAAGAAAGAAGGCATTACTTAAATTAAAAGAAATTTAAACATTAATTAAGGTCAAAAGTTTGAAGGTTGTGCAAATTACATGTTCTGAGTAGCCTGGTTAAAACCAGACCATTCTCAGTAGTAACTGAGTTATGGTCTGGCAATGCTTCATTAATAACTCATTTCCAAAGGGGCGTCACCAACGGACGTCGCTCAAATGCCTCTGGGCGCAATTGGATAGACCTAAAACCAATCAGAGCGATCGTCATCGTGTAAAGCCCGCCTCAACGTTTCTGATTGGTGCCTCGATTTGGACGGATTAGAAATGGGCTTGAATGGGCTCTTTGCCAGACTACTTGCAGAGCAAATCTAAATTTGCCAGAAGTTGTCTGGGTTTTCCCAGGCTATGTTCTGAGTGCTTTTGGGAACACTGTTCTTGAAACACCCCCGCTTTAGGAGTGAAGTAATGAGAGTTCATTCGTTTTTCACAGAGCAGGAATTACATTCTCAGCATTGCTTGCAGAAGAAATCTTAGTTTTTCTATTAAGTTGGGTAGTCGTCCAACAAGCAACAGCGAGTCCAGTCAGTCAAGATCCAAAGTGCTTTACAATGAGAAATATTGAAAAGAAAGAGCCTACTTAAAGAGACAAACTCTTTTAATGGAGTCATTATTAGCAACAGGACCTAGTGATTACACCAGCTTTATTTTCACTCAGTTTCTAGGAATGTATTTGACAGCCTGGAGCCGATACCATGAAGCCGGATTAGGAGGATAGCCAGATATGTTTCAGTTTAGTTTGCGCCAACCCTGGGTTTTATAGGCACCATGAAAATGGTTTGGCTTTTAGCGTGTTCATAGTAACTCACACGGCTAACCTGGTCCGGGTCAGGTGATCTTCCAGGTGAGAGGTTGCAAACTGAACTTGGACCAATCAGCTGTGAGCAAAGTGTCACATGTCTGATGCATGTGCATAAAGTCACTCCACCTGTTTCTACTCCAAATTAAAAGTCACTACACAGCAAATGATTTTTAAAGACAAAATAATACATTTGTATGATTTAGATATTATTTATGTAATTATTATACCCTTAATCGATCACACATGTACAATTTTAGTTAATCAATTATTATTACGCAGAGTTTCAATGAATAAATATATAAAAGTAATATAAATACGCTTTAGAATCAATAGATGAAGCTATAAAATGACTACATGTTCAATTCTCTCTATACCGTTATCAACTGTATAAACGAACTTCACAACTTATACTTGCACTGACATACAGTAGCAAGACCTTTTCTTTTAGTCGTCCTCTTTCATAGACAGCTATTTACTGCTTGCTGTGTAAATTTGTTTAAATTCTTAATTTTTAATAAGTGACTCAAGCTGCTTCTCTCGCGAGAAATGAATCTCAGTTTCACTCTTTCTCAGCATGTGATTGGCTGTTCGCTATACTGATGTCACACATAAACTCCTAAACTCAGGATAAAGCCTGAGTTAACAGAGAAAGTTGATGATCAGCATCATGGCACCAACAAAGCCTGGTTGGATTGGTTTGGTTTGGTTTGGTTTGGTTTGGTTTTGTCAACCCTTGTTGAACTACCGCCATGGTACAGGCCCCTGGTCTTGACTTCATCAAGGCATAATAAGTTATTTCCTGGTTTAATTGGAAGATAGAGTTGGAGATCATCAGCATAACATTGATAATTAATGTTGTTTTTTGTAAAAATAAAACCCAAGCGGGCCCAGGACGGATCCCTGTGGAACAGAGGCGCCAAAGTGTGTTACTGTCCGTTTCTAATGTTCGAGACAGATTTGGATGTGTGAAAATATTATCAATATTCAACCTACTTATTAATAGGACAGAAAAGCATGAAGACGCTCGAAGAAGACCTCGAGTGATTGATGATGTTGGCCAATAACCATCTCACCTTTTAATCAAACACTTCGCTAATCATGGGTGTGAAGCTGAGGGATATTTCACCCAATAATAAACAATAATAATAATACCTCTGTTTAACTCAGAAGATACAATGGAAAGTCCATACCATGGAAATCAATGGGGTCCAATATTGTTTGGATCTGCATGTCAAGAATCTTCTCCCAAAACACTGCAAATAATTTGTAGATGCTCAATTCAATTCAAAAGATCATCAAACGTACAGTCAAACCAACATTTATTCAGACATCTTCAACATTTCTCACATTATCACAGTTTATTCACTATAGTTTAGAAAATGGTAATAAAATATGACCAGAACTCAGTTGATATTTCACTGATTTTTTAGTATTGATGCACATCTTGCCGTTTCCATCCAGCGTTTTTTAAATGTGATATCCCCAAATGCGCATAAAAACTGGTGGATGGAAACATAACTAGTGACAGGTTGTAAACACATCATCGGGGAAGAGAAGAAATGTCATTTTGATGAAAGATTATGAACTTTGCGTTGTTTCTCACCCGTTGCCATAATTTTGTCTTGTTTTGAGAATAAACTGGTTTATGCAGAAAAAACAAAAAACATTTACAACAAAAAACTTAATTTTTAAGGAGGTTTACATATTTTACTGGAAAATGTTTTGCATTTTTAAGCATCTTTTTGCCTTCACTGGATTATTTAAATGCTCCTGCATTTACATTTAAAAAAAAAAATTTAATGAAAGTTTAAAGCAATCCATGTAGTCTTTCAATTAATACGAGCTCATTAAACTGAGTAGAGTTTAGTCTGAGATGAAGTGTACCATGTCAAACCACCAAACATGTCAACTAACAAATCATTTTATAAACTTCATTAATAGTCAAAATTAAATGTATTCAGACTCCTTCAACATTTCTCACATTATCACAGTTTATTCGCTATAGTTTAGAGAATGGTAATAAAATATGAGCAGAACTCAGTTGATATTTGACTGGTTTTGTCCGTCCTTCTGTTAGACTGTCTCACACATGAATTATGTTGAATATCTGTCAGCTGTTAAATTTAACTACACAATTAGATAATACCAGTTTAGCTCAACCAATCACCAAGCAATGCTTCATTTACTTCAGTCTGTGTGTAAAAAGAGCATTAGCAATTAAAGACAAAACACTTCAGCAAAACATGATCAGATCAAAGTGTCCGAATCATATTTGGTCCCTAATTTGTATAAATATTACTGGTAGTCACTGTATGAAGAATATTTGGGAATAATATATCACAGTTTACTTTATTTTGCTCTCCTCACTTACAGAAATGAACTATAGTGTCCTCCACCACACACTAGTGAAACAATATAAAAAAAAGTGCCTATATCCGGTGTCTGAATCATTTTTGGTTTGACTGTACATCCGAATTTCATGACGAAATTTTATTTCCATAATTTTTCCATGCTTTATTGGCATATGAGAGGTCATAAAACCCCAGAGATGTGTAGGCAGTTTCCCAGCCGCTGATTCGCTGCTGTATGGTGCCATCATCTGGCAGACACACACACACACACACACACACACACACACAATAATGACAATCCCTGTTCACACACGTCTGCACTTTAACCAGTTAGAAAACCCGTCTTAATTTGGTGTCCAGATTTAATAATGATTTTAAGAGGCCTTTCGACGATCTCTGCTTTTGTTGCGATGATCCAGCAGAATTTGTGTGGTTTCCAGGACCTAGATATGGCTAGACATGTTGGTTCCTATAGTTCACCTTAAGCTTTCTAAGCCCTGAAAGGCAGAAATCCAGAAGAACACACTTGAACACTGTATAGTACCATGATGCCACAAGCAATATTTATTCAATGAAGATCTAAAATGAAGATCTATCAATCCTATACGCGTTTTTTGTTGTCTTAGTACGTTATTTTCATATAAAAATATTGTGAAATCGCCACACTTAGAGGATGTTCACCCAGCCTTTCACTATATAAACAAAGGAGATTAAAAAACAGGTTTTGTTCAATAGCTTAACATTCCTCACTTTTTTGGGGGCCTGTCTGTGTTAAAAACATTATGGAATCAACAATGGTTGAACTAAGTGTGGCGATTGCATACTTTTTTTGCCAGGGGTTGTACATTATATTGAATGTGTCCGTGCATCCGAGGACAGAACACACACTGATAGTTCAAGAGCACTGAGGAGCTTATACCATTAGCTTTAGTGTCAACCCGATAACACCTACCGTTGATGCATTCATTTCTAAGGCCTCTAAATCACCAACATGACCAAAACTTTGCTGATAAACCTGTTGCACACTCACAGTCCACTCCGTGCCTTCCGTCGTCCGGATGATATGTTCAGCACACCTGTAAAGCGTCTCCTTCAGGTGGTGTTCACGTCTCTGAGCTCTTAGAAAATAAACGTTTATATTGTAAGTAATATTGCACGAAGACGACACACTAAGAGGGGAAAACTTGTGTTTTGGGGCATGGGAAATAAAACTTTTGAAAACGGGGTTTAAAAGCGCAAGATTTAAAAAAGATTCGTTATTATCTCTGTGTAAAATAAAAAATCAATTAAAAAAATCTGTGTTTGTAGTTTACATGGACACAATAACAGTATTGTTTTCAAAAACTTGCATTTGGAAACCAGTTTTCAAAAGTTATCATGTAAATGAACAGAAAACTCTTAATTAGTGACGTTTTTATAGTTGAAACTTTGTAAAAGCCCTTAATGGGCTGAGGAAACTTGATGGATAATCAAGAAAACTAGTTAAAATGCATCAAATATGATCGTCAGGCTTCTGAGGAAGGTTTTTTTGTTCATCTGTCAATCATCATTGTATTGCATTAATTTGTGCATTAATAAAGTGATTTGATCAATTTATTTTCATTTAAATATCTCACTATAGACTGATATTTATATGCACTTCCTGCAAGTAGCATAAACTAACATGTTCACTTAAATTTTCACTTATTTACTTAAAAATTGAGGAAACCGGTTGCTTTAAAATTAAGTAATATGCAATTGTCAAGCTTGCATAACTTACTAAAATTAAGTAAACCCATTGCCTTAAAATTAAGTTATACAAACTTGACAACTGCACATTACTCTACGGCAACGGGCTTACTTAATTTTAATAAGTTATGCAAACTTGACAATTGCACAATACGTAATTTTTAGGCATCAGGTTTCCTCATTTTTAAGTAAATAAACGTAACGTGAAATCGAAAAATTTAAGTTACATGATCACTTTTTACAGTGATACGGAATCATAATCATAACTTTTTGGTCATATCAATTACAAATGCATGAAAATGCATATCACGGCTCAGATTGGGTCTCTCCAAGTATGGACTTCATATTCTTTCTATATCATACGTGATCATACATGAGATGAACCCTAAAAGCCTGATGCATCAAATTATCCAAAACTTAAATTTATTTTATTTTTTAAATCTTTAGACAAAGATAAATTTAATATCACTTTACATGGTTAATCTAGATTTTAATAACAGGCCTCCTCCTGAAAGCTGTTCGCACTGCTGGAACAGTCAGTGAATATAGCCAACAGTCAGGTGTCCTTCCAGGATAAACCCTGTCCAATGAGAGGCCAGAAGAGAACGAGTAACCGTGCAGCAAGTGAAGACTGCGCTGGTCCTAGAAGTCTCTGAATGGACGAACCGGCTCCTCTTACACATGGCAGACGCAGAAGGAAACAAAGAGGCCTTTTTTTGTAAAAAGTCAGTCATGTTTCATTTGATTACAATTTCTGTATTTACAATAATAATAAAAAAACACTTTCAAATACATGAATGCACCCGGGCGATGCGGGTTTCATTTGGACGACCAAAAAAAACAAAAACCGTCAACAAGTATTCAGAACCGCAAACATTCACAAGAACGAACTCCAGAGCCGCACATCCGGCCCGTTGTCCATCATCAGAACCAGTGTCCAGTCCACATGATTACTGGTGCGATCTCTCATCATTACACGAGTCTCTGTTCATTCTGAGGCCGCTTCGGCATCTTTCTCCTTTTTCTTTTTCTTCTTCTTCTTAGCGCTCTCCGTAACCTGCAAGTAAAAGGAGTGGTTTAGTACATCATCCTCACACTGAACGAGCAGACGTGTGTGTGTGTGTGTGTGTGTCATGAGCGCTCAAACCCACTGACCTCTGGTTCGACCTCGGGTTCCTCCTCCGCTGGAGCCTCTTCTGCCAGCTTCAGCTTCTTCTCTTTCTTCTTTTTCTTCTTCTCCTTTTTGCTTTCTTCCTCTGTCTTGGATGTGTCCTGAGCAACAGCATCACCACTTTCACTTCCGCTCTCATCACGTTTCCTCTAGAACAACAAATAGTGTTAATACAATACCCAGAGAAGCAAAAAACAGTTTATAGTCACGTTCTTAACTGGTTTCCCTCCACTAGAGTAAGCTCATAAACGGCTTAAAGGTGCTGTGTGTCACTTTCTCACTCTACTAAAGCATAACAATACCACATGTTTGCATATGTGACCCTGGACCACACAACCAGTCACATGGGTCAATTTGATGAAATTGAGATTAATACATCATCTGAAAGCTGAATAAATAGGACAATATTTGGCCGAAACACAACTATTGAACATCTGGAATCTTGAGGGTGCAAAAAAAATTTAAACATTGAGAAAATCTCTGTTAAAGTTGTTCATTTATGTTCACGATTGTGCTGCATTCACTCACAAAAATAAATGTTTTATATATTTACGGTAGAAAATGTACAAAATATCTTCATGGAACATGATCTTTACTTAATATCCTAATGATTTTTGGCATAAAAGAAAAAGCGATTATTTTGACCCATACAATGTTGGCTATTACCTCAAATATACCCGTGCGACATGTGACTGGTGACGTGATCCAGGGTCACATATATTGAGGAAACATGCTAAGTTCACATCCTACAGCCAGTTACTCTACTCTGAAATGTGTGTTTTGGTCTGTGTGATACTGCACGTTGTCCATTGCGCTCGTTCCATTGGGAAGCGTGTGAGCATCGAGTCTGAAGAGGCGGGGACATGACCATCTCTGATATTTATATTTGGGCTGCAGTACCTAATTACACCACTAGCTGTCATTCTTACAGACTGCACCTTTATTAAACAGCATTGCCCTGATTTTACCCAGCATGCAAACATTAACCTGATTCTGTCTTGTTGAAGTGTGAATGTGAGAGACACGTCAAGTCTGAAACCTTTTCTATTTTTAGCAATAGTTCGATCAGCTAGTTATTGTTATATAACTATTATAAATAAATTTAATTTTTATTCACAATAAAAAAATAAATAAATTTACTTATAAATTATACCATTTGAAACGCATGTCCGTTCACGACGACAGAAAACAAAATTGAGAAACAACCTAAGTTAATTCAACAAGCTGATTTGTGAGTGATCACAAAAAGAAAACTGAGAAGTCACATGTACCTTTGCTGCGGTCTGAGCAGTCGCTTCACTCTTCTTCACCTTCGCCGTGCTAGGAGAGAGAGAGAGAGAAATAAAGGTAAGTCCCATACGACACACGACTCTTTCCCGAGGACCTGGCGCTGGGTTTGTCCCGAGAGCTCAGGAGACGTCGGCCCGTTGCAGACGCCAGATCCCGAGCTCAGGGTTTACTGTAGCAGACAGACTCCCTCTAAGGTCACCACAGACCAGACAGGGATAACAGTCTGCGGAAACACCTCGGATAAACACGGAAGAGCTCCCAGAATCAGCTGCATTTGATCTTTATTGCCTTTCAGTTTTGTAATATATCAGATCCACTGATAAATAGCGCCATCCAGTGGACACTAAGAACAGGGTATATGCAGGAATCATAGAGATGAATTTACTACCTTTTACACCACCTCCACAATATTTTTTACTACCATCACGACATCAAGCAGCAGCCCTTTTTTTGGGGGGGTGGGGGTGTGGGCGGGGTATGTAAAGCACCACTTATTACTTACTATAAGGTATAAGTGTGACACTGTCACACCCATCATACATATTAGGTACACTAATGTTTAATTGTGATCATTAAGTTGGCCTATTGTCATTGTCAATTATGTTTTTTTGTAGTGTCGAGTTGAGTTTCAGTTGTCCTCATCTTAACCCTAGCCCTTGAGTTATCCTAACCATAGCCCTTAGCCCTAATAAGGTGAATAATAACCTTGGCACTTTGTCATTGCTATCAACTCCGACTCACTCAGGGCTCGACATTAAGCCTTTTCATGTGCTTGTCCTCTGGACATGTAAATCTGTCATTCACTTGTCCGAGTAAAAAAGTTGCTTGTTTTTGGAGTGTGTGTGTGTGCTGTAAATATAATTTATTCTGAAGAAATATCCTCATCTGTGTTCAATCAGCTCTGATATATTTAAATCTGCATATTGTCATATCTGCACCTTTAAAGGGCTTGCTGCTCCTGCTTTGTGAACACTATCAACATAAAAGTAACAAAAACAGTTCATCCTCCAGTCATGTGTACCTGTAGTCCACGTATCCCTCTTTCCAGTCCACAGGAGTGCTGCCGTTCGGCTTGCCATGTTTGTCCAGAAGTCCTTTCTGAATCATCATTTTCTTCTGACTAGCCTGAAACACAAGAACGTTACGTTATGAAACAAACGCACATACGGACGTCAGCACTTTAAAGCGTGTGATTCCTCAGTGTTCCTCACCTTCGGTCCGAGACCCCACTTGCGTGGATACGTGTCTCTCTCCATAATGACCCTCTTGATTTTAGCAACAACCCCGTGATCACATGTGGATATGACGGCTGTCGTCATCAGGGCCACCGCTGCGGAAAACACCAAAATAATGAGAATCTGCTAAAACATTAGCATCTCTGCTAACAGATGAAGCGTTTCACAGCCATCAGTCTTGGGTGATAGATATACAGTCATCTTCGCAGTAATGCTCATGTAATCTACATCACATCATCATGTGGCTTATAACAGTGCATGCTGGGACTGCAAACGTTGTTTACCTGTACAAATGGCTTCTCCTTTAGTAGTTATAATGACAATGTCTTGATTGATCTCAATGCCGTCTTCATATCGCAGGACGCCTGGTAACATGATCTTAGCGCCGTAACATATAGCGTTCACCTGTCACAGAAACACATCATTATAATCCCAAACTCAACCGATCTGAACGAGTCTGAAGAGTGAAGGCGAGTCCCCTACAGCGCTGTCCTTCATGACGATCCTCTTGTGTGAGATGAGGAGCTTCTCCAGAGGGAAGATCACTCTCCTCAAGTACGTCTCGTCCTTGTTGTGGTCGAACTGCCACTGCGCGTCCAGCACGTCGTGCATCGTCACCAGGTTATCCTACAGACACACACATTGGGATCAGACAACTGAACGCTTTCAATGTCATGCAACATGTTTTATTAGCTCTTCATGTCTGCGCTTAAACCGATTCTGCGCGTTTTAAATAAAAAATATGCCACTTGTCGCCACCTACTGGTGTAACAATGTAACGACCATTCAAATAAAGAACATCAAAGTTACTTTCAAAAGGTGATCGACTCCATTTTGATCACTACTGTAGACATCAGTGTTTATATAACTATAAACTTTCATTTTGTGATCATTTGAATTATATTAAGAACGATATTTAAGGCTGTTATGTCTCAAAGCATAATTTTACATTTTTTAAGCATTAGCCGTTTAAATGTTTGTAATTTTAAACCATTCTAGATGCCGAATCTCTCGTGTTGTGTGTCAGCATGCAAGGACTAATAAAATATTTTCTCTTTAAAATAGAGAACAATTCTCCCACGACTCTGAATAGACAACTAAACAAAATGAAATGCATTTACAAGAGCTTTCGACACATTAATCTGTTAAAATGAATGATTCAACGACTCACTCAAGTCTTGTTTACTGGATAAATCAGCATTGTTGAACAAATGTCTTGAATGAATACACATTTTAACAGCCACTTGTCGCCACCTACTGGTGTAACAATGTAACGACCATTCAAATAAAGATCGTCAAAGTTACTTTCAAAAGGTGATCGACTCCATTGATCACTACTGTAGACATCAGTGTTTATATCCAAACTATAAACTTTCATTTTGTGATCATTTGAATTATATTAAGAACGATATTTAAGGCCGTTATGTCTCAAAGCATCATTTACATGTTTTTAAGCATTAGCCGTTTAAGTGTTTGCAATTTTAAACCATTCAAGCGACATTAGATGACAAATCTCTCATGTTGTGTGGCAGAGCATGTAAGGACTAATAAAATATTTTCTCTTTTAAATAGAGAACTAACAAAATGACATGCATTTACTGTCATCAGCTTCTGACATTGTTGATTGCTGCAGTCTGTTTAAAATGAACAATTAAACGACTCGAACGAATCACTTAATGACAAACTGCAATTTTTAACGGTCACTTTCCACCTACTGGTGAAACAATGCAACTGGTTAATTTACTTTTAAAAGCTGATTTACTACATTGATTGCTACTGTAGACAGTGTTTATGTCTGAACTATAAACTTACAGTACTTCTGTGATAACATGAATTATATTAAGAATGAAATGATTCGGTGTGACTGCGGATTCGCTGTGATTGTTTTTACTGGGCGTTTATATTGTCTTCAGTAGTTGCATTTCACATTAGTATAGCAATAGTGATCATTATGATATTGAAATTGGCACTGAGAATTGTCAAGTTTTACATCCATTTAATATTTTGGTATTATAACGACCCGTTTTACTACAGAGATGACCATTGCGATATGTTGTTGTAAAACAAAATGTCTTAAAATAAAATCAGACATAAGATATTTGTAAACAGTTTGCAGAGTTATCTAAATTGGGGACATTGCATAGACTTCTATTGCATCTATATACAGCCTGATCATTACTAGCCTACGACTCTGATGAAGAACATGATCCTGAAGCAGTTTGTGTCGGCTGAAGTTTGATGAAGGAGGTCAAACAATAACCACTTCACGATATTAACACTCAGCCATTTTCTGTCCCAAAGATTAATTAGCAGAACTGGGGATGAAGCCCAGAACCAAACTCAACACTTTGGGTCCGGGTTCTCACCGTACCATTTCTCCCAGTACACCCGAGCGAACCCTGCGCAGCTCCTGCATCTGCCCACCGACGCCCAGCAACAGACCCAGATGCACACACAGCGTTCGGATATATGTGCCCGCTTCACAGCTCACCCAGAAAATACCTGCAAAACATACACACTCTCAATCTTACACTTCGGAAACTAAGTCGTCACAGTGGATTTAACCCTCTACACACACACCTGAGCAACAGAAGAGCCATTGGCTTGTATATTTTATGTGCGAATGATTGCGCCAAATTATTTTATCTTCGTAAAGTGGCACAGCGTTTACATTATCTGAAAGTAAACTTTTAACATAAGCTCTATCATTAATAAAAAATAAAAAGCTTGATTGACTTAATTAGCCTGTATGTCAAACACTGGAGTAGGGCTATGAAATGATAAAGATAGATAGAGAGATATAGAGAGAGAGAGATAGAGAGAGAGAGAGATAGAGAGAGAGATAGAGAGATATATAGAGAGATAGAGAGAGATATATAGAAGACTTCAGATGCAAAAGTGCCATCTGAAATTATCTTCTAAAATGGTCATTTTTATCAAGCTTGTACGTTTATGTTCAGTTATTTCACTTTAATGGCAATGAAAATTACCTATTTATTTGTCATTAAAGTGAAATAACTGAACCTAAATAAACAAGCTTTATAAAAATGACCATTTTAGAAGAGAATTTCAGATGGCACTTAGAGGCTTTTGCATCTGAAGTCTTCTATATATCTATACTGTATATGTAATTATATTATATACAAATAACAAATTTCTTAAATATATACATGCGTGAATTATACACACACAGTAGGCTACACACATCTATCATGTAAACAAACTTATTTTGGATGCGATTAATCGTGATTATTTCACAGACCCACTCCAGTGTTTGTGATAATCATGACTGATCACATCCAAAACAAAAGTTTGTGCTTACATAACGTGTGTACTGCATAATTTATATATAAATACACACACGCAATTATATTTAAGAAAAATTAGTTTTTTATATATAATATATACAGTATATACATGCATGTCTGTATTTATATATACAAACAAATTATATGTAGTACACACATTATGTAAACAAACTTTTATTTTAGATGCGATTAATCGTATCTAAACTTATAAGCCAACATCTAATGATGGGCATTTAGTCGCCTAGCATGAAAATCTAGTCGCGTATGCGTGATCTGTAGAGGTTTACAGTAAAGCCATCAGTCTTGGGTGATAGATAGACAGTCATCTTTGCACAGTGTGCTAATGCAATCTACATCACATCATCATGTGGCTTACAAACAATGAGTCAAGAAGAAATAATAACGCTTGAGCTTCTAACCTAGTCTCCTCTCGGCATCATACTCGATCAGCTTGCTCTCGTAGATGGTGCGAACTCTCAGCTGGCGCTTCACAGCAGCGATGAGCGGAGGCCTCTGGAACAGGGCTCCTGTTAAACACTCCATCGCCTGAAGAGAAAACACACACTGATCAATCTCTCACACACACACAAGACTTCCTGCACTCATTCACGGTCCATGTGTATAGAGGCTTTCGCACCGGAGGAACCTTTCCTAGATCCTGGGTTCTCAGGGAAACACACTGGTGACTCGATCCGGTGCGAAAGCCCCTTGTGTGTTCAGAAATGTCAGCTCTTCTTCGGTGAATCCAGCCCTCCACTCATGCACGGTCTCCGAGAGCATCCGATACAGTAAAACACTGCAGCAGAGCGACGAGACCGGCAGAGAGAGAGGAGGGCCGAGAGACACTCAGAGAATGGATAAACAAGTTCATCATGTCACACACACAGCAATGAACCGACACACTAACGGCGTTATTCTAATTTCTTTAGAATTAAAGAAAAAAAACATAAGTAATCCCTATCGGATGATTATTTCTAACAATCCCAGAGTTTATCCGTCATATTCCCCATCTCCGTTTAAAGCAGAACTCATTCCTACTTACCCTGGCTAGCTGGTGTTCGTTCTCTAGTGCATTGTGCAGCCGTACTATGCCCACATACTCTTTGCCTAAAAGCAATGAGACAAGAGTAGTAAGGAAAGGCTACTAATTTTAATGTGAGGTTGAACGGGTCAAACTGTTGACCTGGAAGTGCTGCGGATGACCCACCTGCGCTCTGCTGGGATTTAACCAATCGCGTGGCTCGCTCCACACACACGATCAAGCAACCCGTGACTTTGGGGTCAAGAGTGCCACTGTGACCCGTTTTCTCGACTCGAAGAATCCTCTTGATCCATGCGACGACTTCATGGGAAGAGGGATTGGCAGGTTTGTCCAGGTTAATGAAACCAGCTCTGGGAATACAGGTTCAACATAACACTTGTGAACTTGAGGTACAACTTCATAACACACTCAACATTTGTGGAGGAACCATCAGTCTGGGGTGATAGATAGCAGGTCATCTTCGCACAAAGTGCTAATGCAATCTACATCACATCATCATGTGGCTTACATCACATTGTAGGGATGCACGATATATCGGCCAGCATATCGGTATCGGACGATATTTGTTCATTTTTAATGTTATCGTTATCGGCCCGATAAGACAATTTGTCTGATATATTAAAGCCGATAAATAATGTATTATTTCCTTCAGCTGAGACACTTCAGATACACACTGTTCAACATGATGGCTTTGAATTTGTTTGAAATATGATTGGAATCACTTCAAGAAGGAAAATCCAGTTCAGTGCAACATGTGCAGCGCAAGTCCGTCATATCGGACATAAAATTATAAAAACTAGGGGTGGATTGGTAATGTATTCGTATTGAACCCAAACGGTACGGGTGTCACGGTTCAGTGCATAAATTTACACGGTATAAAAATAAATAAAACTTGCGTGCAAATGAATTAATGTAATGCAGAACTACTGTTAGATACGCGAGTTCTTTAGGGACACCTGATCTGTAGCTCTGCCTTAGCTCTGAAGCTGCGATGTAAAGATTGCAATGCTGGAATATGTTGTGTGTGAGAGTGAGAGAGAGGGGCGCGGGTGTGATCGAAAAGTCGCAAAGTGTTTACTTATATTTGTGTGCGTGTGTGTGTGTGTGTGTGTGTGTGTGAGGCGCGGGCGCGATCGAACAGTGGAAACATAAAAACATACGCCGTCATTTTGTTTATACAGGACATCATTCAAACTGCAAAGTGTTTCAGTAACTGTTCATTAAAATTAAGGAAAACAAATATATTAATCTGAAATGTAGCAAATAAATTTTCAATCCGTTCAGGTACAGTTACCAAACATATCTCAAGGTCTTTGTCTTTTTATTTAATTAATAAACTAATATAAAACTATTGTCAGTGCACTACAAATAAACTGGTTCTATGCCTTTATTAATAAAACGTATTTAAAAAATACAAGGCTAAGGTCATTTATTTTCCTTTGGTGGTCCAGCCTGAGACATGCTCAAGCCTTCTGCATTTCTGTTTTGCTTTGTCTGAACCGAGGTATGAACCGAACCGTGATGTCTGAACCGAGGTATGAACCGAACCGTGACTTCTGTGTACCGTTCCACCACTAATTGATAAACTATATGTTTAAAGAGATTTAAAGAACGCTCCCTTTACAATCGCTGGAGCTTCTGTGTATCGTTCAACCACTAATAAAAACATTATAATTGTGTGCTTAGGTCATGGATTTTAATGGTGAGACTTGTTTTTGTAATCAGGCTCTCAAACATTAAATAAAAACTTGGATTTAAATATATCAGCCAATATATCGGTTATCGGCTTTCAAACTGAAAAGCTTATAATAATGATGATAATGATAGGTCATCGGCCAAAATATCGGTTTTCATATCGGTGCATCCCTATAACATTTATTAATAAGAGACTTCCTACCTGACATAATCACTTATGTTCCTCTTGAGCGGATTGGAGCCGTGTGGCAGAGGAGTGTAATGAGCCGTCCGGATGTTGAGCTTATCAAAATGCTGTAGAAAAACATGTAGGTTAGAAGCAGAAGTGACGTCAAGAAATTAGACCGAAGTGTGTGTGTGTGATCAGAGATGTCTAATCGTCTTTGTCAGAAGTGGCCTGATCCCTCGCACCAGCATCATGACCCTGACCCGCTGACCCGACAGAACACCGGCCCAGACGAGCAGAACCACACGCCGAAACCCAGCGACCCAGAACGAGCCGCGAGGCCGGCGAGGGACAGGAACACTAGCGCTCAGCGAATGGATAAACACGTTCATCATGACACACACACGCTTGGTGAAAGGGTTTGTGGGTAAACAGACACTGACCTTCAAGAGCAACGGCCACTGAGAGGTGTCCAAGGTCGCGACCTTCGACTCGGGTTTGATGAGGAAGTCTCCACTTTCTTGAATGTCCTGATGGAAACAGTTCAATGAGTTTATTGGTAAACTGATTTTGGAAATGAACAAAAACTAGTTTGTGATAAACATTGCAATACAAAAATGCAACAATATATATTGTGGATAATTCACCCAAAATAAATATTACTGTGTGAGAAAAAAAAACAAGTTTTCAGATTTTTAGTGTCAGATATTAAGCTAATATATATAACGTTGAATATAATGTATAATAATGCAATGGGGGAATATTTGTGGCTCCTGATAATGCCAAATGTCTGATGTTACCAGTAAAAAGTGTCCGACATTATTTTAAATACATCTAGTCAGTGACAGAGAATATTCGTCTTCAATAATTCAGTATTTTCAGCTTCAGAATCATGAATATTGTTATTCTGGTGTCTCTATTGTCCTGTGCTTTGGGTTTCAGCACCAAGTCCGAGCCTGTTCATTTACACCAAATTTAGTGTTTTAATCAACAGCACATTTTTTGTTAACATTTTATCATTTGGCTTGTAGTATCACGATAATATCGTATTGTGAGTTCAATATCGTGATATATATTGAATCGTGACATGAGAGGATCGTTACAACCCTAGATAATAATCAGGTAGTGTTGTCACAACCCCAAAATTGCATAAGTTGGTCTCGATACAATCACAATGGTATCAAATGTTTCAGGCAGTGGATCCCTACAGTGGATATGCTGTAATACTCAGTACAATATGGAAATAAAATGGTTTCAGAATGGGAACACAGGGGTTTTTTTTAGACAAAATAATGATAATCATGTTGGACCATAAATTCAGTTGTGGACACAATATTTTAGTGAACGTCACAGTTTTAAGTGTGAATGTCCTGTAAGAGCACATTCAGGACTTTTCAGAGACACCAAATGTTTGGAGGTTTCACCATCACAACATCTCATGGGTCTTTAAAAATGACTGACATTAATTGAGTGATCTATTGTAGCACTCTTATAATCGGAAATATGAGTTTTGTAATGATTTAAATCTGACTACTTCTCAAATTGTTTGTCAAATCAACATCTCTGGAAAACATTATGGGGTTTCTGATCAAAATGAGACTTTCTGTTATAAAACATTGCATTGATTTCATACATGTCCACTGTAGAGACACCAGGACTTACAGCAGGTTTATCAGGAGTTCTGGGAGACACAACTAGTGGAATTATACATCACTATTCCTATGAAATACTAGATATTATGGGAGTGTTACCAATTATTACTCCCATTCTTACACTTTTTCTCATTACATGTTGCCCCAAGAACACATGGGAATGAGACACATGGGAATGGCAAAACACAGTTATGGCGATTTTACCAATAAAGTAAAATGGTGCATCAATTCATTACATTATATCTTTCATAAAAAAAATCCTGATTCTGAAAATTGATTGCGGAATGACATTTTTTTGTTTTGTTTTTGCCTATACATGTAATTTCACGTTTTTGTATTTTTTTTAACTACTTAGTCCTGGTGTCACTACAGAGGACAAAGCATTACATATTAATACAATATATATTTTCCCCCAAAAAAAGGGGAAAAAAAGCGTGCATCTAAAACTGCAATTACCCCAACATCTCCTGATGAAGTTTTCTGTGACCTTCTTTTCTTCTCTTTCTTGGCTGAACCAACTGAGGACAAAACAAATAACATCCATTCAGCAAGAGAGTCAGATTTGTGTAGATCTAACACACATAATGCATGATAAATCAAGCCTGGTTTCTTCATCGAGCGCGTGCACATAGCGGGACCACGTGGCCTGTGCGAGCAGCACGTGGCGTTTGATTTAGCGCTCAAACTTAGCACAAAACAGGCTTAAAACTACATTATTAACGTTAAACGTTACATTACACCACTGTCTGTCACTGCCGATCACACGATAAACAAGTAGCAGTAGCAAAGAGAAAAATAATAGTTTACAAGTATTAAGTGACCATGAGGTTTGCAGACATGTGATAACTTAAATCAGCCGCAAATCTGCACATTTACTGTATCATCTTTAATTTACTTACTAAGACTATTTATAAACAGTAAAGTTATCCGGCTTCCATGCAAGCAGAAATACATTTACTTCCTATATTATTAGCTAGCTAATGACGGGTTATTTATGTTGGGGAAATAGATAAACTAACATTAATAGTTTCCCCACCTTTTATTTTCTTCAAGCATAAAATAAAATAAATAAACTAGCATTAACAGTAGAATTAATCAGCAATAAGACGCATTAATGAGAGCATTTGCACAGGTCACGCATTTCTACACGCACCCGGGAATCATGCGTTACTGATGAAGTTAAGAACTCAGCTCTGATTAGTTTACTTCTACCCTTCTTAATCGCATGATATATGTGAATACATTCACATTAAAGTTCAGTTTAAATGTAATGAAAATCCCAGCAATCGTAGCAAAAAATAACGCAAATGTGTAAAGCATGATCTTACTCTCCACGTCCGCCATCTTCGCTGCTGCGCGCTTCAGAGAACAGCAGCACGTGTGACGGTTCGCGCATGCGCTTTACTCTGCGGAGGCGGAGAGAGCGGGCTCACATCTCGCGGGATATGTAGTATCGCGATATTATAACGCTGAGAACGTGGTACGTGGCCGCACGAGGGAGCAAGCAGAGCCGCTTCCTATGGGATCACAGGAAAATCAGCAACTTGATTAGGGTGAAATGAGGGAAGATAAAATCGTCATGATCAGACAACAGTTACATTTTATTAATGACATATTTACTTAATTTTCACAAAATGACAGTAAATGACTAATAAATAACGGATTCTCTTTATTAAAACAGCATGTCACTTATATATGTTCATAAAGGATATAATTACACAGAAAATTGAGAGGCCACAACAAATAACATATTTAATCTTTTTTGTTGTATTTAGAAAAAAAAGTTGGAAAAAATTAAGTACAAAATTATTTACATTTTAATTAAATAGTAATAATAAATATATAAATTAGCTACACATTTTCATCAACTTATACAAATTATTCCTTCTACCAAAACTCTGACGTAATGTTTAATACACATCAGTTGTTCTGTTTTTGTGTGTGTGTGTGTGTGTGTGTGTGTGTGTGTGTGTGTGTGTGTGTGTGTGTGTGTGTGTGTGTGTGTGTGTGTGTGTGTTTATATCAGCATTGTAAGATTATACTGATTATACTATTCAAATCTAGTCACTAGGTCAAAACTATCTAAAAGTGATCCAAAAGTAGTCAGATTACATTACCTAAAATGTGTAATGAAATACAGTTTTCATATAATTTTTCATAATTTCATCTCACTGTAATTTGACTGATCTACTCAGCACTGGTCTTTTATGTAAAACACAAAATAAAACATCTATTTAAAATTGTGTTTTGACAATTTAGTTGAATAACTGATGACAAACAGGGCTTCTAGGGAAATACATTTTATGAATGTATTGAAGAAACGTCGTTATAATAACACAGATCATTTAAATTGAATGATTTCACTCATTTGGACTAGTCACTAGTCTGAAATGTCACGTCTAAACTTAGCAACAAGAGAAAGAAAGAAAGAAAGAAAGAAAGAAAGAAAGAAAGAAAGAAAGAAAGAAAGAAAGAAAGAAAGAAAGAAAGAAAGAAAGAAAGAAAGAAAGAATATTAAAGATAATTTTGTAAAAATCCCCCCCCCCCCCAAAATCCTAAATTAATTGTACCATATTAAAATGTAAAAAGTAAAGGGCACTGACTTTTCTACTACCTGCACATACTGTAAAAATGCAATATGTGTATACTTCATAGGCTATTTATTGAATGCATTTTATTTTTATTAAGTACATAGTTTACAGCCTTGTCTAAACTAAACTAAAATGACTAAAATCAATAACAGTGCGACTACAGTCAAAGTCAACAAGACAAAAATGCAAGGAATTCTATTTATTTCCTAGAGGTAACATTGGTATTTTTGTGCGTACATTAATTTGACATCATTTTATAGGATACATGCTACAGATTAAAATATACATAACATGTATGAGATTATTGCAGGATATATATTTAAATTGAGTGACATCTCTGCATTCTCATATCACTATTAAGGCTCAAACCCATAGGACCAGCATTTACAACCATTTTAAGACATTTCCATCATTCCGATGTTTCGGTTAAACGAAGGATCTTCTGTGCAGTGTGTAATATTGACACACAGCGGTTGAAATACATGGATAATGCAGTCCAAATCATCCAAATACAAAATATTGGAGTGTTAATCCTCCAACCTCCTCATACTCGATGCTCACGCGGGTTGCCAGATTGAGAACACGTGACACAACAGGAACGAGCGTGACGATCTTTACACTGTTAATCGGCTACTATATCTGCGTTTTAATATTCCTCTGATCATCATAGAGCTTTCTATGTGGGTTTCGAGGTTTATAAGGTAGTGTGGAATCTGTGATCTCTGACCCAGGTCGTTCGCTGCTTCCATAGTCGCGAAACTCGCGATACGCGGAGTTTCCCGCCAACTGACAACCCGGGTGTCGAAATACTATTGGGTAAATTGGCAGTGGGCGGAGTCACACAGTTCAAAACAAATCATACACTCCGACACGGAACCACATTTCAAAGCAGAATAAAGTTTGGCTGTAGTGGTGTTTTATAGATAAACAAGTATGTGAACTTGTGTAAGCCCTCCTTTAATATATTTCTGTGAGTTTGTTAAAATGTTTCATGTTTCAAAAAACAAAATGTTTCTCTCTGTCAAAACATTGACTATTTAAATATATTTTTCTTTGATGTCTATATCACCTACCTGTTTGTCTTCACCCTGACTCCCTTTTCTTTTCTTGCTTTTTCCTCAGATTCAAACTCAGTGTTAGTCTCAATGGAAGTGTCTTACATTGTTGATTGTTCCCTGTTTTGTAATGTACATGCTGCATTAAAGCTACACTGTGTAGGATTTTCTCCCATCTAGCGGTGAAATTGTTTATGACTACCAACTGAATATTACTTTCTAGCCCCTCCCATTCCGAGGGCGTTTTAACTCCTACGGTGGACGTATTATTTCAAATCTGCCGGCAGTCGTGAGTAATCTCCCCCTCGCATTCGTCACGGTGTCACTGAGTGTCAGAACGCGAGAGGCGAAGCTTGAATGTCCAGGTATGTCCGTCTTTGGCACATGTATTTTCAAGATGGAGGCGCAACATGGCTGCCGCCACTCGAGCGACTCGCTCGTATGTATAATAAATGGTAGATTCTACGCTCACGAGAATACTTGATTAGTTGGTAGAAGTAATTACACATTAATGAGCACATATCATTTTGAAAGAACAAAGTGTTTTTTGCTAAGAATCAACTTAAAAAATTACACAGTGTAGCTTTAATAATAAAAAAAAAGTATGTGAACTTTTTTCCTAAATATCTGTAAAGCAAACATATCATGGTATTTTAATGCTATAGTACAGCCAAAAAAACATACAGCACCTTTGATTACAACGATCTGGTTTTCTGTGGAAAGAAAGCATTTTGGATCAAAAAGAAACATCATCCACTACAAAAAAAAACTAATTTAATTAAAATAGTAAAATCATTCAAACAAAGAGCTGAGTTGATTGTTAAAAGAGTACAGATAGAGAGACAGATCAATTCTTATACATATATAAAAATTGAGAGTTAAGTGAAGTCTTCATATTCTTGCTGCCATAATCATCATAGGTTAATGGCCTTTCACAGAGTTGTTGTGATCCTGCTGTGTGATCCTCTGCTATCGTCATAAACCGGTGTTTTCTCCTCGGGGTAGTCGAGCGTTCAGGCCTGGAGTCCCAGAGATCGGGCCGTGTTCAGCACATCATCCCGGGTCAGGTAACACCCGCACAGCTGCCTCAGGCCCGTGAACGACTCTCTGCCGTGCAGGACACGCCAGTTATCAATGAACAGAACCTGCGACAAAACAACAGGAGCTGTGTTTACATGCACTGATTTACATCAGAATGAATACATCCAGTATGATTCTGAACGTCGTTTACACAGTGGTGTAAAGTACTGGAGTAAATGTAATTAGTTACTGTACTTAAAGGGATAGTTCACCCAAAAATGAAAATTAGGTACACTAGGGTGACCAAACGTCCTGTTTTCACGTCCTGTCCTGGCCGTCCTGGCTGTTTTTTATAAACTGATGAAAATGTCCTGGTTTTCATTATTTTTCATTGGGCCATTAAGCGTGTACTTTAAATACACGCTTTCCTTTGCACACAAAACATATGAAACCGGCTTCAGCTTCGCCCCGTCTTGTTATAATCAGCACGTTCCTGTTCCTCAATCTGCAGCGGCAAGCAGAGAGCACGTCAGAATACAGAGGCCTGTGTGTGTGTGTGTGTGTGTGTGTGTGTGTGTGTGTGTGTGTGTGTGTGTGTGTGTGTGTGTGTTCATCTCAGCCTCAGTGGTCTGTCACTGCTCGTCAATGTCAGAATATTTGAAATGACCAATCAAATCAAAGTAGGTGGACTTTACGTTTACAGAATTTTAGCAGCGTGACTCGACGCTTCAGTTTACGGTCAAGTGTGAGATAAGATGTAAGTAGCTAACAGCGTAAAAGAAAAAAAGCCCAAATGTAAATTCACAGATGATTTACAGAGAAAATTCCTGTGTTTTCGTTTCAGTCGGGAGCCGTGTAAAGCAGAATGCATGAACTTCAAAGCTGGCACGTATGGAAGCCCACATAAAGAAAGTATAGGCTACAAGAGAACATCAGGAGGATTGAAATTGTTTTTTTTACTGAAATAGTGTAGTAGATTTTTTATTTTAGTAATAGATTTTTAACCTATGGCCATGAAAAGAAATAGTGTCATGTAAAAGGTGTTAAAAGCTAAACTTTTTGTTTTAATAGTATTCTATTGTTGCAGGCCAAACATTGAATGGAAAGGATGTATTGCTTTATGTATTAAAGTACAATAACATAGTTGCAAGGTTGTGAATGCATTTGTCAAGTATTTTTTGATGCATTCACCACCAAACCACGCCCCCACCCCTTAACCACGCCTCCCCAAACCATGCCCCACCCCTAACCACGCCTCCCCAAACCACACCCCCACCCCTTAACCACGCCTCCCCAAACCATGCCCCACCCCTAACCACGCCTCCCCAAACCATGCCCCACCCCTAACCACGCCTCCCCAAACCACGCCCCCACCCCTTAACCACGCCTCCCCAAACCATGCCCCACCCCTAACCACGCCTCCCCAAACCACACCCCCACCCCTTAACCACGCCTCCCCAAACCACCCCCCACCCCTTAACCACGCCTCCCAAACCACACCCCGCCCCTTAACCACGCCTCCCCAAACCACACCCCCACCCCTAACCACGCCTCCCCAAACCACACCCCCACCCCTAACCACGCCTCCCCAAACCTCACCCCCACCCCTTAACCACGCCTCCCCCAAACCACGCCCCCACCCCTTAACCAAGCCTCCCCAAACCATGCCCCACCCCTAACCACGCCTCCCCAAACCACACCCCCACCCCCTTAACCACGCCTCCCCAAACCACACACCCCCTTAACCCCGCCTCCCCAAACCACACCCCCAACCCTTAACCACGCCTCCCCAAACCACAACCCCAACCCTTAACCACGCCCCCACCCCTTAACCAAGCCTCCCCAAACCACACACCCCCTTAACCACGCCTCCCCAAACCACACCCCCAACCCTTAACCACGCCTCCCCCAACCACGTCCCCACCCCTTAACCAAGCCTCCCCAAACCACACCCCCCTTAACCACGCCTCCCCAAACCACACCCCCACACCTTAACCACGCCTCCCCAAACCACACCCCCACACCTTAACCACGCCTCCCCAAACCACACACCCCCTTAACCACGCCTCCCCAAACCACGCCCCCCACCCATTAACCAAGCCTATGGTCACCCTAAGGTACACAGACTGTACCTGAGTCTGTGCATCTCTCAGCGTCTCTTCTTTGAGTGTGAGAGAGAGCAGGAGAGACAGAGAGTGTGTGCTTTCCATACATAATAAAATTTAAATTTGTGGCAAAAAATATGGACATAATTTGTCGTTTTTATCCTATTGTTTACTATATTTATTTTCTTGGTCAGTGTCGTTGTGGGTTTTGGTTCTACTGCTTTTTTCGGCTGTAAGGACCTTTGAAATAAAACTGAAATGATACCAATAATTGCACATCTTAGAACATCTGTCAACCAATCAGATTCAAGCATTCAACAGCCCCATAGTATAAGTAACAATCAGAGTATTTATCATAATGTATTTTTTAAGCTGATTGAGACGCATCCATAGGAAACTCTTTCAGTATTCTAAAATATGAGCCAGGCATGTTTTCAGACGGTCTTCACCAGCATGTGCGGGGTGGTGATGGCGCAATGGATAAGACACATGCCTTTGGTGTGAGAGACCCGGGTTCGAATCCACTGTGAGACACCAATGTGTCCCTGAGCAAGACACTTAACCCCTAGTTGCTCCAGAGGCGTGCGACCTCTGACATATATAGCAATTGTAAGTCGCTTCGGATATAAGCGTCAGCTAAATGAATAAATGTAAATGTAAATGTAAATGATACCTTGCCGGGTTTGAGTTTGACCCACAGCTCGTTCTCGGGTCTCCTCAGTTCTGTGGTGAGCTCCCTGTGAGCCACGTACCAGCGCCGCACCACATCATGAGCCACTGTGTTCATTACAGAACGGTCATAGTTATTATACCTGCAAAACAACAAAACACAACATCAGCCTTTGCTGTGTCTCATCCGTTTCACATGAAACGGGCCACACACACACACACACACACACACACACACACACGCCAGGGTCAGATATTTACGGGGCTTTGAGCAAAAATGCCACCAAAATGTATAAAAATGCTCCCAAAATTCGAGATATACAGGGCAAAAAATGGCGCTTATTTTTAATATTTATGAAAGCCTATAATAAAGGATGTGTGTTGATTTCCCGAACATCAGTACTATTACAAACGTGAAGCTTATTGATTTTATACAATAGTACAAAGCTAAAATTATATATGCATATGGCGTCTAGAAATTGTGTATATGTAGGCCTACGTTTTTTTACCAACTTTTGATGTTATTTCTAGCGAGAAATTACCATTGTAACAATTAAAGTCCCACTGTAGTCAATAATTGTATCTATTAAAACTCATTTTTGATCACCAAAATGGCATATTTAAGCGTTTTTTCCAGTGAAAAATATTTCTTCATGCCTTAAAATATCTTGAATGTAACTCGACACCCTTGCCTCATTTAGTTTGCGCGGTTCTATGAATATGCAAATGAGCCCCGCCTCCACTCACTCACTCAGCTCAGAGATCCACTGGTTGTAACTTCCCTAAATCCTAAAACATGTCCTCTATATTATCGCCAAACGATATATTAAAAGTTGTATAAATAGTAAACCCTACTTTACCTGCATACATACAGTACACTCATAAAAAGTAATACTATTGTTTATATTGTCACAAAATGTAAACTATATTATCGGCCAGCTCTTTATAGAAAAGTGGATATATAACAGGGACGTTTCCTCAGAGGAGGGAGGGAGGTAGTGTCTCCCTAATAAAATAAAACAAAGCAAATATTACAAAATTTGACATTAAAAAGCATAAAAATCACTGTTTTTATAAAGTAGCACTGCATACATATACTATATATAGCAAATCTCCACTACTATATTATCACCCAGCTCTAATCTGCAACATGTGACAATAAGGCATGAAAATAGTAAGATATTGTAATGATTAAATCATGATTTCATGTAAAGCTGCTTTGAAACAATGTGTACTATGAAATTAATTTGACTTGACATTACAAAAAGTCAAAAGTTTCACATCAAGAAAGCATTTACAAAGAAACACATCGGCCTCACCGAATCATGTAGACCTCGTTGTTCCAGGGATACACGTTGAGCACGGGGCCGATGCCGATCATGTGGTTGCGGTGATCGCTCAGGTTCTCGACGTACTCGTGTTTGATCGGCACGTGGGAAAGCAGCTCGAAGCTCCCGGGCGTTCGCTGGAGGACCGAGTCAGCGGCGTGGAAGCCGTCCACCAGAAGAGTCCTGCCGCCCGTTCCCTCGTGCCTCAGACAGTGAAACACCTGGATGCTGATGGACCAGGAGAAGGATCAAAACTTACGCTTTACACTGGACTTATGACACTCAAGTAAACTGATCACTAAGACATCAAGGCAATGTTTGTAATAAATCAATGCTGTACATTTGAAAATCATCAAATGTCTTTTTCAATGATCTATTATATTAATACTGTTAAACGTGCTGATTAATTAATCGTCATATGACAATTGTCATACTCAAATAATAATCAAGTTGTAGTTGTGGCTATGGCTGCTGGCAATGTAAATTTAGGAAGTGTGTTGCCCCACAAAGGCGAAACTTAGTAATTTTAGTCATTCACCATCAGAGCCTGACGACTCTTCTCTCTTGGGGATTTTCAGTATGAACACACTACTCACACTATTTATTAGGGGTGTAACGGTACATGTATTAATCTTGAACCTTCACAGTACAGATGTCATGGTTTGGTTCATACAGTCAGACGACGAATACAGTCACAGGCGATACACACTTCAATCCATAAGGGGGAACATGCGGTAATGCAATGCTGTTTGATAACCGCCACAACACGTAAAAGAGCAGAAGAAGACATGATCTACGTATCAACCTAAAATAAGAGTTCAGATGGTGACAACAGGTCTCACTGGTGCCACTGCCAATGTTAAACTGATAAGCTCTGCCATTTCTGATATTAAAATAAGTATTAAACTGATAACTGAGTAGGGAACTGTGAACACCAGTGAAGAAACATCAGTCAGATCTCTTAACTGTAATCTACAGTTACTTCAGTGGTCACTGTTTACTCTAAACTCTTATAATAGAACAGAGAGAATGTGAGTTTGAGTCCCTGTTGATCGACTACACATGCTGAGAGGAAACTGGATCTGACAGACAGGTGTTAAGACGATCATGGCTAATTGAAGGCCAACTATGATGTTCCTGTTTACCCGCAGGGTTCCTGAAAGTACGAGGTATCGGTGTGGCGGTCCAGTGCCAGCTTCGTGTAGGCTGTGTCTCCACGAGAAAAATCTGAAGTGAAGTTCCACATCCGCCCATACATGGTCTCTCTGGAAACAAAGAATTGCCTCATTTAAGTCATTTTAATTCGAATAAACTATTATTGTGACTATTTTCTGCAGATGCTATCAAAATCTCGGGGGAAAAAGTGTCACGGTTCTAGCATTGCCTGCCACCCCACCCCTCATTCCTGTTACACTGCAACAATTCTCTATTTATCTAAGTTTAACACTAAAAACAGTAAGGCATTGGTGGTCCTGTGACTAAAACGACTAAAAACGCTGTATTCTGCTGCCAGGCCAGTAGATGGCGATGAAACACTATAGATTGAACACTACTGGAAGAGTGAGCTACTCTCTGAGAGAACAAAGGCAATTAACATTTGAACTCGCCCTTAATTATCATCGAGTATTGTACATGTTTGGTATCATTTGAAATGTCTCAGTGCGACTGGTACAAATGTCTCATTTCCAGAGAAGTAAAACAAAAGGTAATAAGGTTTTTAAGAGTTTAGAGATAACTGGAACACAAAGGAAGACGGTCTCTAGACAAATGGTCTCCTAACCCCCAAAAGGTGTAACCTCTGAATGTAAATTCCCATTGTTAGCAGATGTTTCCATGTGAAAGAGGTCCTGTCTATATAATGAAATGCAACTAGAAGATTGCTGCGATTCTGTACCTCAGATGAGCCCGAGGATCTCAAAGACTTCAGCATCATGTATTTCCTAATGTCCGGTTCGCATCTTTTCTCTTTATTCTAGAGCATTCGATGTTATTGTATTGATTATCTTTGAACTGATTATGTAATTGGCATGATACACTTACCTGACATAAATTGTTACATTTGATTATTCTAACTGACTTTGACATTATTTTCATTAAAGAGTTAAAAGGAATAGTCAAACATTCGCTCATTATTAATGATGCATAGATATCATTAAAACCTTTTCATTTATGGAGTCAGATGAAATAACGAGAGAATACATAAGAGAAAATGTATTTCATTTAATCAAAAATACTTTGCCCTGCGGAAAGACAGTAACACGCAGAGACCTTCGGCGCTGGTCGGATGCTGGATCTTGACCAATCGAGTGCGGGCTTACAAACTAGATTCAACGGGTCAAATAGAGCTTTTATGGAGCTATTTTTAACTGTTAATGTGTTATTGTTGCACTAACTTGCCCTAAATTCAACACAAGAGAGACTTTCTCCACACACACAGTATGAGTTGCAGACACGTTTTTCCTGCCCTCTTTTGATTGACAGGATAGTCGGCCCTGATCATCGGCTGCTTTTAAACAACTGGCCAATGGCCGATAGTGAAAATAACAGCTTTTATCGGCTGATACTGATTACTGGCCGAGACATCAATGCATCTCTAAAAAAAAACGTTAAAAAAAACACCAAAAACCTCATAAAAGCAGCAAATGCAACTCTTGCACTGAAGTCCTGTTGTGTTCCGCAAAATAAAAAAACATCGGATGACATTAGGGTAAATACTGATGTGATTGATCATATGTGACCCTGGATCACAACATCAGTCACATGTCGCACGGGTATATTTGAGGCAATAGCCAACAATACATTGTATGCAGCACAATCGCCAACATAAATGAACAACTTTAAAGGCGATTTTCTCAATGTTTCGATTTTTCGATGTTTTTTAGATTCCAGATTTTCAATAGTTGTATCTCAGCCAAATATTGTCCTAACAAACCATACGTCAATGGAAAGCTTATTTATTCAGCTTTCAGATGATGTATAAATCTCAATGTAAAAAAATGTACCCATGTGACTTAGCCTGGTTAAAACCAGACCATTCTCAGTAGTAACTGAGTTATGGTCTGGCAAAGCTTCATTAATAACTCATTTCCAAAGGGGCGTCACCAACGGACGTCGCTCAAATGCCTCTGGGCGCAATTGGATAGACCTAAAACCAATCAGAGCGATCGTCATCGTGTAAAGCCATATGCTGCGTCCCAATTCGCCTAAGTTACACTACGCCATAAAAGTATGTACTCTTTTTGTGAAGAAAAGGTATTTACTTTTGAATGTGTAGCAAAAAAGTAGGCAAGCTTCGGGACATAGTACTTCGTCATCTTTATCGGACGGATCTGTCGCGTTCATCCTGTCACAAAAACTGCCCTGTCAATCATCTTGTCACAGTTAAAATCCTCTATTAAATCTAATTTAATTTCCTACCGTTTCGGAGAGAAATGTAGCAGCACGTTCATCTGCCAGCGGGTCTTTCATGGAGACTGTCCTCATGTGTTTGCAATTTGGATATAATAATGCATTTAAAAGTTGCTGCGCCTGGCCTGCGCAATTGGATAGACCTAAAACCAATCAGAGCGATCGTCATCGTGTAAAGCCCGCCCCAACGTTTCTGATTGGTGCCGCGATTTCGAGGGATTAGAAATGGGCTTGAATGAGCTCTTTGCCAGACTACTTGCAGAGAAAATCAAAATTTGCCGGAAGTTGTCTGGGTTTTCCCAGGCTACATGTGACCTGTTTTGTGGTCCATGGTTACATATGATCTATCGCCTATCAACACAGATCATTTTGGAGCAGAAAAACACGAGGCCTGACCTGATGAGGCTCACTCTTTGGGTCACGGTTTCTGTGGCTTCAAGGGTCGGTGGGACGTCTTCGACGAAGGCGATTCCATAAAGCAGGAAGCAGTTGAGGAAGATCTTCAGCTCCTCGTCGCAGCTCATGAACTTCTCCCAACGTGCACTGGGAACCCGAGCGCTGGTGTAGATATCAGCGTCCCACAGCACACGGGGTTGCATGGCACTTCTCTTCTGGCCCTCGTAGCTGTTCTGCGCTAGCCATGCTAGGCTGTAGGGCGTCACGTGACCATCTGGCCCTGGAGCGGGTCACAAAACACTTCATTAAGTCAAGTCACCTTTATTTATACAGCGCTTTTTACAATACAGATTGTTTCAAAGCAGCTTTACAGTGATAACAGGAAAATAATGCAACAAAGTTTGTTTCTAGAAGAAAATCACTTCATTAGAAGATAACATATGAGTCCAGACTTCATCAGTGTTTATCAGTGGAGAATGCTACTAGTGCAGTGACATGCACATCAGGATATCTCTGAACCTTTAAAGGGATATTCGCAATTTATTGTCATTCCTCACTAGGGCTGGGTACCGAGTTCGATACTTTTTAGGTACCGACCGAATTGCCTCGATACTATCGAGTATAGAAAAATGACTTGTTTTTCGGTACCAGATTTCGATACCTAAGGGGTTAACTCGTCAACGTCAGTGCTCAAACAAATACATATGAAATGCACAACGACACGCCTAAAGTCGCTCACGCACATACACGCAAACTCTACACACACGAGACGCGCGGAACTCTGCGCACATACTCATATGAGACATACGCGCACACAAACTGTCCACGCACATACTCGTATGAGACGCGCGCGCGCACACAAACTGTCCACGCACACATTCTCATATGAGACGCGAGCACACACACACAAACTCGCGCACATACTCAATGAGACGCGAGCACACACACTCACAATACCTTAAAGATGTGGAAAAGCCGATCAAAAGTGTGGATACATTTCTCCAGGCTCGATGCCAAGCGTGCGATGCAGTATTTGCGGTAAAATAATTGCTGCAAAGACCGGTACCGCGACAGATATGATGAAGCCCTTGACAGTGCACGGAGTAAACATAAGAGCAGAAAGTTGCTCCGTCTTCGACTGGTAAATGAAGAGATACCTTGTTGATCACTCTGACAGTGTTTATATAGCAATAATGACTACTGAATGTACACTGCCGTTCAAAAATGTGTTGGTCAGATTTTTTTTTTTCAGTAAGGATGCATTAAAGTGATCAAAAATGACCTTAAAACATGTGCAATGTTACAAAATATTTCTGTTTCAAATAAATGCTGTTCTTTTGAATTTTTTATTAATCAAAGAACCATGAAAAAATTTATCAGTTTCCAAAAACTGTTTTCATATTTCTGAAAGATCATGTGACACTGAAGTAATGATTTTGAAAATTCAGCTTTGACAACACAGGAATAAATTACATTTTGGAATATATTCAAATACTATTTTAAATTGTAATACTATTCCACAAAATTACAAGTTTTACTGTATTTTTGATCAAACAAATTCAGGTTTGGTGAGCATGAGCTCTTTATAAAAAAAATATTTTGTTCCTTTGTGCTTTTTTTTTGTTTTGTTCCTTTGTGCACTGACTAAGGAGCATGAGTCAAACTGAAAAAATAAAACCAAAGTTTTTCTGAGGTAAAGTGTTATGTAATCTTGTTAAAATGGATTTCATAAAATTGGTATCGAAAAAAGTATTGTTCAGGAACCGGTATCGAAATCAAGGTATCGGTATCGGTATTGGTATCGAAATTTTTTTAATGATACCCAGCCCTATTCCTCACAAACTACATCTCCCATAATTCTCTGCCTGGACTAATTAGCACTCATTGTTTTCACCTGTGTCTCATTGCCTTGTTTAACTCACACTATAATAGCCTGGTTTTCACATTCATTCCCTGCGAAGTCTTTCTTGTTTAGTGTTACACTGTATTCACTCTGTTGACTTACAATAGAACTAAACGGGACCAATTTGTAAATGTTAAAATATTCAGTTGTAAAGGAGAGCACTTTTTGACTGTCTCAGTTTGTGTAAATCCAATTAGGGTTTAGAGTATTTATTTTTCCAACATTTAATTTTATACATGTCTAGTACAATTATGCAAATTTGTTTCATTAATACATTGTATACTTTTTTTTCTTGATTTTGAAGTGAAACGTGACAACATGCCCCATATGATCATATGACAGAATAAAATGTTATCTGATCTAATAAAAAAATACACAAGACTAACTAAAATATTTGGTCAATAAAATGCAATTATTAAATTTTTCATATAAAATAATGGCATTTTTAATAATTAAAAATAAAGTCATTTTTGATTTTGACAACAAATATATACAGCATAGTTCAAAACATTATAATAATGAATAATTTCGGAAGATTGACTCTCAGTCTTTATTCACCTTTTTCTCATGGTTTCTCAATAGAATTCATAAAACTATAGAATAGAATATCATAGTTCTAATAGTATTGTAACAGAGTGTGACAACATGCCCCGCCTGCACAACTGGGATTTTAACCCGGCGAGTGTCTTCTGCTCGTTAGATCAGCATTAAAGAACAGATATAAGATTAAAATAATATCAGATTTGTCCAATTTTAAATAAACACAAAAAAACAGACATGAAAAATTAATTTAGCTGTGGTTAAATAAATGTTCAGTGATATCTTCCATAGATTTCTTAATTTTGGTGCAATTTTTTCTCTATATAGTGTTGATATGGCATCTAGTCAATACACTAAGTTGTGTGTGGACAGTTTTAAACCATGTGTGTTATAAGCGTTCACCCCTATAGCCAACAATATGACAAAAAAAAAATTGCTTGCTAACCTTTCCTATGTAAGGTTATCCAACTTTACAACTTCATCGCCATGACATCACAACACAACACTATAAACCCTGAACTGTAACTGTAAAAATTATTATTTAAACAGCTTTACAACACAAATTATACACAAGCGTTCACAGAAGAATTCATGTTAAGCATATAATTCAGTTTTTCTCCCCAAAAAATAAGCTTAAAGTCCCCCTGTGGTGAAAATCCAGCATTTAATGTTTATATGTCTATGTGGTGTTTTTAAAATGCTTTAAGACAAACCATGTGTAAGTTCATAAGTCGACAGCATTGCTGAGTATTTTCTCCTTAAAACTGCAGTGAACCAAAGACAGTCTCAAAAACACGCTTTGAAATCGCTGGTGTTTCTGACGTCACAAACTACCTTGTAACCAATCAGATCAACGTGTGATCGTCCACCAGTGGATCTCTGAGCTGAGCGTGTGAGTGGAGGCGGGGCTCATTTGCATATTCATAGAGCCACGCATACTAAATGAGGCAAGGGTGTCGAGTTACATTCAAGCTATTTTAAGGCATGAAGATTTTTTTTACAAGGGAAAAAAACTTTTAAAAATTTAATTTTGGTGATCAAAGATGAGTTTTAAGGTAAACAATTATCAACTACAGGGGGACTTTTACTATTATTGTACCCGACAGCAAATAAAAAAATGATGCCTGCATCATTCAAGTCTTTTAAAGGGATAGTTCACCCAAAAAATGAAAATTCTGTCATCATTTACTCACCCTTATGTTGTTGCAAACCTGTATGAGTTTCTTTCTTCTGTTGAACACAAAAGAAGATAGAGTGAAGAATGTTGGTTGACGGTGGCCATTGACTTCCATAGTAGGAAAAAAAATACAATGGAAGTCAATGGGGTCCAACTGTCTGGTTACCGACATTCTTCAGGATATCTTCTGTGTTCAACAGAGGAAAGAAACTCGTACAGGTTTGCAACAACAGGATGGCCGTTTTGGGGTGAATTGTCCCTTTAAAGCCCTTTTCGGACTGGATTGGTTTTTAAACGACGTTGAATAACAATTCTTATCACACAATCACTGTGATTTTATTTGCCAATCCAGACGGGACAAACGTCTCCGTGTTTATCACTGAGGCAGGAGTGTGTGTTTTCTAGATGTCATGACGTGCTTGTGCACATAAAGTCCCAGTGATATAGGTCTCCTTAATTCATTTTATTGCATTACTTTTTCATCCGATGCAGTCCATGTTGCAATGACCAGCAAGATTAGAGTGCAAACGGTAGCTCAGGTTAGTCAGAAACACATGTGGAGAAGTAGAAATCATTCACTTTGGGACAGGATTAGATTTCCCAGAGGAAAAACAGCAGGTCGTTTGCTCTGGAATTTTTACGATTGTGTGAGAAAAACAGACTTGGCATTCAGACAGGGTTAAAATCTCAAAGTATATCTGTGAAACACAAACTTCTCCAAGAAAACTAGTCCTGTCCGAATAGGAAAAGTGCTACCTAAAAATAAACTGACAGTATTAAATATGTTATATATATATGATTATATATATACAGTATATATATATCATTATATATGTTATAAATATTAAATATGCAAGAGCTATTGAACTCAGTGCAGCCGTGTTAGTGTCAGAAATGGCTGTATTAATGATGTGCACAATGAAGGAAATAATATAAGGACAATAATCCAGCTTTTAATGTTGTTTATATGTCTATGTGGTGTTTTTAATATGCTTTAAGACAAACCATGTGTAAGTTCATAAGTCGACAGCATTGCTGAGTATTTCCTCCTTAAAACTGCAGTGAACCAAAGACAGTCTCAAACACACGCTTTGAAATCGCTGGTGTTTCTGACGTCACAAACTACCTTGTAACCAATCAGATCAACGTGTGATCGTCAACCAGTGGATCTCTGAGCTGAGTGAGTGAGTGGAGGCGGGGCTCATTTGCATATTCATAGAACTGCTTATACTAAATGAGGCAAGGGTGTCGAGTTACATTCAAGCTAATTTGATATATTATTTCAAGGGGAAAAATACTTTTTTTGGTGATCAAAGATGAGTTTTAAGGGATAAAATGATCGACTACTGGAGGACTTTAACTATATTATTAAACACCAGTTGATTGACAATCTTAGGCCAAAGTATCACAGACACTAAAGTCATGAGAAAGTGTTACTATGTAACTGATTTAAAGTGAATCTCACATGGTCTCTCTGCTGAGTTTCGTAAGAGTCAAAGTTCTGTCGGACTCTCGCGGAGCCTTATCTTTACTTAGGAAAGAGATATCCATCTTTGTTTGGGAAGAGTGTTAAACTTATCTAAGCACAATAAGACCACAGTCTCTGAGGAGAGGACTGACACATGAACACACAGGTCAAGCTGGTTCATCTTCCTATCCCAATATTAAGCAATCTTGCATAAAACAGTGCACGTTATGTAAAGGTGCCATTTAAATCCAATTTGGTTTGGTTCGGTTTTGAAAACCAGGATGTTTACCAGGGAATAAATAAATGTGGAACAACAACCAATGAGAAAAATCTCAATCCTTAATGGTTAGATAACCGAAAACTGAAAACTATCTTCATCCTCTTTTCAACAACGGCTCACACGTCCGTCAAGCTCCAGAAAACAACAACAAACGTTTGAGTAATCCATATTTGTCAGTGAAGATATATTTGGCATCTTTCACATCAAACCTGGCGAGAACAGATCAGAGATTTGGCCGAGGATAAGATTATCAGTGAATAACTGTCGAATACACATGAGACTTATACAAAAATCCGTTACATTTACGGTTAAAAAACGGCAGCTGTGGTTGCCAGATATTTACCGTAAAAAATATTTACGACTTAACTTCAATTTACAGTAAAAAACATATTTCATTATGTGATATATTGTTAATTTACCGACCTATTAAAGTACTAATATCTGTTTTGTACTATTGTAACACACTGACAACAACCAATCACAGTGGTGTTGAGAGTCACATGATCAATCAAAGCTCATCACAAGCAGCTTTTCCACAAAACAGTTAAAGGGGTGGTATAATGGCCTTTTCAACAAGATGTAAAATAATTCTCTGATGTCCCCAGAGTGTGTGTGTGAAGTTTTAGCTCAAAATACCCCACAGATATTTTTATATAGCATGTTAAAGTTGTCACTTTTTGAAGGTGAGCAAAAACGCCTCGTTTTGTGTCTGTCCCTTTAAATGCAAATGAGCCTCTGCTCCTGGCACAGAGGGCGGAGCTACAAGAGCTTGATAATCTATAAATCATGTTCCGGGGGCGGAGTTTATGTAATTTTTAGGGTTAGTGATGTCACTAACCCATGAAGAAGCTCATTGTAGTCTCTATCAGCCGTTTGTTGTAGTCCTTAAAAAGCGATTTCTGTAAAAGCAAATATCTCCCTTTGCTTTGAACTTTGAGCTTCGTAACTTTGCAGATGTTGTTTATGCTCAAACAGCAACATTACACACTAACTAAAGCTAGAAAAGTGAAATCATAATCAACCACCCCTTTAATACTAATATACAGAAGCTGCACAGTGTCATTCACACACACACACACACACACACACACACACACACACACACACACACCAAACACCATGGTAACACACATGACATTTTAAAAATGCAATAAACATTCATTTAACAACAGTAAATGTAACATAAAACCCGGATGTACAAAACTGATTAGAATAAACTAAGAAAAACTATGAAGAAACAGTTATTTCAACAAAAACAAATCAAGTGTGAACTGTCACGCAGGGAATTGTGGGAATGTCAATTTACGGTTTTTCACTGTAAATTATACAATTTGTTCTTTTTCACGTCCAACCACTTTATAAGTTGGAAAACTGTAAAATGACATTAAATGTACTGTTAGATCTATCATTATGTTATGTACCGTGTATATAGTACGGAAACTTTCTGTTTTTCACCGTAGCATTTTTACAGTGTTTCACCGATAAAATTCCTGATCATTTTAGTTTTTTCAGTCCTTCTAGAAAAATGCGGCGTTTTTTTGTGATTGTTGCAGGCAAAAATCCTTGATTATGCGGCACGTTTTCTTAAAAAATGCGATGGAATATGCGGGATATTTATGCAATTTTATGCGATGAAATTGCGGGAACTTGCAAAAACTGCGGTTTGATGAAATAGAGAAACAAAAAGTGATTCCCCCAACACCCTGTTCTCACTAGGCTACTACCTTAATGTAAAGAGTCATTTCTTATTACTTCCTATGATAAGCAAGCATATACATCACAGAAAGTGCTGGGAATATTTAAGTAAGACCTTATGCGCCAGAGAAACGAGGGCGCCGCCATCTTTAGAATATTGTCTTTTAACTTCCGGTTTTGCGGTCGCTCTGTATATTCCTATGGCATCGCTGTCCAGGAGTAATTACCTTTGAAGTGGATTTACTTAATGTAAAGTTAACGAAAGTTATCATGAGGACTGTAATGTTTAAAGCAGATGACTTAACAAATGTCAGTCGACCGGGAAGATTTTAAAACGAGCCGTTCATTAATAAACACGCAAGATCACTGTGAAAATACAGACCGGAAGTCAAAAGACAACAAGCGCAGCGCTGAAAAGGGGCGGGGCTACATAAGGTCTATACTTACAACTGTAATAACGTCACTTCATAACGTTCCCATGGCAACAGGGGAAAATGGCTGCTCTTGTGTGAAGTAAACGCAACATTTTTCAACTTTCTGCTAAGAAAATCTAATTTCTGCTAAGGAAATCGGCAATTTATGCGGCGAAAGTGCGACGTATTTGAAAAAAATGGATATGCGGACTAATAATATGCGGCGATAA